>NC_134800.1:10511799-10526799 GCF_046742065.1 Oratosquilla oratoria | reverse complement strand
TATATATGTATATACATATATATATGTATATATATATAGAGAGAGAGAGAGAGAGAGAGACAGGTAGGTAGAGTAGATAGATAGATATGTATATATATATATATATATATATATATATATATATATATATATATATATATATATATAGAGAGAGAGAGAGAGAGAGAGAGCCAATAAAGGAAAATGAAAGAAACGAAAAGAAAAGGAAGGAAAGAGGAGAAAAGTGAAGAAAATGGAATGGAGAGGAAAGGACGAGAGAAAGGAAGGAGAGTGGAAGGGAAAGAGTGAAGAGAGAGAAGAAGAGGTTGAGGAAAAGAGAGAGGGTCAAGGGACTTTAAGGGAGGGAAAGGGAAGTGAGAGGAGGACCTGATTTGGGAAAGAAAGGGAAGAAGGGTGGGGAAGACTTAATAAGGGAAATAGGAAGGAGGAGGAGGAAGAGGGAATAAAGATTTGGGGGCTTAGGAAAGTGGAGAAAGAACAGGGCAGGGTTTCTTGGAGAACCTTCTTTCCAGAAGGACCCTGGCTGTCGTCTTCTTCGATGGCAGTCGAAGTCGTCGTAATAACAATTTCGAAGAATTAAGTCGGTGTCGGTCTAGGAGGTCGGTCAATGTCCTCGAGCGATGAAGACTAAAGAGGAGTTGGAGACGCGCGCGCCGTCGGGTAGGTCCTCCTCCTCCTCCTCCTCCTCCTCAGTGAGGCCCTAAGAAGCCCGTGTCTACAAACTTACACAGAGACATATGCACATACATACATACACACACGCACGCACAGCGTTGTCTCTTTAAGCCCTTGTGCATATTCTGGTTACCTTAGCCTTTTGTTAGGTATCTTATCAAAAAGTTTTCTTCGGATCCAAGTTTGCGCAGTCCACCCACACATCTCCATCGTGAAGTTACTTTTCTGACTCCAAATAGGTTAACTTCGTAAGTGGCCCTCTTTTACTAATATCTTAGACATCTATCTTTTGCAATTCTTTCACATCTTTCAGTTATCATACTGGTTAAGGACACGAAGTTTTGCTTTGTTTCCTCCTTTGTAAATTGGTACCACATTGGCCTTTTCCAAATCACCCGGCACTTTTCCTTTTTCTAATGAACATGCAATCTACTTATGATTCTTATTCACCAGTTATTCTTTACATTCTTTGAGTGTAAGTACCTATTGTCTCCTTTATTCTTTTTTACATTTCATACTTAAATTTTTATGAGAGTCAATACTCCTAGTTTTTCTTTCGCTTTGATTAAAGTTGTTTATTTTGGTAGATACAGACTGTAAATTTTCATTAATCATTTCAATTTGCTTTTCTGCATCAGTTCAATTGACTTGGTAGTCATATGGCTAAATGTATATGGCTATGGCTGGTTGGTGTCTTTTGCAAATATTTGAATTATTTTCTGAAAATTGACGGAATAGATGAGACACATGAAATAGACCTTCATTATATTTTTTACGTTATGACTGACAATAATAGTTACTTGAAGAAAAAGCTGAATATCTTGTCAGCTAATTTGTTTAGTACACTATTTACTAGCTAGCTGTATAGTAACTTTATTTCATTCTAAATCTTGGCTTGCAGGCTTTTTCATATAACTGACTTTCCGCCTAACTGATTCGTCCATCTCAGCTTGAAAAGCCTGATTGGTTAAAAATCCACATTAAGGAAAGGGAAGTTATAACTTGTTTAGTTCATTGGCAGGACAACAGATATAGTACATTGGTTGACTGAGCACAGGATATATTACTATCCACCCTTCCGATTGAAAAGGTAGTTGACAGGTTGAATGACTGATTGAAGATCCGGCTGTTTAGTTGAGTGCGTAGTACAATTATAATCCACTTGGGTTAAGCGATTTAATTACTGACTGGGATCATAATTGGCTACCTGGCAGACTGGACTGAACTTCATTCTCTGGATGATTGATTAATTAACAGGCAAAGTCAGGTACTCATTTACTGATTGACTATTAACTTCATATAATAATTGGCTTATTGGTAATTAGTTTTTATCGTAAGACATTAAATGCCAGCTTAATTGGCTGGTTGGGTAGATTACTGGCTATTTGATGACTGAGTTCCAGTAGGTTTGATTCGTGAGTAGATTTATTTGATGAGTTGGTTGATGCCCTGACTTGTTATTTGTTATTAAAGATTTCAAATGTTCAAATGCCAGAACGAAGATCACATAGTTACACAGAATGGCTAAAATTCACGCCGATACGAAGACTAGTAATTAACTAGCCAAAATGATTAAAATTCTACCAAACGGATTAACTGGTTCACGATTAACTGAGATAACTGATTCATCTGCTGATATCAATGACTAAACTTGGCTAACGAAGCGCGATAATCTTTTAGTTAACTGCGAAGTGTCTTGGGGTTCTCTTCAGCATCTGGAGACCTCCAAGTATCCTCGAACTCGCCTCCGAAGTGAGAGAGGTGATCTACTCTTGGACAAAGGCGTGTCACCGAGACGAAGGGATTAAAGGAACGGAGGAGTGAGTGAGTGAGTGAGAGCGTGAGGGAGTGAGAGCGTGAGAGCGCGAGGGAGTGAGAGAGGAAGAGAGCGGTGTTGGGAAGGGGTAGTGATGCTTGAAAAGAGCGGAGGGAGTGGTAGAGACGACGAGGAGATCCGGGCGTGTGTGTGTGTGTGTAACTGTGATCAATCGAGGGTTTCTGGTGGGTGTGGCAATGCCGATGCGGGGGGGAGGGGAGGGGAGGGGAGGGGAAAGGGGGGAGAGGGTGTGGATGCGGAAGGGAGTGTGGAGGTAGTGTGGTGGGGAGAGTAGAAAGAGGTCGAGAGGTTGGGGGTGAGTGTAAATGGGGGAGTGATTCAGCTTGGCCGAGAATAAGACCATAAGACCTACACTAGGGAGTTACGAAAGAGGAGGAAAGGTGAATTCATGGGTGAAGTTTCCCCTTCGGTGGATGGGTGTACGTGATAGGGTGAAGAGAGAGGGTCAGGGTGAGGGGGGAAGAAAGATGGAGTATTAGGATAGGGTGAGAACGTGGAGGTATTGATGCAATGGAAGGGTATTTAGGGTGTTTTGACTAAAAAGGGTGTCTTAAAGGTGAAAGGTGGGGGGGCGGATGTGTTGAAGTGAGATGTGTGTGTGGGGGGGGGGAGTTAGGTTTAGGGGGGGAAATCGGTCACGACGCGGACGGGGAAAGGGGGGGGGGAGTGTGTGTGTGTGGAGGGGGGAGGAAGGGAAGTCTGCTTTGGAAGAAATAAAAGAACTGTGATGGGCGAGGGCCAAAGAGGGTGACAGACGACGCGCCGAGTGGACTACTCCCCCCCTCTCCCCCTCCTCCCCCCCGTCCTCCCCTCTCTCTCCCCCTCTGCCAGTCAGGTGAACTTTTGCAAAAGTCACGAAGCCCAGCTACCACCCGGCCTTAAGCGCGTCGGGCGGAGAAGAACGCCCACCCATTCCCCCCCCCGCTCCCCCCTCCCCCCTCTCCCCCTCCCCCCTCCCCCTCCTGTTAGACCTTAGCACGTTCAGGAGAAGCTAAATTTGCAGGGCGTTGGGACCCTGCCGGTCGCCGTGCTGGGGGAAAGGCCGCCCTGTTGTTGCATGGCGTCTAGTGTTGATGCTGCAGTCCGGAGCCCTGACGCTTAAGCCCCTCTGCCCGCGGCGCTTAGGCCCCTCTGGCCGCGGCTGGGCGAAGCCGGCTCGTCGGGCGGCGGCGCGGCAAAGGCCAGTGCGGCCAGGTCGGGGCGCCGCCGAGTGACCGCCGCGGACCCCGAGGTCCGCCCCGCCCTGGCCCCGGTAATCGTGCTGCTGCCAGCGGCACGGGATCAGCCCGCGTCGCCCCTCGAGGCCACAAGCTCCACCCCGAGTGCCGCGGCCAGCCAATGACTCGGCTTGAGAGGCGGTGGGTGGGGCCAGGTGGGACGGCCGGCCAATAGGGGACGGACTGGCTGTGGGGGCGTGGTCATGGACGTGAGTGCGGAGGGTGCACAGGTGGTCAGTATCGCATTATCTAGTGATCTGTGCACACGCTGTCGGAGACACCATCGGGTCGGTTGGGAACACGAGCCTTGCGAGCGTTGGTCGTGGCACCTCCCCCTTCCCGACATGTCAATGATGATGAACGAAACCGCCCCCGTGTCAACCATGCTCCCGCCCTACGAGTCGAACCTGCCGCCGCTGTACGAGGCGCCGCAGGCCCCCAAGCCGCGCCTAATGTTCAAGATGCCGCGCGTCGTCCCCGACCAGAAGAGCAAGTTCGAGTCCGACGAACTGTTCCGCCGCCTGGCTCGGGAGAGCGAGGTAAGACGCTCGAGTCTTGGCACCGTCCCAAGGGAGTTCTTCCCGTCCTCGGGTCTTCCTCCCCCTGCCCCCGTCCCTTACCCTTGGGGAGGGAGTAGAGAGTCCCCCTGGGGTGGGGAGGGGGGGAAAGGGCGAAGGGAGGGAGCTCCTGAAGAAGGGTCGCCTGGAACTGTGCTGGAAAAAGAATGGGGTGTTGGTGGGACTGGAAGAAGGATCTTCTTCAGCTCTTTGCGCTTCGGTGGTTTCTTCACATGACTGGAAAAGGACTCGAACTCTCGACCTATCTGTGACGTCATGACACGGACGAGGGATATTCTCTGACACACGCGTGACACATTATGAACCGGATCTTGCACTCCTGACACGGCAACGTCTTCTGACACTGGAGCGAGACTCTCTTCTCTGACTTTGGTGTGCCAAAAAAAAAGGCGATGTCACGCAGACAACTGTGCCATAATGACTGGAGAGACCCGTGTCACATGGCACGAA
The DNA here is from genome assembly GCF_046742065.1 of Oratosquilla oratoria. Lineage (NCBI taxonomy): Eukaryota > Metazoa > Arthropoda > Malacostraca > Stomatopoda > Squillidae > Oratosquilla > Oratosquilla oratoria. The sequence continues at coordinate 10,522,042 of NC_134800.1, read as the reverse complement.
TGACCGTGCCATTCCGTGTCACGTGATATTGCTGGACTACGTGACACATGACATGACTGTGTCACCCTTCTTATGTCATATGACTCGAAGATTTCCGTAATCTCTTTTTCGGTTCACTCTGCTTACAACACAGGCATGAATAAAACTGTATTCGGTGCTGGCTTTGTTAAAGAAGTAATGAAAATATTGATAAAAGTTATATTAATAATGATAATAGTAATAATAATAATAATAATAGTAATAATGATAATAATAGTAGTAATAATAACAATGATGATAAAAATGATGACAATAATAATATTAACAATGACAATGATAATAATAATAGTAATGATAATAATAATAATGATAATGATGATAATAATAATAATAATAATAATAATAATAATGATAATAATAATAATAATAATAATAATAATAATAATAATAATAATAATAATAATAATAATAATAATAATAATAATAATAATAATAATAATAATAATAATAATAAAATAATAACAATAATAATAACAAAACAATAATAATAATAACAATAACAATAATAATAATAATAATAATAATAATGATAATAATAATAATAATAATAATAATAATAATAATAATAATAATAATAATAATAATAATAATAATAATAATAATAATAATAATAGTAATAATAACAATAATAGTAATAACAATAATAACAATAATAATGATAATAATAATAATTTGATAGTAATAATAACGACAACAATGATGATAACAGAAACAATGACAAGAATAACAATAAAGTCAATGATAGTAACAATAGTGACAATAAAATAGAGCATTTCCTTCAAGCTCACCCGTGAAGAACATAAGACAATCTAAACACAGGAACATAATTCTACAGCTCTCTCTCTCTCTCTCTCTCTCTCTATCTATCTATCTATCTCTATCTCTCTCTCTCTCTCTTTCTCTTCTTGCTTATATCTCTCTCTATTCTTGTTTCTTTCTCTTCTTGTTTATCTCTTTCTCTCTTCTTGTTTATCTCTGTCTCCCTCTTCTCGTCTATCTTTCTCTTCTTGCTTATCTCTCTCTCTCTTCTTCTTTCTCTCACTCTTTCTCTCTCTCTCTCTCTCTCATTCCCTTGTTTTCTCTCTCCTTCTCATTCCCTTTTTCTCTTTTTCTCTCTCTCAATCTCTCTCTCTCTCAATCTCTCTCTCTCTCTCAGTCTCTCTCTCTCAATCTCTCTCTCTCTCAATCTCTCTCTCTCAATCTCTCTCTCTCAATCTCTCTCAATTTCTCTCTCTCAATCTATCTCTCAATCTCTCTCTCTCTCTGTCTCTCATTTTGTCACTAAACTCTCTTTTCCCAGTTTCATTTTTGTCTCTCGCTCTCACCTCATTCTCATTTTCATCTCAGTCTCACATTCACTTCACTCTCACTCTCATTTCCAACTCCTACTCTCACACTCATCTCCCTTTTGACTCTCTCTCTCCCTCTCACATTCTTGATCATGCTCTCACACTCTTATTCATACTCTCACTCTCTCACTCTCCCGCTCTCACTCTCGCCCTCACACTCACTCGCTCACTCCCGACATTCTCTCAATCTCTCACTATCTCTCTCCCTCTCCCTCTCTCAATGTCTCACTCTCATTTGATTTACTATTCTCTCACTGTCCTCTTTTCTCACTCTCCCAATTTCCCTCTCTTTCTCTTTTTTCATTCTCTCGCTCTCTCATTCTCAGTCTTTTGCTCTCTCACTCTCATACTCTCTCTTTCTCTCTTTTTCCTATTCTCCTTCTCTCTCACTTTCTCAATGTATCATTCTCACTCTTAAACTCCTTCACTCTCACTTAATCTCTCATACTCTCACTCTCTCTCATTGTCTCATTCTCCCTTTCTCGCTCTCACTCTCTCACTCCCACACTCTCTCTCAAAATCTCACTCTCTCGTCTTCTCTCTCTCAATTACTATTTTACTCTCATTCTCTCTTTCTCCCTTCCATCCTCATCCTCCCTTCTCCTCCTTCTTCCTTCCCTATTCCTCTCTCTCTCTCTCTCTCTCTCTCTCTCTCTCTCTCTCTCTCTCTCTCTCTATATATATATATATATATATATATATATACATACACATACATACAGATATGCATATATACTCGTTTACTCATATATATATATATATATATATATATATATATATATATATATATATATATATACATACACATACATACAGATATGCATATATATGTGTGTGTGTGTGTGTGTGTGTGTGTGTCTGTGTGTATGTCTGTGTGTGTATTTCTCGTTTTGTCACCTCTCTCGCTCTACTTTGGCGTCTCTTGCTCTACTCATTCGCTTTCTCTCACTCAGTCTCTCTCCCTCTCTCTCGCTCTCAATCCCTTACTCTCCCTCTCTTTCTCTCTTTCGCTCGCTCGCTCTCTTTCACTCTTTCTCCCCCTCTCTCTTTCTCTTTGTCTCTCTTTCCTTCTTTCTATTTCTCTTAAACACCTTTTTTTTTTACTTTCACTCACCCCTATTCTCTCTTTCTCTCTCTTTATTGCTTGCCCTCTCTCTCTCTCTCTCTCTCTCTCTCTCTCTGCCCCTCTCTCCTCTTCTTTATCGGGAGTCTCTCAAACCTCTTGTTTCCAACCTCCTTCGTTCTGGCCGAAGCCCATTTTTTTTATTATCTCTCATGAATAATCGTTCTCTCTTTTGTTTCCTTCTTTCTTTCATTGTCTCCCTCCCTCGTTCTTTCTCTCAAAGTTTCGGTCTATTTCTCTCTCTCTCTCTCTCTCTCTCTCACCTATCCTCGTTCTTTCTCTCAAAGTTTCGGTCTATTTCTCTCTCTCTCTCTCTCTCTCTCTCTCTCTCTCTCTCTCTCTCTCTCTCTCTCTCTCTCTCTCTCACCTATGCTTTATTTCTCTCATTCTCATTCTCTGTCTCTCTTGCTTGTATATTTCAATCACTCATCTCTCATTTTCCTTAATCACTGTTGATCTTCATCTGTCTGCCTGTTTGCCTGTCGCCTATATGTCTCTCTAACACACACACACACACACACACACACACACACACACACACACACACACACACACACACACACACACACACACACACACACACCCACACACACACTAACAAAGTTGAATGTGCTACAAACGGTAGAGGGCTGGGTGGATTGTATGTACGAGTATTTAGATGTCAACAAAGCCTTTGACAGGATATATTGCAAACGATTAATTTGAAAATTGGAGGATATTGGAGGACTTAAAGGAAACCTCTTGGAAAGGGTGATGGATTTCCTAAAAGACAAATGCATAACAACAGCAGTAAAGAATGCCATGGAAACACGGAGAAGAGTAACGAACGGAGTTCCTCAAGGATTAGTATTCGCACCCTAAATACATTTGATTTAGGTATATGCCATGATGGAAGGAACGGCTAACTGCACGAATGTGGTTGCAGATGATGCAGTAAGCTACAAGGTGAACTGAAAATGAAGAAGACTGTAAATTGTTACAAAAAGTTATCTGTAGAGGGAAAACATGACAGGAAACAAATATGGAAAACGAACTTTGACCTCAAAATATGTAAGGTATTAGAAACAGATCATAAGAACATAAGAATGAAGGAGACTGCAAGAGACGATAAGACCTACATTAGATAGTTCCATGTCCATTACTACCTATTATACCCATCCATGAAATTCTTAAAACATAAAGTTCTTAAAACCTTCTCTTAAAACAACCAATAATTTTAGTGCTCATTATATGGTTACTAAATCTATTCCATCCATTATCAACTCTGTTGATAAACCATTCTTGCCTATTTCCTTCTTAAATCTAAATCGGCGAAAGTACAAAGAAGGCTAAAGATAACTTACTGAATGACAAGTGAAACAACTACAAGAACGAAAAAAAAAAGGAGAATACTGGTCACAGGTGATTTGTCATCCAACAAGGACATCATCACGATTGTGGTCGGGAGGTAGCGAAAGCTAACAAGCAGAACTGGCTTTTCGCTACACGGATAGACAGAAGGCGGTAGTGAGGAGCCTGCACCAGGAGGCGCTGATTAGCTGCATCCTAGGCCGTTACCTTTGCCCTACGTGTGCTGGGTTGGAACTCGTATCTAAGCGAATGCGAGACCAGTAGGTTTCCGATTACGCCACCAATACATAAATGGACAGATGGGTGATGATGGACATTTAAGGAATATCTCATCCGTCCTGGATAAGAATATGCAGAAGTGGTGTGGCACCTACACAAAACTAAAGACATAAGATCAAGATAAAACACAGTAGTAAGCAAATTAATCCCCAACCTAGCAGACTCTACCAGAAGAAGAAAGATTAGATTGGAACTGCCACCGTGAGAAGAAAGAAGGGAAAGAGGTGATGTGACTGTAGGGTCTAGATCAATGAAAGGGGTGGATAAGGTTGAAGGAGAAAATCTCTCGGTTTGGGAGAGGAGGGCGTCATCATGAGGTCATGGAGGAGTGAAGGAAGAAGTGCCTCAAAGAACACTTTTCCACACAGATGCGTCAGTTTGTGTAACAACACACACATAAACACACGCACACACACACACACACACACACACACACACACACACACACACACACACACACACACACACACACACACACACACACACACACACACACACACACACACACACACACACACACACACACACACACACACATACACACACACACACACACGTTTCACTATTTTACTCCATCGTAAGTATAGACTGTTGGTTTGTTATCTTTACAAAAATACAGACTTACAAATAAAAAACTTTTATGTTTCTCCTTCTAAACTGACGAATTACTAGATATACCGACATTTTTTGTCTGCGAAACTTAGAAAAATACATCAATAATATCACTAGGTTGACCCCATCGAAAGACTACATTCACAACCTTATCTGGAATCTTTTATGAAAGCTCTAAAGAAATAACTTCTTTTACTACAAATAAATATTCTTGACCGTGTCTAGGTTTCTTCTAGTGACATCTAAGCTCTTGAAAACAAAGCTAGCTTTGAAGAATGGCCTCTGGGATCTAAGCTTTCCCTTAATTTCACAATGGGAACCTAAAACAATGTACTACGAAAATATGACAAAAATGCTCTTTTCTCATTCTCTCTCTCCCTCTCTCTCTCTCTCTTTATCTATCTACCTATATATATATATATATATATATATATATATATATATATATATATATTATCAACCACAATTCACTTTAATTCTATGTTATCAACATCAAGAACCTCGAGGAGGCATGCATGCAGAAATTGAAACGTTATTACATACATACATTATTATATACACACACATACACACATATATGTATATATATATATATATATATATATATATATATATATATATGTATATACACATTTTCAATAACCACAATGCACTTTAATTCTAAGCCATCAAAGGCCAGCATACTTGAAATTGAAATGTGGTACTACCCAGGACTCGAACCGGGTATCCTCATATATTTTGTATGTACTCTGAAAAAGACCCCTCTGGCAATCTTTGTCAAAAATATTGAAAGCTTCGACAGTTAACTGTCATGTCTTTACTTCGGATAAATCTTTTCTAATGAGATTTTCCTCTATTCTCATAGACCTTCATCTGCAATGCCACACTATGCAAATAGATTAATATAGACTCTATTTCTATATGAAAAAAATCTTACTGGTAACACCTGCTTATAGGGAAGAAAAAAAAAAGAAACGGTTTTCATGTGTATGGAACTTTAATTTCTTTTAATTTTTCTGAAAAAACCCCACTCCTAACTGAGCAGGGAATGTTCTTCCCTCAAATGTTCAGCAAGAACAAATTCCTGGCTTAAACTTACTCGCATGTTTTCTCTCGCAATCTGAAACTTTCTTATCAAGTTTTCTTGGAATAAAACTAGGTTTAAAAAACTGAAGCTAACCTAATTTCTCTTCTCATTAATGATAAATGAACAACTGATCTATCTTGAAATCAATTACATAATCTAAAACTTGGGTTATGCTTTCTATGGTGAACTGAGGATTTCTTGCTTTTTCTAAGCAAATGAGATGAGGGACTAGCGGCTTGCGGCAAATGACAAGTCTTGCTTTATCACAGGTTTCATGTTTCCCACATCGTAGGGTGGGTTTTTTTTTTTTTTTTTTTTTTTTTTTTTTTTACCCTTTCTTGAACACAAGACCTTTCTTGGCTGCTTCTTTGCTGACGATGAAGGCATCTGTCAGCTCATCAGCATGTAACCTCCTGGCTGACGCTTACAGAAACCCACACATACGAGCTCTGCAATGACTGACCAACGAGACAACATGTCAGGAAGGAATCAGCAACAACATTGGTCTGACAAGTGATCTGACAGACACTTGGGCTTGAAAAATATCAGGAAATTTCTTATCGAAGCAGAAACAAAATACACTGATCTTCCGTAAAAAAAAAAAAAAAAAAAAAAAAGGAATTCTGGGACCAATGGCAGGTGCCTCTGGTCGCGGGTTCTGGTTGAGGGCAGTCGGCTAGAACCATCTCCCTTCTCCAGAACCCATCAGCATTCTTACCGTTACCCGGAGGCGCGGTTCCAAAGAACCGGTTCTTGACCTTTGGATATATCCAGAAATATCTACAAATATATATTTTTTCAATATAATTATTTTCTTTGATAATAACTAAAGTACCGGCGACTGCTCCTCTGTTCCTCTTCCTACCAACATCTGACCCACACATGATAGACAGCAGGCCTTTCATTCACTCCTAGATTCCGGACTAGAACAGAATTTTAATGACGGGATTTCTATAATAGATCAAATAGTTAAAACACTTAGAAATCCTCTTTGGTGGAGGGCTTCAGAATTGTCATTCTGGCTAAGCAGTGTTAACAAGTTATCTAATTTAAACTAACCAACAAAAACCCTTAAACCCTTCTGCACAATCTAACACTAGTTAAAGAGTCGTAGCTAATCTCAACCATCCCCGTCTTCACCAAATAACATTTCTACTTTTAACCTTACTGCCGTCAGACGATTTGATCAATTTCCGTGGCACATTCTACTCCAGGGGCTCTCAACTTTTTACCCGTTACGCACTACGAGAGTCCCCAGACCATCGACCCGTACCTCCATTGACCTGACACAGAATCTAGAATGGTAATATATCAAGACCAATTAGATATATAACTATACTTCAATGGATATCAAAATGTTCATATTGTAATGACTTTATTTATCAGTTAAGCATTGACCAAAAAACGATGTACAATGTTCTCTCTCTGCAGATTTAAATGTTTAAGTAATCTTTCGATAGTCATCTAAGTACCCCTGTAACATATGTTTGTGTTACTTGGGCAAGGTGATGTAGGGAGAGAGTGACGCGCTGATTCATTTGTACACTTTATTCTGATAAAGGTACGTATGGAACTAACTGGCCTGCCCGCTCGGGGGAGGCAGTATATATACACGGGACTGACCCGACGCCATGACCAGACGCGACCTAATTGCGGTGACCCTTTCTGGCCTGTCAATACCAGCGTCAGGTCCTATACACTCCAACTCCAAATGCATACATGCTGGAATGCTTGTGGGGTACATGTGCACCACATCACTGTTATGCTTGTGGGGTACATGTGCACCATATCCCTGTAAAGCGTCCCGCGAATTCCTACTTGAGGACCCCAGCTTTAGTCCATAGCGAGAAGGGTAAGGGTCAGAGGGACATAATTGACCATTCCAACCTTGTTCTGAGCCGCGCGGTAGCCCAGTGGATACCGTGTCGAACTCATAAACACGTGGTCGTGAGTTCGATTCCCGGGACCCGCTGCGTGCTTCTTGCGTTGGTTCCCGACAGCCTTAGCCAGGCAAGGAGGCGACTCAAACATACATAATCTAAAACTCGTGTTATGCTTTTTATGGTGAACTGTGGTTTTCTTGCTTTTTCTGAGCATATGACATCAGGGAACAGCGGCTTGCCATAACTAGCAGGGCTTGCTCTACCAGGGGTTTCTCACTTCCCAGTTCGTGGGAATGGGATGGTGAGTTCGGTGAGTGAGTTTTGGGTGACGCCAGGCGATTCTATTAAGGGAATAGAAACTGATCGACATAGGCTCGATATTCAGAAAAGTGAAGGGGGTTTTATGCCGGGTCAAGTGATCACTCCTAAAGGCTCCCGGTGAACCTATAGATCTTTTTCTTTTTCTTCTCCTTTGTGATTACTCCTGAAGGCTCCTCATGAACCAACAGCTCTTCTTTTCCTTTTTTTTGTCATTGTGATAATTTCTGAAGGCTTCTAGTAGACCAAGAGATCTTCTTTTTCTTCCTCATCTTCATGATCACTCCTGAAGGCTCCTGGTGGGACAACATCTCTTCTTCCTCTTTGCGATCAATCCTGAAGGCTCTTGGTGAACTAACAATTCTTCCTCCTCGTCTTTGTGATCACTCCTGAAGGCTCCTGTTGGACTCACAGCTCTTGTTCTTCGTCTTTGTGACAACAGCTCTTCTCCCTGGTCTGTTTCGTCTTCGTCTTCTTCTTCATTTTCCTCCTCCTCTTCTTCTTCTTCTTCTTCTTCTTCTCCTCCTCCTCCTCCTCCTCCTTCTTTTTCTTTTTCTTCTTCTTCTTCTTCTTCTTCTTCTTCTTCTTCTTCTCCTTCTTCTTCTTCTTCTTCTTCTTCTATTCCTTCTGCTTCTTCTCCTCCTCCTTCTTCTTCTTCTCCTTCTTCTTCTTCTTCTTCTTCTCCTTCTACTTCTCCTTCTCCTTCTTCTTCTTCTTCTTCTTCTTCTTCTTCTTCCTCTTCTTCTTCTTTGTGATTACTCCTAAGGGGTCCTGGTGGACCCACAGCTCTTCTTATTCTTCTTCTTTCTAATCACTCCTGAAGGCTCCTGGTGAACCAACAGCTCTCAAGCTCATCCGTACTTACTGTGATTCCTCGAGTTAGCAAAGGACTTCGATATCCTTTCTTGCAGACCCGAAGAAAGCTCGCACGGACTTCGGCGACCTCAGGTTCTGCTTCTGAAACTATCAGTTGTTTTAAGAAACGGTTAGACAACTTTATGAATGGAGATGACAGGTGGTAATGGACATGGAACTGTCTAGTGTAGGCCTCATGGTCTCTTGCAGTCTCCTTCATTCTTATCAGCACATGGGGCTTTGCTCCACTTCAGCAAGGAATTGTGATTAAGGACAACTATCTTTGTGTCGCCAAGGCGCCATCTTTGACTCCTCCACTGGTGTGACGCCTTTTCGGACGAATAAAATAGTTTGATATAAACCAGAATAAAGCCTTTAAAAGGCGTCATGATCCCGAAGGCTTCTCATTAAGATGGTTGTAACTCGGCCTGTATTCAGTATTTCGTTAGTGCTAACCAGCGCTTCTATCCGTAGGGATAATATCACATCGGAGAGGTGGTTACATAGATATATAAAGAGGGCAGCAGAATGGAGGTGCAATAGAGGCTAAAAGTGACCTTTTTTGAATGAAAACTAATTTTCATTTATAAAAGAATTCTTGGTGGTTCTGGTCCTGTAAGAATGCCACTAAAGTCTCTCACATATTGACTGCTTAAGGACAGAAACGCTGGTAAGCTACAGTCCAAATTGAAGTGACCAGGAACATCGTGCAATATACATCAATCAAAACACTGACCTGGACGCGACTCCAAGCGACATCGAGCGACAGAGTAAGCGACAGCTCATCTTCTCGCGCGACTTCGCTGGCGACAGAGTCGTTGTCGATGTTGACGCGACTGTCAGTTGTTTTTGTGCCATGTGTGACTGTTTCCGTCACGTCCTCTAAGACACGTCACATCCCCGTCACAGTGACAGAAGTACTGTCTACAAAATGTAGACAGAAATAGGAGAACGCTTAGGAATGTCTAGATACTCAAGAAAGTGTCAAATATGTAATAACGTTAATCATTTTACACTAAAGGAACATTAATGAATAGACTGATTCTCTATATACAGATTCAAAAGCCTAAAATCAAAACGATTAATGTTGTCAGTTTTGAAGTCTCAATTTCCTTATTAAGTTGTAACTCAATACTTATGATTATAATCTGAAAGTGAAATATTTTATGTTTTGGAATACTGGGATGGAATATGATTTTTTTATTTCTTATATGTATAATGTATAACCTTGATAAAGAGACAAACATATTAAAAAAGAGAGAGGCTTATCAGAAATTCAAGCGTTTTAAATTTCCTAAAGACGATCAGAATTATAAAATAATACAAGAGGATTTGAGGAAAAAAAAGT
>NC_134800.1:10496799-10499299 GCF_046742065.1 Oratosquilla oratoria | reverse complement strand
AATGCCCTTGTCCGTGTATAGCACAGTCGGCTGCAACTATAATGTTGACTGCTGGGTACGATAAAGTGGTTTAAAACGTCTGTCTGTCTGTCTGTCCGTAAGGTTTTACTTCTGTCTATCTGTTTCCGCCCGTCATCATTACGAGTCACTTTCATTATTTTCCTCCTGGTCATTACACTTTTTCGCACACCTCTTCCTCTTCCCACTTCCTCCTCCTCCTCCTCCTCCTCCTCCTCCTCCTCCTCCTCCTCCTTTTGTTACTCCTTTTTATCCTCTTTTTCTTTATATTTTTCTTGCGTTTCTTCCTATCCCTTTTCAGTCCTCATTTTCCTCCTCCTCTTTGACCACTTCCTTTTTCCTGTCAACCTCCGCTACGAACTTTACCTTTTCCTTTTCCTTCTCTTTCTCCTTTTCCTTCCTCTCCTTTTCCTCCGCCAGTTCCAGCTCTCACCACAGACACTCTCCATCCATACTGTTGCTTCCATCACACGGGCCATTAATCTCGTTATTATCATAATCTCGAACGTCGTTTTCCGTTATCAGTGTTATCTTCCACTTGTGTGATCAACTCGTCACAGCCTCCAACTGGTTTTAAGTCTTGCCTGATTGTCGTCAGGAATTTTGTTTCCTTTTTCCAATAGAGAGAACGATCCCACCTAACTCCTTAAGGTTGCCAAGTAGTAATTTTTTTCGCCTATGTCAATATCTTGGTTTATATTTATTATTATCAATAACATCATGATAATTGTGTGTGTGTACGTTTATCTTAATTGTAATATACAGGCTAAAAGCAATATTCGTAAGGTCTTCCTTCTCTCCTTTCATCAATGAAAATTGACTTTGCTTTACCTGCCCAACTCTGCTATTTCTCCTTCTATAAATATCCCACGAATCAATGTGGAAACTCACTGTAACTTTATTTCTTAACGGAGGTAGCTTGCAAAGAGTTGGAAACCAAAGAATGGTGATAGGAATTCGTTGTATCGGCGTCCACCAAACGATTTCTCAGACTCGTACTCGATGATCGTGCTTCTGTGAACGAAACATAGAAGACTGATGTGGAACTAGGCAGAGGGGGGAGTGATAGAAGAGGCGAGACAGTTATTACCAATTAGTTTTAATTGTAACGTGTTGACAAGGGCGCAAACTGGATATCTGATCCATGGATACCAAGGGGAAGGGAAGATCGAAGGTTTAAAAGAGGAAAACTTGAGAATGTATGACTTTGGGAAGCTTATTCATTTGTATTAGAAAATACGATTGCGTAGACAAGGTTCTGGTTATGTTATAAATGAGATGGTCTCAGTTCAGGAGAGTATGGATGGATTGTTGAAGGTCGAGTAGACTTGAGAGTGGTTGGGAAGGGAGAGGGAGGATGAGGAAGAGGTGAAGGAAGAGGACGAAGAAGAGGATAAGGAGAAGAAGAGAGGAGGCAAAAGAGGATAAGTTGAGGAGAAAGAAGAAAAGAAAGAAAATGGGGAATAGGAGAAGAAGGAGGAAGAGAAGGAGAACGAAGAGAAGAGGAGTAAGGAAAAATAAAAGAAAGAAGAGGGGGAAGAGAAAGAGTAGGACGAGGAGAAGGAGCAGAAGGAGGACAACGACGACGAGGAGGAAGAAGAGGATGAGGAGGAGGAGGAGGAGGAGGAGGAGAAGGAGGAAGAAGGGTAGGAAAAAGAGGATGATTCTTGATATCAAAGATGGGTGGCTTTTAGCACATACTTTATCGGCAGCAACAACAGTGTTGATGCCATTTTCAGTCTGGAGTGTGTTTACTCGAGAACGGGTTATATGCGTGTAGCGGTGTAGCTACGGAGAAGGAAAGAGGGGTCAATGTGAGTTCTTGTCCGTTATTGGTAGCTCAGAACTGAACCGTTTTTACATGTGGCCTAAAGCCATATCCCGCATGAGCAAGGCCCCGTGGTATATGATTATCCCAAATTGCATTGGGTTGGGTCAACGTCGGGTCACGCTGGTCAGGCATGTATGTGCGTCAGGTCGCGGCGCGCCTTTCTGGCTTGCGTCACGTGGCCAATATAATGCGCGTCTCGAGGTGCGCGCCAAATGGTTTGTAAAAGCACTTCATACAGATCTTGAGGATCTCGCTCCTACCAATGATTGGGGGCTTACGGGGACATGTATGCTTGAGAGCGATAGCTACGGACAAAGATGTTACTTACTGTCACATGGAGAGTGTCCCAAATAAGGGCCAGGATTGTGAGAAAACGAGACAAGAGAAAGAAATTGTCACGTAGAAGATTATTGATTTGAACTGTGGAAGATTCTGGTGACAAACGTTTTGAAACGACTGCAAGAAAGAAGATATTTTTCTTTTAACTAAAAGTTCCAAATTGTAGCAGAAAAAAGGAATACGTGTTTATTATAAGAAAGTGTTATGCAGTTGATTCACAACATATGTAGAATAATAGAGGCGCTGCTAAACAGCATTTCATAACAATCCCAACATGTGTAGGAGGGTGCAAATTTATTGCTCCGTCTCTTG
>NC_134800.1:10476799-10486799 GCF_046742065.1 Oratosquilla oratoria | reverse complement strand
CACCCTCTCTTCTCCTTTTTCTTCTTCTCCTCTCCTTTTTCTCTCTTTCTCTTCGATTTTCTCTCTCTCTCTTTTCTTTTACTGTCGCGTTGGGTCTTTGTCTTCCTTTCCTTCCTCTCTCACGCCATTTTGGAGTATACCGTGAGAGTCAACGAGCAAAGGGTCAGGAGTGGGGGGAGTGAGGAATGAAGGATGAGGAGTCAGTGGTGGGGGGGGGGAAAGATTGAGGAATGAGAAGTGAGGGTTAAGGAATGAGAAGTAGAATGAGAGAGAGAGTGAGGATTGAGAAAGTGAAGGATAAAGAGTGAGAAATGAGGAGTAGAATGAGAGAGAGTGAGGAATGAGAGAGCGAAGGATAAAGAGTGAGGAATAAAGAGAAGGAGAGTAAAAAGTGAGGAATGAGGATCAAGAATGAGAAGCGAAGAGTGACAATAGAGAAACTAGGAGAGAGGAGTGAGGAGTTAGGAGTGAGGATTGAGGATTGAGGAGTGAGGAGTGGGGAGTGAATATCGAGGATTGAGGATTGGGATGTGAGGTGTGAGGAGAAAGGAATGAGGAATGAGGATTGAGGAATGGGGAGTGGGGAGTGAATATCGAGAATTGAGGATTAGGATGTGAGGTATGAGGAGTGAGGAGTAAGGGGTGAGGAGTGGGGAGTGAATATCGAGAATTGGGAAGTGAGGTGTGAGGAGAAAGGAGTAAGAAGTGAGGAATGAGTAGTGAGGAGTGAGGAGTGAGGAGTGAGGAGTGAGGAGTGAGGAGTGAGGAGTGAGGAGTGAGGAGTGAGGAGTGAGGAGTGAGGAGTGAGGAGTGAGGAGTGAGGAGTGAGGAGTGAGGAGTGAGGAGTGAGGAGTGAGGAGTGAGGAGTGAGGAGTGAGGAGTGAGGAGTGAGGAGTAAAGGGTGAATGATGATGCACCTCTGTCACCGTTATGCCTGCCTGTCTTAATGAGCCATCAATGATGACATTATCGATTGGTCTTGGCGCCTGGCGCCGGGGACAGCGAGTCAAACACATGCAGACAACTCTAGACCTCTGGTTGGCGCCAAACGATTCTATTCAGTCTTAGGGACCTCACGGGTCTGGAGGATTTGCATAAAGACATTTCCTGGAATGGACGTGGGTTTTAGTCTTGTTGGGGGTAAGTGATTCTGTTTGGTTCTGGGGAAGGGGGTAAAGGGGGAAAGGGGGAAGGGGAAGGGGGAAAGGGGAAGGGGAAGGGAGAAGGGGAAGGGGAAGGGGAAGGGAGAAATGAAAGGTGAAGGGTTACTTTAGAAGTCCAGAACATAGGGATGTCACTCCAGAACTTCTGAGTCTTGATCATTAAGGTCCAGAAAGCAAAGGGACAGAACATAAGAGATCCAGGATTTAGAACAGACATTCCCCACCCCCGGAACCAAAAGCTCCCGGGATTTGGAACGCCGGAACACCGGGACGCGGACACTTGGCTCCGGAACACGTAAGTCCGGACGAAGCACGTGACCTGAGCCCAGAAGCAGGAACCCATGGAACAGGAAAGGGGAGAGGAGCAGTGCACAAAGAGATAGATTAAAAAGGGGGATGGAACCCGGAACTCTGCACAAAAATCTGAAATATTTCGTTCAATAGCATAGAATATGTTTCATATACAGGAAAAAGAAAGAGAAAGGTATGTATATATATATATATATATATATATATATATAAATATATATATATATGTATATGTATATGTATGTATATATACATACATATGTGTGTGTGTGTGTGTGTGTGTATGTGTGTGTGTGTGTGTGTGTGTGTGTGTGTGTGTGTGTGTGTTTGTGCGTGTGTGTGTGTGTGAGATCGTGTCCATAGGAAGGGTCGTCAAGTTTACCCCATCATTGATTACACCGTTACGTGACAAGGCCGGGGGGCAACTGCCCTCTTTACTCTCCCCTCCCCCCTACCCCCTCCCCCTGCTGTGAAACACACACACACACACACACACACACACACACACACACACACACACACACACACACACACACACACACACACACACACACACACACACACACACATACACACACACACACACACACACACACACACACATATATATATATATATATATATATGCATATATATGTATATATATATGTATGTATATATATATATATATATTTATATACATATATGTATGTATATGTATATGTATTATATATACATATAGGTATGTATATATATATGTATATATATACATATGTATGTATATATATATGTATATATATACATATATGTATATGTATATATATGTATATGTATATATATATATATATGTATATATATATATATTATATGTATATGTATATGTATATGTATATGTATATGTATCTATATCTATCTATCCATCTATCTATCTATCTGTCTATATATATATATGTGTATATATATATATATATATATATATATATATATATATATATATCTATATAATTATTGATACTAACAACCAATCAGTCAATAAAAAAAATCGTGATGTTAATTCTAAGTTAGAATCGAGTAAAGTTCACCCTTAAGGGAAACCTGCTGTGGTGAGGGTGAGGGGGTTAAGGGTGAGGGGGGGATGAGGGTGAGGGTAAAAAGGGGGATGGGGGGAGGAGGGGAACGTCGTGTCTTCCTATAACCCATCAGGGCACGAATCCCTAATGTAGAATCGATGCTCCGGATTCTCCCTTGGCACGGAAGGTAATTTGTGACCTTTCAAAGCATACACACATATACCAAGGGCTTTTTCCCCCTTACAAGGGAGGTAGCCAAAAAAAACAAAGGCATCAAATCCACTCCCACCCATTCCATCCCCACATACTCCACTTCCTTCCACCAACCCTCCTTCCCTCTTTTCTTGGCTCCTCCTGGATGATGGGTCATCCCTGCATCGCGCCCACTGCCCTGGGTCAGAAGCAGTGTCGAAAGACACAGCACATCCACAGCAAGGCCGCTTCATTAAATCGGTGACCCCCATCTCCGTTCCCCTCATGCAGAGAAAGAGAGGACGGGGAGAAATCCCTTCGGGCTGCGTCAAATCATTTTTCACACACACTCTCAGCCCTTCATCCCCACCTACTTTTTTTCTTTTTCTTTTCAAATTACAGGAGAGTTTGGTCAGTTGTGTGTGTGTGTGTGTGTGTGTGTGTGTGTGTGTGTGTGTGTGTGTGTGTTTGTATATATATATATATATATATATATATATATACATACATATATATATGTGTGTGTGTATGTGTATAAATATGTATATATACATATATATGTATATGAGGAGAGTGTGTGTGTGTGTGTGTGTGTGGAAGAGAGAGAGAGAGAGAGAGAGAGAGAGAGAGAGAGAGAGAGAGAGAGAGAGAGAGAGAGAGAGAGAGAGAGAGAGAGAGAGAGAGAGAGAGAGAGAGAGACGGAGGGCAATTGAGAGCAAGTCAATTCATGATACACTAATTACAGATAACTGGTCTATGCAAGTGCTAAGAATGGCAACGTCGAGGAGTTGGAGGGTGGGGAGGAGGAGGTGGAGAAGGGGGGAGGGGGGAGAAGGGGGAAGGGGGGAAGGGGGGAAAGGGGGAGGGTGTGGATGAGATCTGATAAAGCGTAATAGGTTAATTACGGGTGAAGGAACATGTAGGGGAGGTCATGTGAGAGTCAACGATTTATGATAAGGGAGAGGGAGGGAGAGGGAGGAGAGGGAGGGAGCGGGAGGAAGGGCGAGGGAGGGAGAAGGAGAGAGAGGAAGGGAGAGGGAGGGAGAGGGAGGGGGAGGGAGGGAGAGGGAGGAAGGGAGAGGGAGGGAGAGGGAGGGGGAGGGAGAGGAAGGGAGAGGGAGGAAGGGAGAGGGAGGGAGAAGGAGAGAGAGGAAGGGAGAGGGAGGAAGGGAGAGGGAGGGAAAGGGAGGGAAGGCAAGGGAGGGAGAAGGAGGAAGGGAGAGGGAGGGAGAGGGAGGGAGAGGGAGAGGGAGGGAGAGGGAGGGGGGGAGTGGGAGGGAGAGGGAGGGAGGGAGAGGGAGGGAGGGCGAGGGAGGGAGGGAGAGGGAGGGAAGGCAAGGGAGGGAGAAGGAGGAAGGGAGAGGGAGGGAGAGGGAGAGGGAGGGAGAGGGAGGGAGGGAGAGGGAGGGAGAGGGAGAGGGAGGGAGAGGGAGGGAGAGGGAAGGGGAGGGAGGGAGAGGGAGGGAGAGGAAGAGAGAAGAAGAGAGAAATGTAGTCAACAGGGCCACCAGTACAGCTGGAGTGGTAAGTCAATTAGAACAACCATGTAGAGCCTTGGTAGCGGGCTGCTGAGGTGTAGGGAGAGGGGGGTGGGTGGGGGGTGGGTGGAAGGAAAGGGAGAGAGGGAGTGAGAAAGGGGGAGGAAATGAGATAAGGTGTATAGGAAGGGGATTTGGAGCTAGATGAAAGAGAGAAATAGAAAGAGAGGAAGAGAAGTAAGAAAAAGAGTGGTTCAGGTGGGTGAGTGGGGGTGGGGGGGTGGGGAGGGCAAGTGAAGAGAAGGACTTGGGGGGATTAAAGATAGATATGTCATGGAAGCTAATGGGGGGGCGTTTGGGGGGTGTTTAAGTGAAGTGGGGAGAAGGAGAGAAAGAGAGAGAAAAGAGAGCAGTCGTGTATGTTGGGAAATTCCAGAGAAGACTTTTTCTGTAAGATCATTTTCAAGAAGAAAAAAAGAAAAAGGAAAGTTAAAAAAAAGGAATTTGGAAAGGGATATGAATGATGAATGAAGGGAGGGTCGAGGGAAGTAGGGATTAAGGAGAAGAAAGGATTAAAGAGCTGGAACGAGAAGGTGAAGGCAAGGGAGAAGAATGGAGGAAGAGAACTGGAAATGAACTGGAAAGGAAATGGCCAAGGCAGTGGAAAAAACAAATAAATAAAAAGAATTGTAGCGGTTTGGGTTAGGGTAGAGATTATAAACGTCTGTTTCCCGAGGCACGGGGACGTTATTTATTAATTCTATTCTGGCTGACGCAAAACGCTATCGAAGACATAGAGTTAAGGAAATAAACGACATCATGTGTCTGGTCACACTAAGGGGGAACAGATGTGGGAGGGAAAGTACGCAAACGCTGAAATTATTGATTGCAACAAGTTTAAAACATGAATATATAATCCGAGAGAATAACAGCAAGTCGAAAATGTCAAGGTGTAGGTTTAAACAAGAAGGTTGAAATGATATGTCACGTCATCAGCAGAATCTATTGTATACATAACAAGGCGATATTTGTCATGTGTATATCTAGTAGTGCTCACTGAGGCGTGTTTTACAGACATATGTACACAGGAGTATTTGTTACATGGATTACTTAATCTATTGTATACATAACAAGGCGATATTTGTCATGTGTATATCTAGTAGTGCTCACTGAGGCGTGTTTTACAGACATATGTACACAGGAGTATTTGTTACATGGATTACTTAATCTATTGTATACATAACAAGGCGATATTTGTCATGTGTATATCTAGTAGTGCTCACTGAGGCGTGTTTTACAGACATATGTACACAGGAGTATTTGTTACATGGATTACTTAATGTGGGTATGCTCCGTGTGATAGCAACGTATTGGTATGATGTTTGGTGCCCTTGAGAGAGAGAGAGAGAGAGAGAGAGAGAGAGAGAGAGAGAGAGAGAGAGAGAGAGAGAGAGAGAGAGAGAGAGAGAGAGAGAGAGAGAGAGAGAGAGAGAGAAGAGAGAGAGAGAGGAGAGAGAGAGAGAGAGAAGAGAGAGAGAGAGAGAGAGAGAGAGAGAGAGGGAGAGAGAGAGAGAGAGAGAGAGAGAGAGAGAGAGAGAGAGAGAGAGAGAGAGAGAGAGAGAGAGAGAGAGAGAGAGAGAGAGAGAGAGAGAGAGAGAGAGAGAGAGAGAGAGAGAGAGAGAGAGGGGGATAGAGAGAGAGAGAGGAGAGAGATGAAGAGAGAGAGTGTGAGAGAGTGAGAGGAGAGAGAGAGAGAGGAGTTGAGGATAGAGAGAGAGAGAGAGAGAGAGAGAGAGAGAGAGAGAGAGAGAGAGAGAGAGATGGGAAGGGTTTCCTCACACTTCTTTGCTAGAAGGAAGGTTTTGTAAATCACCAGTTTGGATGTTAATGGAGAGTGATAATTCTTTGATATGGAGGGCTTGAAGCATTGGAAGGTGACGGGTATCGTTGTTCTTGTCCAGTATTTGCTCCTTCAACTAATTGCTTTCTTGTCGAAGGAGTTACTTGTTCCATCAGGTAGTTCCTTATTGATCCTGCTTGCAAATTACATGCAAGGCGTCTAGAGACGTGACTTGTCATTCCTCTCTCTCTCTCTCTCTCTCTCTCTCTCTCTCTCTCTCTCTCTCTCTCTCTCTCTCTCTATATATATATATATATATATATATGTATATATATATGTATATATATACATACATACATATACATACATACATACATATATATATATATATATATATATATATATATATATATACACATATACACCTACTTCACACTCCTCCCAATTAACATCTTTACAATTAAAGTCACCGGATAGGATTATAATGTCACGGTGTTAAGTCATTTTCTGCAGGTGAATTGTCATGCCCAACAACATTTCTCAATATCCAACTTCGTCCTATGTCCTTGTCTTAAAGGGAACATATGCTACCACGAAGTCATCTGGTTATAATTTTCAGACTTATCGCATCAGCCCCACCTTGACTCAACATCACATTATCCACTATTATGCTATTCTTCACTGGTATCATCACTCACGTCCCCTTTTGTCCTTTCTATCTCTTCTCAAAAGTCTGTATTTATCATTCCTAATTTGGATATCTGCATTATTAGGGAGCTTGGGCTCGACAGGATGGATAACATCTGGTTCATTTGGCTTCAAGTAAGAGTCGATTTATGACCGTTGTTATCTAATTGTGCGTTAACATGTGATACCTTCAGTTGCTTTATATTTTCCTGTTCTGAGCTTTTCTTTTTTTCTCTTCTTTGATGCCATTTCATCAATTTCCAGCTTTGGCATCTTAACTTACACTCTGGAAAGACGTAGATTGTGAGGTGATCTATTAGAGGTATTCAAATAGGTCAAGGGTTTTAACAAGGTGATGCAGACAAGGTCATCATATTAAGGCAAGAGGGCAGGAGTTGTAGTAATGGGTTTGAATTGGAAAACTTTAGATTTAAGAACGAAATAGGCAAGATCTGGTTTATGAATAAAGTGGTCAAGGAATGGAATAGACTTAGTAACCATGTCGTGAGCGCTGAAGCTGTTGGTTGTTTTACGAGAAGGTCAGATAGCTTTATGGATGGGAATGACAGGTGGTAATCAACATAGAACAGCTTAGTGTGGGCCTTATGGTCTCTTGCAGTCTCCTCCATTCTTATGTTATCTATAAACACCAGAAAAACATTGCTCGTTTCTTTACTTGGCTTTGTTTACTAGGTCTCTTGTTGTTGTACGACAAAATTGTCGTATGAGAATTGGATCCCTTTTCATGCATTCAAGTAATTATTTTTGGGAGTCTTGGGTCACGTGAGGTCAATTGGCCAGGTGTGCAAGACTGACCTATCACAGTCTCGCAACCCATGTGCACATTTGCACCCTTTCTACACACTTATTCATCATATAAAACATGCAAATGAAAGACGATAACGATAATACCAACCCAAGATAATGTTCAATTAACACAACAATATCCGTATTCGAGGCGAAGTTAACGACTAGCGGGTATAAAGGGTATTTAGGTCACAAGCTGATCATGACATCAACTATTGAGAACGGCATGGGTCGAAATAGGTCAAGCGGTATCATTCGCCGAATAAAAACACTTTCATTAATCCGTATTTACCTCCCTTTCGTCTTCTCATAAGTGTAGGACAAAGTCTAACATAATTTAACGCAACGTAACGTAACGTAACGTATCGTAACGTAACGTAACGTGACCTAACCTAATCTAACCTAACCTAACCTAACCTAACCTAACCTAACCTAACCTAACCCAACCTAACCTAACCTAACCTAACCTAACCTAACCTAACCTCACGTACGGGAGGGTTTGTTCTAGTGGGATTTGTCCTTAATAAATTTTGTCCTTTTTTCTTGGGGATGTTTGTCCTGGGAGAGGTTGTCCTAGTTTTTTTTTCTGGGAGAGGTTGTCCTACGAGGGTTTTTTGTCCTGGGACAGGTTGTCTGAGGGCCTTTGTCCTGGGCGAAGTTGTCCTAGGCGTGGTTTTGTCCGACCCCTTTTCCCATACCTGTACAAACCTTCCTAACACTCCAACACTGCTTCCGGTTGTTTGCTGGTCCTGCCCTCAGGTGACTGGGAGACTTGGTGGCCGGAGGGACGACCTCCCGTCCTCCGTCCCCGTCCCCGTCCCCGTCCCCGTCCCCCCCGTCTCCAGGTAACTTACCCTCACCTGCCCCATCGCGCCGCGTCGTAGCCCTCATCAGGGGCTTCTGATTAGCTGATATTCCTCAGTAACACCCGACACCTCACCTGCTTCTCTGTCTCCTTCCATTACTCCCCCCCCCGCTCCCGACATTCCCTCTCTCTCTCTCTCTCTCTCTCTCTCTCTCTCTCTCTCTCTCTCTCTCTCTCTCTCTCTCTCTCTCTCTCTCTCTCTCTCTCTCTCTATCTCTCTCTCTCACCTCTCTCTCCCTCCCAAAGGGATCTTGGAGCTTGGCTGGGAATGTGACGAGAGTCCTTTTAGGTCGATTCTTCAGCACGGACATCTCCTCAAGGTCTTGACCGATGGAATTGGTTGAGGGCAACTTGGGAAGAGAGTTTGGTCAACAGACTGACAAGTCGACAAGCAGACAGACATACAGACAAACAGACATACAGACAGACAGAGACAGACATACAGACAGAGACAGACAGACAGACAGACAGACAGACAGACAGACAGACAGACAGACAGACAGACAGACAGACAGACAGACAGACAGACATACAGAGACAGACAGACAGACAGACAGACAGACAGACAGACAGACAGACAGACAGACAGACAGACAGACAGACAGACAGACAGAGAGGTACAGATATACAGACAGACATACAGACAGACAGACAGACAGACAGACAGACAGACAGACAGACAGACAGACAGACAGACAGACAGACAGACAAGTCGACAGACAGACAGACAGCTTTGAACGAAAGGTCTGTTTGTTCCTTCATTACATTCATTATATTTAATATTATGTGATGATACTCGCCTGCGAAAATTAGCTTTGACTCGAGACGTAATTATTCTTTAACCAATTACTTACATGGAGTTACACGGAGGAAAAACGAACAGCAGCAGACCTATTGGTCCTTACAAGGCTGTTCTGGTACTTAACCTATTACTATCATTATTGTTATTATTGTTGTTTTTATCATCATTATTATTACTTTTATTATTATTATTTTTATTAATTATTATTATTATTATTATTATTATTATTATTATTATTATTATTATTATTATTATTATTATTATTATTATTATTATCATATATTTTTTATTTATCTATATATATCTCTTTTTTACTTTTTTTTTCGTTGATCTTGGATGGAACCAATGTTTCTAGAACTCATCTTCATCTTCATTATTTATTTTTTGTTTCGTGAGGTGAGCACTGCTTGTAGCAAAGGCATCTCTTTATATACATTCGGAGCTTCTCTCATGGACGCCCAGAAGCTTCAGATTATCATGAAGTCCTTGTCGAATTCACAAGCAGGGTGACCAGATTTCTTAAACGAGAATATGCTAGACAATTGCTGAAATCTTGCTAGATTGGCAACAATGATGTTAAATCTTTTGTCCCTCTTAATACGTCCGGTTTCTGGTATATTTCTTTTTTTCTATTAATATAGTATTGTCTCTAGGTTGTCACGTGTTAAATTTAGCATAATCATGGTAAATCTGCTCACCCCGGTTCGAGTCCCTCCCACGTAAGGAGACTGCAAGAGACCATAAGGCCTAAACTAGGCAGTTCCATGTCCATTACCACTAATGTTGTCTTGCGTTGGTGAAAAGAAAC
>NC_134800.1:10464299-10471799 GCF_046742065.1 Oratosquilla oratoria | reverse complement strand
GGGAGCTGAATAGGGAGGGGAGGATGTGTATGCAAATGATTCTAGGGGAGGAAGGGGGGAAGGGGGGACGGGGGGAGGGCGGGGCTTATTGTTGATTGGGGGAGACTGGCATGATGGAGAACTAATACACATCTCGTTAACTTCCGCTCCCTCTCTCCCCTCCTTCCTCCCCCCCTCCCCCGCTTCCTCCCCCTACCCCCTCCCCCCATCCTCTAACGGTACATCACCAAGCGCTGCCTCCTCTCCCTCCACAACCACACTCGCCTCCGTCCATCCATCTCGTCCTTCTCCCAAATACTCTTCGCTCGCCTCCGTGTATCGTTGGCGATGTGGTTAGAAAACTTGACCCGAGTCTCAGAGGTCTACAGTTCGTGTCTCTTTCTTCTTCTTCTTCTTCCTATTCTTCTTCTTCTTCTTCTTCTTCTTCTTCTTCTTCTTCTTCTTCTTCTTCTTCTTCTTCTTCTTCAGGAAGTTATTGATATGTTCTTGTGTTCTTCTCAGAGCTTCCTTCTGTGGGTTCTTTTGGGCATCATGGCAGGACAAGTAGATAAACGGAGAAAAAAGTGGATAGTTGATTAAAGTAAGTAAACTTAGCATTTCGTTAATCTCACGTTCTCTCACTCTTACTTTCATTATCTCACTCTCACTCTCATTCTCACTCACTCACTCACTCACTCACTCACTCACTCACTCACTCACTCACTCACTCTCACTCTCACTCTCTCACTCTCTCACTCTCTCACTCTCTCATTCTCTCTCTCTCTCTCTCTCTCTCTCTCTCTCTCTCTCTCTCTCTCTCTTTCTCTCTCTCTCTCTCTCTCGCTCTTTTTCTCTCTTTTTCCCATCCCTCGGTGTAACTACCTCTTGCTCACACTCTCAATTATTCATACTTTCACGCTCTCTGTCTCTCATCCTCTCTCTTTCTCTCTCTCTCTCTTTTTCTCTTTTTCTCTCTTCCTCCATCCCTAGGTGTAACCACCTCACCTACAATATCCTTTGTAACGAGGTAACGGGATTCTACACCGAACTCTTTATGCCCTGATAGTTGGCGCCAACGGTACCGCCCTAAGTGGCTGTCCAATCGTTCTGCCTCGGTGTTTCCTGTGAAAATTGGCTTTACAGAAACTCTAGTGATCATATTCTTCTAAGCTACTTCAGCAAATACACGAGCATTTTACAATGGGGAGTCTTGATGATGTTTTTTTTCAACTTTCGAAGCTTTTGTCTTAGATTTCTCTTAGTCGTCTGTCCTTTTTCTTCTTCTAAGAATCTGTCTAATGTTTTGATGTGGTTTCCGTATAATTTCAGTTTCTAGAAGAACGTCCCGCCTTCTGTCTAAAGTTTTCTAAGATAAGTGATCCAAGAACAGGTTCAAAAAATAGTCTTTGGGTCTGAGTTTAGTGTCTTGTTAAGGAGTGTTTTGCTTTGTGATCTTCAAATTTAGTAAATGTAAGCTCCAAACGCTTCTGTTTTGTCTTTGTGGAGAATCTCGCTCCTTCACATTACAAAGGAACACAAAGGAGATGAAAAAAAAAGACCTATTGGTCCTTACGGGGCTTTCTGCGAATTGAACAAGGGACGTAAGCAATGGAAATGGTTAAGAACTAGTGACTTAGTTTAAGTGTATAATCTCACACTGCTGAGACATAAATTAGAATGGCGTTAGACACCATATATTTTTCTAGGCATTTTTTCAACAAGTCTCAGTTGTTTTTTAACTTATTACAGGAACAAGAAACTTGTTCAGAACATTTACAGTGCGGTTAAAGAAGAAGAAGAATATGTTTCATTGCTGTTTGATCTCTTAAAGCTATTTTGTAACGATTAATTCTTGTAACATTGATGATGAAATTCCTGATCTTAGACCTACGCTTTTGTTCAGCTTGAAGGAAAATTCCAACGATGAAATGTTGAAAATTTTCTCGATTGAGCTGTCTCCATCATTGCTTAAAAAAAACAAGTGTAGAGAATTGTTTAACTTACACACACACACACACACACACACACACACACACACACACACACACACACACACACACACACACACACACACACACACACACACACACACACACACACACACACACACACACACACACACACACACACACCCACACACACACTCACACTCACACTCACTCTCACACTCACACACACACACACACACACACACACACACACACACACACACACACACACACACACACACACACACACACACACACACAGTTTTTACACATTGAAGGGCCGCGCGGTAGCCCAGTGGATATCGGGTCGAACTCATGAGCAAGTGGTCGTGAGTTCGATTCCCGGGATCCGCGTTGGTTTCTGACCGCTATGGCCAGGTGGGGAGGCAACTCAGACAACGGCCTAAAAAAAAAAAAAAAAAAAAAGGGTTTCTCACTTCCCACTATGTGACAGTGGGATGGTGAGTTTGAGTTCGAATTTTTACATATCAAATTCTAACCTGTAATTGACAGTGAACCGTTACGAGTATTCGCTGTATGAATCTCTCAACATGTTTAATCACGTTTCTACAGAACTCTGTTGATTCGCTCATGTAAATAATACTCCACAAATAACGAAAAATAATTGTATTTGTTATCTCTATTTTCCTTTTTTGTTTTGTTTTGAATACTCCGAATAACACAAATATATACTTATATGTACACTATATAATTGAATATCCGTTTGCCAAAAATAACAAAAACAATTATGGGTGACAACAATATTCAAAGAGCATATTTAAATCCATCGTACGAAAATATATTGTCGATAAAACATTATTTCCTATGGTACAAAATCCTTGTTGGTTAAAGTAAGAATAAAATGAATAAATAAATAAATCCACCAATCAATTAATCAGTCAACAAACACAGACCTGGTTCGCCCGAATGTATCCTCACGTCATCGTACATCTGGCAACCCAGCGGGATCGTTCTGCAATCAAGAAAGTGTATTTAATTGTGAGGAAATGCACGTACCGGCTGACCAATTCCAGTTAATAAGTGAAAACTTAATCAGGGTCTTTGTTCTCGTTCTTTCATGACTTGGGTGAGGGGTGAGGGGGTGTGGGAGGGGGTGTGGGGGTGTCATGAACGTGACACAGGCTCCAATATTGTCATGTGTCAGGTGGCACGATCTACTTGTTTGTTGCTGCACAACTCCGCAATTATCTATTTATGAACCTGATGCTTATCCAAATCAAACGGAATGGGTTGGTATTTAATAGTACAAAAATTAATGCTTCAAAAGGAGACTTGATCCGGAACGAGTTTATTCAAATTAATCGAGATATTATTTTCCACTTTTCTTTTATCAGTAAGGGATTTGTGTATAATGAATAAAGTATATCAGCATTAACTAGATTAGTCTTTAAATTACTCAAACTTGGCTTATGGCCATTCAGAAGTTAAATAAGTTCTTTGAAAGCTAAAATTATAAAATTAATTTATGATAGTTTTCTTACTTCCATGAATACAGTAAAAATGGGTCGAATTAATTACACTTGTTTTCAGTAGGTTTTAATGACACTGAGTGACACTTGCCCCGTGCCATGTAAGTAGGACATTGGTGACAACTTTTAGACAGCTAAGGGCCTCCTGGCGTAGTTTACGACAATTGGCCAGCGGCGGACAATTGGCCCGCTGACAATTGGCCAACGGTGGACAATTGGCCAACGGGAGACAATTGGCCACCGGACAGTTGGGCTCGTGGATTCTTGACCAACGGACATTTCGCAGAACGGACGTTATATCAAATCAATTTTTGGGGAAGAGAACATTAAGCCACATCATAGGTTTACGATAAAAAAAAAAAAACATTTTGGTATATGGATTTGACCAAATAACAGTAAATGCAAGAAGTTCCATGCAAATGAACGTGTAAAGTCATGCCTGATGGAGAGATATGTATATCAGAATTCAGGGCGAATGCGGCAGGATGTCCATTTTCAATATTTTTTCTTGTGATTTGCAGGTAGGCACGGGTCCTGTAAATCACACACACACACACACACACACACACACACACACACACACACACACACACACACACACACACACACACACACACACACACACACACACACACACACACACACACACACACACGCACAAAAAAAATCCTCTTTTACTTGACTCCTTAACTGTAGATGCTGGGACTTCTTCAACACAGTAAAGTCCTAATCTTAAATTTGGTACCCTAACATATAATCGTGTTTAACCCATTCAATTCTGTGACGGCGTAAGTTGAAGACCTTTGCCCCGGACAAGCGAAAGCTGACTGGCTGAAGTCCGGGAGTCTCAAATCGAGTTCCTTCTGGTTGTGGCCCTCAAGGAAGGACGAGACCTTTGGTCCTCTGGTTGTGGTCCTAAGGAAAAGACAAGACCTCTGGTCCTCTGGTTGTGGACCTGAAGGAAGGACAAGAGCTCTGGTCCTCTGGTTGTGGCCCTTAAGGAAGGACGAGACCTCTGGTCCTCTGGTTGTGGCCCTCAAGAAAAGACAAGAGCTCTGGTCCTCTGGTTGTGGACCTAAGGAAAAGACAAGACCTCTGGTCCTTCTGGTTGTGGCCCTCAAGGAAGGACGAGACCTCTGGTCCTCTGGTTGTGGACCTAAGGAAAAGACAAGACCTCTGGTCCTCTGGTTGTGGCCCTTAAGGAAGGACGAGACCTCTGGTCCTCTGGTTGTGGCCCTCAAGAAAAGACAAGAGCTCTGGTCCTCTGGTTGTGGACCTGAAGGAAGGACAAGAGCTCTGGTCCTCTGGTTGTAGCCCTGAAGGACCACTGAGCCTCCAGGTCTCGAGGTCCAAGACCAAAGAACAGGAGTCGGGGGGGGGGGGCTCACTGGAGGAAAAGTTTCAGTCTGCTCATGCATGTGATGATGACATTAAGGTCATACGGATGTGATATATCTTAGAGGTTTTCGTAAATAGACACAAAAGTAAATATATAAATGAATACCCAAAAAGAAAAAGACAAAAAGATGAAAGGGCACGTGTGCAAATAGATGAATAAAGAGATGAATCAAGAGTAAAGATGAATAAATTAATTAGTAGACATAGATGATAAACAAATAAATTAATAACCACTGTATAAATGATGATGGTTCCATTTGGTGTCGCAAACTCTCCCTTATCAGGAAGCTAGGGCAGTGCCCCTTACAGAGGACCTTGTGGCGTGGAACTGAATGAGCCATGTCCTTGGTCCAACTCGCTGGCCGCAGCGTGCTAACTGCCGTCACCTCGACCTCCGCTGCAGGTAGCGACGCTCTAATCCGCTCGGCCAGAAGCGGGTTAGAACGAAAAAGAAGAAAAAGAAGAAAAAGAAGGAAAATTAGAAGAAGAAGAAGAGGAGGAAGAGGAAGAAGAAGAAGAAGAAGAAGAAGAAGAAGAAGAAGAAGAAGAAGAAGAAGAAGAAGAAGAAGAAGAAGAAGAAGAAGAAGAAGAAGAAGAAGAAGAAGAAGAAGAAGAAGAAGAAGAAGAAGAAGAAGAAGAAGAAGAAGAAGAAGAAGAAGAAGAAGAAGAAGAAGAAGAAGAAGAAGAATATATGTTTGGGCACCGAATGCCAGCCCCTGGGGTCTGCACTTTCGGGTGTAGGCGGGAGTGTTGATAGACTTTGCATTGGGGACGGGTGTCGGGGGAGACGACCGCCTCCGACGTATGTGAAACGAGATCACCTTGTGCAAAAATTATCACACTGAGTTATTTTTCCTTCAACCTCCAATTAATCGGCGATACCGCCTACCTCCGACATTTTTTCCGCCGTAAAATCATTATGGTAAACCGTTTTGTTTTCTCAACAATTTACATAAATATGATTTGCTGTGCTGAAGGAAAATTAGTTTCCT
This sequence comes from Oratosquilla oratoria, assembly GCF_046742065.1. Lineage (NCBI taxonomy): Eukaryota > Metazoa > Arthropoda > Malacostraca > Stomatopoda > Squillidae > Oratosquilla > Oratosquilla oratoria. The sequence goes on along the minus strand of NC_134800.1, from coordinate 10,465,952 downwards.
CCAGCATACCAGATTCCTCTCCAAAAATCGAAGGAAAAATAGACCAGTATGATAGCGCCTTTAGCTGAAACTGAATAGATAAGTTACATTACCAAGATGACCGTGTTAAACGATCTGGTACAGAACAGCGCATCAAATATGCAAGCCACCGAGTGTTTAAGCGTTATTGAATAAAAAACAAAACAAAACAAACAAAACAAACAAACAAACAAACACAACCTGGGATATACTGCCAGATGTCCAAACATACACTCACGCAAAGGGAGACAGGGGCATAAACATAGATACGTATCGATCACATAAGAAACGCAAGTTTATGTAAACAAGAATTATTTACGTTTACGCACATATGTACACGGGTCTGCACACACACACACACACACACACACACACACACACACACACACACACACACACACACACACACACACACACACACACACACACACACACACACACACACACATATATGCAATAAAAACACTAGGAGAGTGTGTTCACAAATGCGTAAGTAACCACTAGGAAAAGTAAACTAACGAAGCAGAGCGCTTTCGTATAATTACATCTGCACTGAAGATGTAATTTTACGAAAGCACTCTGCTTCGTTAGTTTACTTTTCCTAGTGGTTACTTACGCATATATATATATATGTATATATCTATATATATATATATATATATATATATATATATATATATATATATATATATATATATATGTGTGTGTGTGTGTGTGTGTATTCACCTCGGATCTGCTGCAGTCTCTATCGAGACAGCCAGACACCACCCTACGGCAGTGAGCTCAGAGCTCATTATTTGCCGATCTCTGGGTAGGTCTGAGACCACTCACACACTACACACCGGGACAGCAAGGTCACAACTCCTTGACTAACGTCCCGTACCTACTCACTGCTAGGTGAACAGGGGTTACACGTGAAAGGAGACAAACCCAACTTATCTCCGCCCGGCCGGGGAATCGAACCCCGGTTCTCTGGCTTGTGAGGCCAGTGCTTTACCAATCCGCCACCGAGTGTGTGTGTGTGTGTGTGTGTGTGTGTGTGTGTGTGTGTATACATACACATATACCAAAGGCTTTTTTCCCTTACAAGGAAGGTAGGCAAAAAAACAAAGTCATAAAAAAACCATTCTCACCCATTCCATCCCTAAATACACTACACTCCCCTCCACCCTCTACCCTCCCTCTTATCTTAGCACCTCCTGGATGACGGGTCATCCCTGCATCTTGTCCACTGCCCTGGGTCAAAAGCAGTGTCGCAAGACACATTACATCCACAGCAAGGCCACTTCATTAAATCGGCGACCCCCCCCCCTCTCCGTCCTCCCATGCAGAAAAGGAGAAGACGGGGAGAAATCCCTTCGGGCTGCGTCAAATTTTTCTCACACACAATTCCTCACCCCCATTCCCCCGCCCATTCCACCTCATGCATCACAACATCATCCATATGCAACCATTTTCTATTCACCCCTGTCTTCTGTTCTCTCCCGTCCTTCTTTAATAGACATTCCCCTCTTCCCCAAAGCCCCTTTCACCCCATCCATCCATCTCATCCTCGGTCGCCCCCTCATGTTCACTCCTTCCACATCTGCCTTCCATACCTCTTTTACTAGTCTTTCTTCACTCATTCTTTCCATG
>NC_134800.1:10444299-10459299 GCF_046742065.1 Oratosquilla oratoria | reverse complement strand
ACACACACACACACACACACACACACACACACACACACACACACACACACACACACACACACACACACACACACACACACACACACACACACACACACACACACACACACACACACACCACACACACACCTTGACCTGAAAAAAGCTATATTGGAAGATTTAATGGGATTATACTGGACATGATGAAAGATTTTCTGGAAGATAGGCTGATAAAAACAGTGTTAAAGAGTGAAATGTTGGACTGTAGGGAAATGACTGGTGGAGCAGTACGTCAACATTCTTGACACACATTCATGTTATGATGAATGAAATCGGTAACAACATAAACTTATTCACGAAAGGAATAAGAGATGAAGAGGAGTGTAAATTATCGCGGGGAAATCTAGATAAGATTTATGAATCGAACCAGGAATGGAAGAGGAAATTCATTACAAGGAAGTGGAAGAATATGGAATTGTTAAAAAAAGAATCACTCATGGAATTAAAAAAATGTAATGAAGCAATCATAAAAAATCAAAAAAATATATTTTTAATTATTATTTAGAAATAATCTCTTGCCGGAAAACCATAGTAATAAAACTACAGAACAGACACAAACTATGAACTAACGTAAGAGTGCCGTTTCATTATATTGATAAGGATACGACGAAAAAACGAATAAAGATCTGATCCGTCCCAGACAAGGATACGCAGCAATGGTTGATACAGTCTCCACATATATACAAATATACATAAGAGAAGCAAAGAGGATACAGTATGAAAACCAGAATGATCTACGTCCTGGCTCCTAAGGCATATGAGGAGAGACTTTGGAACTATGATTGCCTACATTGGAACAACAAAGGGAGAGGGGAGGTGATGAGGTATGTGCCGTTAGAACGGATAAAGGAATAATTGGAGACTGACGTACATAAAGACAAGCAGAGAGAAAGACAGACAGACAGGCACAGACAGATAAACAGACAGACAGACAGACAGACAGACAGACAGACAGACAGACAGACAGACAGACAGACAGACAGACAGACAGACAGAGAGACAGACAGATAGACAGATAAATAAATGGAGAGAGAGAAAGACAGGCAGAGAGAGACAGACAGGAAAGCAGACAGACAGACAGGGAGACAGACAGACAGACAGACAGACAGACAGACAGACAGACAGACAGACAGACAGATAGACAGAAAATACATATTGACAGACAGAAAAGCAGATAAGCAGACAGACAGACAGACAGACATATAGACAGACAGAGAGAAACACAGACAGACAGATAGACAGATAGGCAGACAGACAGACAGACAGACAGACAGACAGACAGACAGACAGACAGACAGACAGACAGACAGACAGACAGACAGACAGACAGACAGACAGACAGACAGACAAATAGGCAGACAGACATAAAACAAGCAGACAGACAGACAAGTAGACATCCTGATAAAGGAACAAAAAAAATCATATTGAGAAATATACACATTGTTAAAGAAAACCTGCCCACACACATCCTTGGGCAACTGATTTCCACGTTCGGAATTCAGCGTCTTAAGCGTGGAAATCGAAAGTGAATCCCAATTCACATGAATAGTATGGAAGTCTCCCCACTGGGCGCTCTCGATCTGGTCCAGCGCACCTTTGCGTCAACATCCTCCATCGCCTAACCACAGATATCCACGAGATCCAAATACATTTAAAGATCCTCCGAGTTTTTGTCACACCCGTTACAGACTCTTAGTGGTTAGTGCTGGTATCTACCTCTCCGTCGTCTCGCCGTCTGCTCGGTTGCTAAGGGACCTGTTCCCGTTGCTAGGGACGCAGTCTGGATGTCGGGGTTGGTTGGTTATCTGCGGTTCTGTGGTCGCGTGGTTTCGACAATGATTTTGTGGGTGTTTGGGCCATGGAGGGTGTGGGGGGTGGGGGGGACGGGGATGGGGGGGAGCGGGGGGGCCAGATGGAACATTAAGATGGTGGAGCAGGAGACTGGGGATGGAGAGGAAATGACCAAGGAGAGGAAGAAGAAGAAGAAGTGGAAAGTGGATTAGGGCACGGAAGAAGAGGAAAAATGTGGACAAAAATTTCAGGGGTAGAGGGAGGGGGGGTCAGTGAAAACTAGGAAAGGGAAAATAGAGAATAGAAATTGATGCAGGAAAAAGAGGAAGGGGAGAAACAGAAAGAGGAGGAAGAGAAGTTGAAGATTCATGGGATGCAAGAGCAATGACGAGGAAAGGAAGGAGGAGGAGGAGGAGGAGGAGGAAGAGGAGGAGAAGGAGGAAGAGGAGGAGGAGGAGAAGGAGGACGAGGAGGAGGAGGAGGAGGAAGAGAAGTAAATAGAATTTCTCAGTTTTCACTTATCCATGATGCATTGTGCATCAATGGTGAATTTTTCAACCTCTCTGAGCCTCGTGGCGATATGAGATGCTACTGTGAATAAAAAAAAAAAAAAAAGCATGCGATATTAAGATACATACATGATTGGGCTTTATTCACATTATTATGTTCCTCTGAATGTACTCTGTGATTTCTTAGTTATCTTAATAATCACAGTGCATAGAGGCAGTAATTTATGTCAGGTTTTAGATATAAGAACAGAAGGTACTAAGAACTATGGTGGCACATGGAAAGTTTACAGTCAATTAGTACATGCATACTATAGTTTTCTATTTACTACAACAATTGCAAAACATAGTATTATGTAGCACATTTTATCTACAAAGGTTAAATGGTCTGAGGGATATTTAGATACGTTGCGCAGATTATATTGAAAGCTCTTGGATTCGATAAATTTTGACAAATTTGCCTAGAAATATGGTGAGGTAGAGAAATTTTAGTTCCATTTAATGCCTCTAAAGACAGTAATGTCGTAGCACATTAGTAAATTAAACTTTTTATCCCACCGTCGGAAAAGAAGACACTAATGTCGAAAGTTCTGTATATTTCGATCACTAACTGTGATCCTCTTTCTGCTTGAAGAGGATCACAGTTAGTGGTCGAAATATACAGAACTTTCGACATTAGTGTCTTCTTTTCCGACGGTGGAATAAAAAGCCTCTAAAGACATTTTCTCCACCCAACACTCTTCTACAGATTTGTTCCCTTATCTTCAACGGCTCACATTATCCCCCCATCTGACATACTAGACATTCCTGGTCAACCCTTCATTAGTAAAAACATATATGAAATGATATCCCAATTAGTGCTAGAACAGCTTTAATGAAAAAAGGTGTTCTAGTGTATGTGTGTGTGGGGGGGATATCTTGTTTAGTGTGAGGTATATCTGGTATTCATGATTGTCACAGATGTGAGGTGTGACTGCAGTTTAAGAAGGAAATAGGCAAGCAATGGTTTACTAACAGAGTGATTAACGAATGGAATAGACTTGGTAACAATGTAATGAGTACTGAAACAATTGGTTGATTTAAGAAAAGATAAGATGACTTTACGGATGATAATGAAAGATGGTAAGGGATATAGAACTACCTAGTGTGGGCCTTATGGTCTCTTGCATTCTTCTCCATTCTTATGTACTTGCTTGTGGATGCCTAGTCACTGTACTAGTTTGTGTATGTATGTTTGGAGAAAAGAAATGTCCACTTTGTGTCCATCATTTGTGTATGTGCAGTGTAAGAATGGAATTTGTGTGTATATTGATTTCCTAGGGAGCTGTTGTTGTTGTTGTTGTTGTTGTTGTTGTTGTCGTTGTTGTTGTTGTTGTTGTTGTTGTCGTACTCTAGACTGTCTGGCCGAGCACACCCTGAGGAACGCCGTGGCTGCAACGGGAACGGGGCTTCCCAATAAATCTCATATAGTGAGGATATTGTATTGTTGGGGTGGATGATTGTGTACAATACATTCTTTCATGATTTATTGTATAGCGTAGGGTGAAAAGTGTCACATCTCCGACAGTTACCTGTGATACTGTCATCCAACCTCTTCTGGTAGCTTAGGTGTTGGCGTCGTGCATGTCTAGGCTGGGTGAAACAATAGAGCCTTGAGGAACTCCGCTAGTGACGTTTTTGTCGAGTCAGGCGTCTGGTGCGTATTCAGCGTGTACGTGTCTGCCTGAAGGTACTTTGCCAGCTATCGCATCGCGTTGGTGTGTAGTGAGTTGTTATATATCTTGTCTATTAAGAGAAGTCATGGGACAGTATCAAATGCCTTGTTTATGTCTCTTGTGGTAAGGATTATGTACTGTGGTGGTTTGTGGTCGAATCCGTCTAACGTGTACTGTGTGACTTTAGTAAGAAATATTGTTGTGGAATTGTGGGTTTGGAAACTGTTGTGTGTAAGAGACGGGGAAATGTGACTTTCTGAAGCAGAGAACAGACCTCTCCGTCATCTTGGACATTGTGTAAATTGGTGTAATAGGTCTGTTTGTTGCTGCGTTTGTTGGTGTTGGGATTGAAGAGTGTAATGGCTTTCCGCATGTTCATGATGGTTCTTCAGTGCTCTTTCAAAGCGTTCTTGAGTCTCAGCCACTTTGTAGTGCTCAGTTTGATAATGACGTGATGTAAAAACTTATCATTGAGGAACTTCTAAACATATCCGAATTACGCAAGTTTCTTTTGTGAATCATCAACACACACAATCTAAGCTGTGTTTCTTGAACAAGATTTGTCAATAGGATTACCTTATGATATCCAAAATTATAATAAAGATCACCTAATCTATCCATGATATACATATGTGCTCGTAATATTATATATTCTATTTTTTCATTTTTTCATTATTTTCCTTCTACGTCCGTTAGTTTAAAGCGAGGCAGTAGGTTATAGACAAAAGGATCCACATAGGATCAAGGAATATATATTCTCCTTCGTGTATGTGTGTGTTTGTGTGTGTGTGTATGCACGTGTGTGTGTGTGTATGTTTGTGTGTGTGTGTGTGTGTGTGTGTGTGTGTGTGTGTGTGTGATACTTACTGAGCTAAATAGAATCACTCGACGTTCTCCTGAAATGTACATACACACACACACACACACACACACACACACACACACACACACACACACACACACACCACACACACACACACACACACACACACACTCACACACACACACCATATATATATGTATATATATATATATATATACATACACATATATATATATATATATATATATATAAATATATATATATGTGTGTGTGTGTGTGTGTGTGTGTGTGTGTGTGTGTTTTAACCATAATACCCATTAGCCGTGTGTTTTGAAAACACAAAAAAATATATTGAATTACAAAATTTTCATTACGAAATGACAGTAACATACTCTCATATTTTATAATGTGCATTAGACAGAGAAGCTAGAACGTACGTATATCATCTATTGCAATTCCTCTTCGCAATTGTTACTCCAAGACAAGTCACAGCGAACTTGTTCTAAAATTATCTTCAGAATAAAATTTCTGTGTAGACAAACCATGACCCAATCGCCATATACTCATTTGAAATATATTCAACTTCGACATACAGTTAGCATAATTTCTGTTTAATGGTTGTTTATTATTAATAGTATTGTATACATGCATGCATGCATATATACGTATATACATACATGTATTTACGTACATACATAAGTACATAAATACATTATATATGCATACATACATACATACATACATACATACATACATACATACATACATACATACATACATACATATATTCATATATATATATATATATATATATATATATATATATATATATATATATACGCAAACATTCATACATGCACAAAAACAGACACAGACACAAATGTGGATACACACACACATGCACACACACACACACACACACACACACACACACACACACACACACACACACACACACACACACACACACACACACACACACACACACACACACACATACACACACACATACACACATTGTTTTCCTCTTCAATTGTTTTATATTCCACATGTATTCACTTCCTTTTCCCTCACTCTTCCATGCCTCTGCGTTTGAGGGAAGTAACCTTAGAGTCGCGATCCAGGGACACGTAAGGTCTTGAATGTGTAGCGCCTGACCCTAACCTCCGAAAGAAGTAAGTATCTGCCATTAGGGTTCATAAACAAGGTTTCTGAAGTGAGCGAACGTTCTTATGCGCATAACGATGCCTTTTCGCCCGCCAAGCTGCCTTTTATGAGACGCTGTTGGTTCACCTGTCTGGAAGAGCGGACGCGGAATTGACAATGACAAAAACAAATAACACAAATGACGTAAGTGATGACAACGGTAACTGTGATGATGACAATTAGGGGAGTAATGACGATAAAGCCATATGTCATGTGACAGGAGAGGGAGAGAAATGGAGGCAATGACAAAAATAACAGTGATACTACTTAAGCAGATGATAGTAATAGTGGAAACAAGAACGATAGCAAAAACGTCAAGCGAACCAGAAGCCAGAAAGGCAACAGAACATTAAAAATAAGCAGCAATGCGCCCGAACAAAGTTCTTGAAAACAACCCGCAGTCATTCAAAAAAAAAAAAAAAGTGAAACCCTTTAGAAATACGAAAGGTAGAACACCAAATCAGCTGATTCATTCCAAGAACAGGCCCGATGTCAAGAAAAACGCTACAGTAAAGTGGAGTGAAATATATATACATATAATATATACATATATCTGTTTACCGTATATACATACATACATACATACATACATACATACATACATACATACATACATACATACATACATACATACATACATACATACATAAATATGTATATACATACATACATATATATATATATATATATATATATATACAGTATATATATATATATGTATACATATATATATATATATATATAATCTGTATACTGTATATACATACATACATATATATATATATATATATATATATATATATACATATATATATATATATATACATATATATATATATATGTATATATATATAATATATATAAACATATATATACATATGTATATATGGTATACAGGTATATATATATATATATATATATATATATATATATATATACATAAGTATATATATATATATATATATATACATATATATATGTATTTATACACACACACAGAGTAATAGAGACATATATAAAGATCATATAGTTGGAGCCGTGGGTGTAAGAGAAGAAGAAAAAGAAAACGAACGAAGAAGAAGAAAAAGATGAAGATGAAGGAGAAAAAGAAGAAGAAGAAGAAGAAGTAGAAGAAATAGAAGAAAGAGAAAAAGAAAGGAAAAGGAGGGCAAGAAGGAGAAGAAGAAGAAGAGGAAAAAGAAGAAAATGAAAACGAAAATGAGAAAAAAAAAGGAGAGGAAGAAGAAGAAGGAAAAAAGGAAAAGAAAAGGAAAATAATTGCAAACACCAGAAAAGGAAGAAAAAAAAACCAAGAAAAAAAAAAAACGAAGTACATGGAGCAAAGGTGATAAAACGTATCGCCGAGTGACCCGTCGACATCCCCGTTAAGTCACCGAGGCGGCGCGCGGCGCAGACGGCGGTGGCCTCTCTACGTTACTTGGGGAACGTATACAGTACATACGGTTCCTACCAGAAAATCACCTCTACCTGGCCCAGTGATCAGCAAGAAACCACAAATGTGGGCCTCTGACACGCTCCATTGATAGATTACGTTTAGGTGTACACACACACACATATACATACACGTATAGATACACATATCCATACGCGCACACACACGCATACATACACATATACATACGCATACGCACACACACACACACACACACACACACACACACACACACACACACACACACACACACACACACACACACACACACACACACATACAAACTATATATATATATATATATATATATATATATACATATATATACATATATATACATACATGTATATATATATATATATATATATATATATACATATGTATATATATGTGTATATATATATACATATGTATATGTATACATTATATATATATATATATATATACATATATATATATATAATATATACATATGTATGTATATATATGTATATATATATATATATATATATTTATATATATATATACTATATATATATATATATACGTATATATATATATACATATACACACACACACACACATATGTACATACATATATATATATATATATATATATATATATATATATATATTTGGAAGAAAGTATACGCTGTACTCGTCGTTTGCCAATTTGATATATTGGCAAACGATGAGTCCAGCGTATAATTTCTAAAAAAAAAAAAAAAAAAAAAAAAAAAAAAAAAAAAAAAAAAAAAAAAAAAAAAAAAAAAAAAAAAAAAATGGTTCCTGGACTCCAGCTATTTACGAATATATATATATATATATATATATATATATATATATATATATATATATATATATATATATATATATATACAGTAAATGTATGTGTGCGTGTATGTATATACATAGGAGAATAAATATTTAAACAAATAAATAAAAAATAAACAAATGAATATATAAATGGATAAGTAGATAATTATATAGAGATGGATGAATATAATAGACGTAAAAGTAAACAAATAATGGCCCAACAGATAAAAGAATAACAAATAAACACCATAACAAATACAGACTACAAGAACAGAACAAAAAGAAGAAGTACAATTTAAATATGTGGTCTGGTCATGTACTTTATAAACACAGAAATGTCGAAAACTGTGAAAAGAGACGAAAGAGAATTAGGGAGAAAAGAAGAGGGAACTGAAGCCAAGCGATTCCAATTTGTCTTTCTCGACAAGTGAGAACGGAAATCACTGAAGAGTATCTCCAGCGCTCCTGAAGGCGTATTTCCCGAAGACGCTTAGAGTGTCTCGACGCCGCTAGGGAAGGTTTGTTCTTGAGGTTTTCAATACGGTGTCAAAAGAAACTTTTTTTTTTTTTTTTTTTTTTTTTTTTTAGTACATGAACTCCGACCTGTACGGGGTGTCCGACACTGAAGACATCTTTCAATTAGGGGTCCGTCTCTTGAAATAAATGAAATTATTTTTCCTCAGTCAAGATGCATAGGGGCCGGAACCGTGTTGAAGGGGTTAAATGAGTCCGGAAAATTTCTTCAAGAATTTTCTTTTTGGATTCTCTTAGGTAATTTTGGTTTGGGGAAGATGTTCGTTCGTTGAAGGATTCTTGCTGAAAAGTCAGTGAGTTTTTTTTATTTATTTAATGAGAATAGGAGAAAGAGAATCAGATCGAGAAGCAAGGAAATTCAGAGAAAAAGTATAAAAAGATGAAGTAGAAAGGCCGAGAGGAAGAAGCAGGAGGAGGAGGAGGAGGAGGAGGAGGAGGAGAAGGAGGAGGAGGAGGAAAAGGAGGAGGAGGAGGAGGAGAAGGAGGAGGAGGAGGAGAAGGAGGAGGAGGAGGAGGAGAAGGAGGAGGAGGAGGAGGAGGAGGAGAAGGAGGAGAAGGAGGAGGAGGTGGTGCAGGAAGAAAAAGTAGATGAGAATGAATAGGACGAGGAGGAGGAGGAGGGGGAGGAAGAGGAGGAGAAAGAGGAGGGCGGACAAGAGTAGAGAATACGAAAATTAAGAGGCAAAAACTAGAGAGAATCAAGTAAGGAGAGTAAAGATGCAGAGGAAATTAGAAAATAAAAGTGTAAGACGGCAGAACGATAAAGAACAGATGGAAGAGGAAGGAAGAGGAAAATGGAACAATTAGAGAAGAAGACAAAATGAAAAATAACAGACGAAAGAGGAAGGAAGAGGAAAATGGAACAATTAGCGAAGAAGAAGAAAAAAAAACAGACGAAAGAAGAAGAGGAAAATAGGACAATTAGAGGAGAAGACAAAGACAAAAAAAAAAATAAATAAATGACGAAACTGGAAAAAGAGGAAAATGGAGCAATTAGAGAAAAAGACAAAACAAAAAAGAACAGACAAAAGTGGAAAGAGGAAAGTGGAACAATTAGAGAAGAAGACAAAAAAGATGAAAGAGGAAGGAAGAGGAAAATGGAACAATTAGAGAAGAAGACAAAACGAGAAAGAACAGACGAAAGTGGAAGGAAGAGGAAAATGGAACAATTAGAGAAGTCAAAATGAAAAATAACAGACGAAAGAGGAAAGGAAGAGGAAAATGGAACAATTAAAGAAGACAAAGCGAAAAAGAACAAACGAAAGAGGAAGGAAGAGGAAAAGAGAACAATAGAACAATTAGAGAAGAAGACAAAAAAAAAACCAGATGAAAGAGGAAGAGGAAAATGGGACAATTAGAAAAGAAAAAAACAGACGAAACTGGAAGGAAGAGGAAAATGGAACAATTAGAGAAGAAGACAAAACGAGAAAGAACAGACGAAAGAGGAAGGAAGAGGAAAATGGAACAATTAGAGAAGAAGACAAAAAACAAGGAAGACTAAAACGAGAAGACGGGAGAGCGGAAGAGTGCGGATGTGAAGAGAAGAGAGCGGATAACGAAGAAAAGAGAGCAGACGGGAAAGAAAGAGGAAGAAAGAGAGTAAAAGAAGACATCAGCATCGGCGACCTAAAAGACAATATCGCCATCGCTTTGTAAACAAAAACCCGCCATTTTCGACCAGTGTTGCCGTCAGTATGGCGGTATTTTGGAAATCCCAGCCAACATTCGGTGTTATCTGTCCTATTCTAACCTAACAAAAGCACTTAAATTAATGTGGCTGAACCAGATCTAACCGAACAAAAAGGTTGAAAAAACCCAGGGAAGGAAGATAATATCATTGTCTTGATTTACCAAGAGGAAAAGAAAGAGGAGGAGGGAGAGGAGGAGGAGGAGGAGGAGGAGGAGGAGGAGGAAGAGGAGGAGGAGGTCAGTGTTCCTGGGAATGGGAACAAGAAAGTTTGGAAGGGGTTTGGCACGTACGTAGATTAGGTGACCAATTCTTTCTCCTGGGTGGGGAAGTAGAGACAGAGAGGGATGTATGACGGGGTGATATATATGTATATATATATATATATATATATATATATATATATATATATATGCAGACAAACCACTGGAAAAATGAAAGAGATGAGACCGAGCGCTTTCGTCTATTCAGACATTTTCACCTTGAAAATGTCTGAATAGACGAAAGCGCTCGGTCTCATCTCTTTCATTTTCCCAGTGGTTTGTCTGCATACTAGTATCACGCGTTCAAGTGATTTCTTCTGCATATATATATATATATATATATATATATATATATATATATATATATATATATATATATATATATATATATATTGTATGTATCGGGAGATGAGGGAGAGAGAAAAAGAGAGAAAGAGAGAGAGAGATGGAGATGGAGATGGAGATGGAGATGAAGATGGGTTAGGGTGCAGACTCTTGGCTCGCCTGAATGATCTTGAAACGTCACTGCAGCTTATATCTTGCTTCGAACAGCAAACCCTGAAAACTTCGTCCTGTTAATCGTTATCAGCATTGCCGTGTTTGTCTTAACGGTAGACCACTTTCCAGTGCAAGAAGGATCCCTCTGAGCCCAGTCCAGTGAGGTAACAACGTTTTTGTTGGTGGCTGTGCAAATAGTTACGACCTGAATCAAAACTAGATTAAAACTCGAGAGAAACTAGTTTGAACCATAAAGATAAAAAGACAAACTCTAGTTTTGAGCATTTTGGATTCGGTTAGCTGCTTGCCAAGGTGTTATGGAGATTAATAAAATCATCTGGCGGCTTCTAGAGTAACGGAAAGTATACTAGGCTATAGTCCTAAGTGAACTGGTGGCATAATCGCAAGCGTGCTGGTCTCACATTCGCTAAGTTGAGGGGTCGAGTCTCGAACAACTCTCTCATTGCCAGCAGTGACCTTATACTACCTGCCCCAACAGCCTCTAAAGGGCAAAGATCACGGCTTCGGCCGCAGTTACTCAGAGCCTCCTGGCGTAAGTTCTTCACTATTACCTTTTCAGTCGTGAAATGGTGGTTTCAGCACTGAAGACCGCGAGGGATTTCTTGGCGTACTTCGAGGGGACTCGAAGTCTCCTTTAGTATGAAGACCGTGAGGGATTTCTCGGCGTACTTCGAGAGACCTCGAAGTCTCCTTCAGTATGAAGACCGCGAGGGATTTCTTGGCGTACTTCGAGGAGACTCGAAGTCTCCTTCAGAATGAAGACCGCGAAGGATTTCTTTGCGTACTTCGAGAGACCTCGAAGTCTCCTTCAGAATGAAGACCTCGAAGGATTTCTTTGCGTACTTCGAGAGACCTCGAAGGATTTCTTTGCGTACTTCGAGAGACCTCGAAGGATTTCTTTGCGTACTTCGAGAGACCTCGAAGTCTCCTTCAGAATGAAGACCTCGAAGGATATCTTTGCGTACTTCGAGAGACCTCGAAGTCTCCTTCAGAATGAAGACCTCGAAGGATTTCTTTGCGTACTTCGAGAGACCTCGAAGTCTCCTTCAGTAGGAACGGACAGAGATATCAGCGTGCTTTTGTTTAGATATTTGCCCCTCGAGGATGTCCTTACACCTCGAGGTCCTCTCAGGCTCTTCGAGGATGGCTTTCCTTCGCTTGGTCACGTGACAGGAAGAGGTATACTTCCGGGGCGAGAAGCGCCTCACACGTCGACGAGCAAATGATGATTGATACTCGGCCGCTCGCACGGAGGAATCGCTCTGCCACTGGTGGCCGTTTCGTAAACACAATTCAAATTGCTTCGTGACCGGAATAGACTCTCTCTCTCTCTCTCCCTCTCTCTTTCCCTCTCTCTCCTTCTCTGTCTCTCTCTCTCTACACACACACACACACACACACACACACACACACACACACACACACACACACACACACACACACACACACACACACACACACACACACCCTGTCTTTTGAAGCTGGTTTCATGTGCCCAGATTCGAGTTTTCCTACGTTTATAGCGCAGGATTCACATCAAAACAGGTTTTCTTTTAGCGAATTAATTTGAAAGGAAAAAAATCCACCTACAGATAAAAGCGGGATGGATGATTGGTTGCTTACCTTAAGAAATAACAAGAGCCTTTGGTGTATAGACACATAGAGAGACTTCTCGAAATCAACCAGGGCACTGAATACAGTGACTCATTTTGAGTGAGGATGGTTAAAAAGGAATCGAGTCAAATGACTCATGACTCGAAATATCTCGACTGAAGGTTTGTCCAAAAGGATAGAAGCGCTGGTGAACTGGTCCATAAACAGTCCATGTGGAACATCTACACCTAGAGCCATTGGAGAACACATTCACCTGATGATGTCTAGTGGACTGGGCGAAACGTCACACAACTTAGGTACTCTGGTTTTCCCGGTGAAATTAACATGTATGTATGTATGTATGTATGTATGTATGTATGTATGTATGTATGTATGTATGTATGTATGTGTGTATGTATGTATGTGTGTATGTATGTATGTGTGTATGTATGCATGTGTGTATGTATGCATGTGTGTATGTATGTGTGTATGTATGCATGTGTGTATGTATGCATGTATGTATGTATGCATGTGTGTATGTATGTATGTATGTATGTATGTATGTATGTACGTACGTACGTGGGTATGTGTGTATGTATGTGTGTATGTATGTATGTATGTATGTGTGTATGTATGTGTGTGTGTATGTATGTATATATGTATGTATGTATACATGTATGTATGTATGTATGTATGTATGTATGTATGTATGTATGTATGTATGTATGTATGTATGTATGTATGTATGTATGTATGTATGTATGTATGTATGTGTGAAGGTCACCCTGCGCGTCATCAAATTGCTTGGGTCAAGTCAGACCATAACTTATTTTAAATTCTCAAATGTTCTGAGGATAAATCACCACTTGAGTTAGTATGTGGGTAACCGCTCTGGGATACTCCATAAACAAAGTATACATAGGGTATTCTAAGTTTATTGGTGGTCTTATTCCAATTCTGAGAATTTTTATGGTTATATCAAGACCACTATTCTCATAGAGAAGGAAGGGTTGATAAGTAATAACGAGCAATTCCATCTACGGAGACCAAATCATAAATGAGGAGTCATAGATATTGTAATAGAGATTTAAGGAAGTTTGCAAAATAGACCTTTAACAGATAAATGTGTGTAGGATATGTGCGTCTGTATGTGTCTGTGTATATGTTGGGACACGAGTCTGTGTTTTGCTTACATGAGTGTACACATTAGTTCCTTAACAGGTAGACTGGTATTTGTTTAAATATTTTGGTTTGGGACGTTTGATACTATATGTCTTGTCCGGCCACGTGCAGTTTTGTATATACATATGTTTACTACATGCAGATCTGGTTATACACGCGCACACACACACACACACACACACACACACACACACACACACACACACACACACACACACACACACACACACACACACACACACACACACACACACACACACACACACACACACACACACACACACACACACACACACACACACACACACACACACACACACACACACACACACACACACATATATATATAAGACTCAATGGCGCAGTGGTAGAGTTCCCATCGCCACTACGGCGGTTCGGGTTCGAATTCTACCCAGGGCTGAAATAATTTCAGTATCGCTGCACTGCGGGTTGTTACTCCAGCTTTCGTGGGCAGGGAGTTGGGTGTGTGTGTGCGTGTAAGGTCACAGCATTACCCATACATCTGAGCTCTCTTCCGCGAGGGAAATAGCTGTCGATCACGAGACCAACACGTGATCCAGGACCATGGTGAATCTCACATACACACACACACACACACACACACACACACACACACACACACACACACACACACACACACACACACACACACACACACACACACACACACACACACACACACACACACACACACACACACACACACACACACACACACACACACACACACACACACACACACACACACACACACACACACACACACACACACACACACACACACACACACAGTCATGTACACATACATAAATTCAAGAGCACAAGCAACAACCTTCCATATAACTGGCAGTG
>NC_134800.1:10431799-10439299 GCF_046742065.1 Oratosquilla oratoria | reverse complement strand
TTGTTTTAAGACTCCGGAGTCTCATTTATCGAGACAGGATATCCCGGTCTCAAATGGTGAGACCGTAGTCTCGGGTCTTGAGTTACTGAAAAGAAGTGTCTAGGGTCTTAGTATTGGGGTCTCTCCCTCTCAGCGGGCCCAAGAGACCGTGGTCTTCTCAAAAGTCTTTAATTTGACTTCCTTTTTTTTTCTACCTCCACCAGCTCAACCTCCGATCGTCTCGTCATTATGTCTTTATCACACTATAATTTAGACCATCATCATCATTATTGGAATCGTTTTTGTGCTTCCGCGACGGGGAAAAAAAGGAGGGGTAAGAAAATTGATATAATGTCGAAAGCTCTGATTCGCCCGGGGAATTATACTTAAACGGACATACACCATTGAGTTTGGAATATTTGTGTGCGGACAAACACGGGGATCTGTGGAGGTGTGTGTGTGTTTGCGTGACTGCTTCCCAGCTTTTATGTTTTTTTTTTTGTTTTCGTACCTACGTGAACTTGAATTACGCTTGATACTTACATATATTCATACGCACATACATACATACGGACATACATACATACATATACCAAGGCTTTTTCCCCCTTACAAGGGAGGTAGCCAAAAAGGGAAAGGCATAAAATCATTTCCACTCATCCATCCCTGAATACACTCCACACCCCTCCACCCTCCCTCTTATCTGAGCACATCCTGGATGACGGGTCATCCAGTATATATACTGTTCATATATACTGAAGGGAGAGGCGTAAACACCAGACTCAAATTGGGAGGTTTAATGCCGGACGTTTCGGTCCTAGTCCTAGGACCCTCTTCAGGGTTGTGATGGACTATGGACTACCCAGGACAAACCACCCGCTCGCACGGGATGGGTAGTTGTAGGAGGGGAAGAGGTGTCTGTACGAAAATGAAAAGATGGTTGTGTATAAAAGAGGGCTATTGCCACCGGGCGATTTGGGGATATTTATTTCGTGGAGATTTGGATTCCAAAGAGCTCATTATATTGGCCGCTGCTGGAACTGGGAGAGCTAGTCCGCATGCCGAAGCTGCCCGGGCTCCCCGCTCTTGCTACGAGAACAAGACAACTGGTCACAACCTTACATAGACAATTGTTCACAATGGTTCTCGCATACATTCTTAGAATTCACAAAAAATAAATACAATAAGATAATGAGCTCTTTGATCACTGTGCCTCATCACACCCCTGAAGACGGTCCTAGGACTAGGACCGAAACGTCGGGCATTAAACCTCCCACTATGAGTGGTTATGATGCCCCGTCATCCAGGAGGTGCTAAGATAAGAGGGAGGGTGGAGGGGGGTGGAGTGTATTTAGGGATGGAATGGGTGGGAATGGTTTTATGCTTTTTTCTTTTTGGCTACCTCCCTTGTAAGGGGGAAAAAGCCTTGGTATATCGTCACCCTCATAAAGAAATTGCCTAAGTAATTTTTCGTCAATTTCTGGATTTTTTTTTTCGAAATCAATTTTTCATTGCTCCTTGTGGTACAATTCCCAATGTTTTATTTAGTGTCTGAGTAGGTTAAAACTACGTTAGGAGGAACATTACGTACATTTATAAAATAGAAAACGATTTTTTTTTCGATTTCCTGAAAAGTTGGACAAATGACTTAGGCACTCTCTTTATGAGGGTGACGATATGTATATGTATGTATGAGTCTGGCGTTTACGCTTCGCCCTTCAACATGGATCCCAGACTCCAGATCTTCACACATACATACATACATACATACATACATACATACATACATACATACATACATACATACATACATACATACATACATACACGCGTACATACGTACACCCCCATAAAAATGCCTATCCAATCCTTATCCAGACAGAAGCCATATCTGGATAAAGACGGGTGGATAAGAACTTTCTGTTGTAATACTCAGGTTCAGTGAAATTATATATATATATATATATATATATATGTATATATATATATATATATATATATATATATATATATTGATGGCATTATCAATAGTTGAGCAAAATAAGATGAAATACTTCAATAAGTTAAACCTTAAAGATGATTCGTAACAGCCAATATCAACTGAAAATATTTTCTTATGTTAGTTAAATATATCTAGTTTAACATAAACTAGATTCTCATTCTATATATTTCAGTATATTTTATTATGTTACAGAAATATATCGCACATAGCTACATGTAATAATAGTACTACTGTATATGTCTAAGTGAGCAACAAGTCTCGTATATTCCTAGTCACGGGTTCGAGTCCTGTAATTCTCTTCGGTAGCCAGCAGTAACTGTTCACTGACCCAACAATCCTTGACGTGCATTTTAGGTCACAGCTACGCGTCTCCTGGCGTCTGAGGGGGGAGAGAGAGAAGGGGAGGGGTAGGGGGGAGGAGAGGGGAGGGGAGGGGGGACGGGAGGGAAGGGGAGAGGAGAGGAGGGAGGGAATGGGAGGGGAGGGAGGGAGGGAAGGGGAGGGGGAAGGAGGGAGGGAAGGGGAGGGGGAGGAGAGAGGGAAGGGGAGGGGGTAGGAGAAAGGGGAGGGGAGGGAGAGGAGAGAGGGAAGAGGAGGGGGAGGAGAGGGAAGGGGAGGGGGAAGAGAGAGGGGAGGGTAGTGGGTGGAGAGAGGGAAGGGGAGGGGGAGGAGAGGGGGAAGGGGATGGGGAGGAGATGGGGAAGGGAAGGGGGGAGAAGAGGGGTAAGGAGAGGGGGAGGAGAGGGGGAAGGGGAGGGGGAGGAGAGGGGGAAGGGGAGGGGGAGGAGATGGGGAAGGGGAGGGGTGAGGAGAGGGGGAAGGGGAGGGGAGGAGAGAGGGAAGGGGAGGGGGAGGAGAGGGGGAAGGGGAGGGGGAGGAGAGGGGGAAGGGGAGGGGGAGGAGAGGGGGAAGGGGAGGGGAGGAGAGGGGGAGAAAAGGGGGAAGGGGAGAGGGGGAGGAGAGGGGGAGGAGAGGGGGAGGAGAGGAGGAAGGGGAGGGGGAGGAGAGGGGGAACAGGAGGGGGAGGAGAGGGGGAAGGGGAGGGGGAGGGGAGAGGGAAAGGGGAGGGGGAGGAGAGGTGGAATGGGAGGGGAGGGGGGAGGGGAGGGTGAGGAGAGAGGGGAGGGAAGGGGGGAGGAGAGAGGGAAGAGGGAAGCACGTAGGAGAACAAGGCAAAGGAGTCATGGCCAGACGTGATTTTTTTTTTTTTTTTTTTTTTTTTTGAGTGTGTCAGAGGCTGATGGGCGCCAGCACTCTGTCAGCACAGGCAGCACATTGACAACCTTCCTTGACGTCAGCAGAGGCGCATTTTATCCGTCAGCGTCTACAGTGGCTGACTCTCTTCGCGAGTTTGGCAGACTCTTGAAGAGAAGTGATCGCATCGAGATCGAAAAAAGAATTTTGCTTCGAAAAATAAAGAAAATTCTCTTGAGTTTTTTTTTCTTTTTTAAGATAACCAGTTTGATGGGTTTATCGTAGGGGAATAACAAGGTATTTCAGAGACGTGTTTTATGTTATTTGGGGAAAAGTGATGATCAATACACTTCACAAGAACAACCCAATTGAAGATGTCACCATTTACAATTGGTTATGTGTGTGTGTGTGTGTGTGTGTGTGTGTGTGTGTGTGTGTGTGTGTGTGTGTGTGTGTGTGTGTGTGTGTGTGTGTGTGTGTGTGTGTGTGAGTGTGTGTGTAAGAGAGAGAGAGAGAGAGAGAGAGAGAGAGAGAGAGAGAGAGAGAGAGAGAGAGAGAGAGAGAGAGAGAGAGAGAGAGAGAGAGAGAGAGAGAACTCACTCCGATTCCCTGTAGGACCTAATAATACAAAACGTTATTGTCCTTGAACAAGTAGATGGAGTGTGTGTGTGTAGGTGTGTGTGTGTGTGTAGATGTGTGTGTGTGTGTGTGTGTGTGTGTGTGTGTGTGTGTGTATGTGCGTTTGTGTGTGTGTATGCGTATGTATTTTGTGTGTGCAATATTACTCATAGAGCAGTCAATAATAGGGTAGAATATAACAGGTACTGATCACGAATCAAGCACGTGATCCAAAACCATAGTGAAGCACACCCACACACCCACACCCACACGCACACACACACACACACACACACACACACACACACACACACACACACACACACACACACACACACACACATACATACACACACACAACAAAGCCATCAATCTCATATATCTTATCAAAATTACAGGACTCACCAATCGATGGATCCCTCTCATAACATAACACAGTTCGTCGATGTCCCGACATTGAAATCTAATCGAACTGGCAGGTAATAACAGAGGGAAACCCATAAATTTGGAAAAAGACATCAAAAACCCTTTGCGAAGGGAGAGTGGGACACACTTTGCGAAGAAGCTTTCGTCTCAGGTTTGAACGATGATATCTGGAACAGGCAGGTTCTGTTGTATGAGGATCTTTGGGTTTTTCTGTTTTGTTTTGACCTGTTGCAGGATTTATGGGTCAGAGAAGGTACGGCACGTCTCTCTCTCAAAAAAGAAAAAAAAAAAGAAAAAAAAAAGGATTTTTTATGTTTATTTGGTTCATCTAATAATTTATTTGTCTATTTATTTATTTGTTATATATTTTGATCATCTAATGATTTATTTATCTATTTATCGATATATTTCTAGTATATTCATTTATGTATTTATCTATTTATCTATTCGTTCATTCGTATATTATTTAAATAATTAATTTATTTACTAATTCCTTTATTCATCTATTTGTTTATCTATTTATACAAATATTTATTTATTCACATATTTACTTATATATTGAATTTGTTTATCTATTCATCTACTTATGTATTTGTTTACTCCTATATTCATCAACTTGCTTACCAATATACTCGTGTGATAAGTTGTTTAGCAATTCACACACACACACACACACACACACACACACACACACACACACACACACACACACACACACACACACACACACACACACACACACACACACACACACACACACACACACACACACACACACACACACACACACACACACACACACACACACACACACACACACACACACACACACACACACACACACACACATACAGTAACTCCTTGCTCACCAGGAGGGACTAGAACACGGATCTGATTTTTTGTGTGTATGTGTGTGTGTGTATGTGTGCGTGTGTGTGTGCGTGTGTACGCGTACGTGTGTGTATGTTTGCGTTCATGTGTTTTACAATCTCACCTTTATATCAATAAATCTTTAATAACAAAATTTTCTCTTTGTATTAGCCGAGTTCGAAGACTTCAACGCTGTCATAGAGAGTTATCTTAATCCCAATCCCACAGAAAACTCCTTTTATGTCTCTCAACCAGCCGTTGTTAACCTGGGGTACCTGCAACAGAAAAGGGTGATGATATGGTTTAACGTCACACACTTCCCCCTATCGGGAGGCTATGACAGTGCCCCTCACAGAGGGCTTTGTAGCGTGGAATTAAATGAACCATACTCTTGGTTCAACTTCGCCGGTGGCAGGATTCGAACCGCCCTCGCCTCTGAGCTTCTAAACAGAAAAGGGAACAAAACATCAATCCTGGGGGTACGAGACATGATAACCAGTGCTATGGTACTGTATATTTACCATGAGGAAGCATAATGTTAATTCATTGCATCCTACTAACTGACATTTTTCAATTTCAAATAAAAATTACCTTTGTTCAGTAACTGAATATATCTAATAATTTCTCAGCAAGGTTTGTATCACTAACACTTTTCAGATCTTTGTGTTGTATTTGTACTGGATGAGGGTTCGAGGAAAATTTTTCTGAGATATCAAAGGGTATGGACACTGAAAAAGATAAAGAACCACTGTGAGTCTAAACATTCAATGGCATTGTATATCAACGAGGAACATCAAAGTATTCGCCCTGGCTAGAATGATAAAAGATATCTTTGCAGTAATTCACAAGAACACGTGAAAATGATTTGCAGAAAAAAAAAACCCACTGGGAAATAAGAAACTTAGTCCGAACGTTTTCGTCTACTTAAGACATTTTCAGGGAATAGACGGAGACGTTTGGATTAAGTTTCTTATTACCCAGTGTTTTTTTCTGCAAAAGATATCTTTATATATTTTACTTAATACGAATGATTACTCTAAGTCTTAACTGACCCTCCACACGACATTACTGAAAATCTACATCACATTTTCTTCCTTGTCTGCACCTCATCAGCTGATAAGGAATTACATTGGGAACTTATGTAAACAGACTTTTTGGTATCTAGCTAAAGCACCTCACTCTTTCATTTCAGAAATATATAAATACGTATAAATAATTATATAAACGAATAAATAGATAATTAGATAAACAAATAGATAAACAGAAAATAGATACATGAATAAGCATATAGATGAATAAATATATAATTATATAAACAAGTAGGTAAATGAATGAATAAATAGATAAATATATAAATAGATGAATAGATAAGTAAATGAATATGAGTAAATATGTGAGTGAATAAATAGGTAGATGAATAAATAAATGAAGGGATAAAGTAATAGAAAAATAGAAATAGATTGATGAATGAATATATAAAAAATAGATGAATAGACAAATAAATGGACGAAGAAAAATATATAAAAACAAATACATGAATAAAAAAATCAATAAATACATTAAGTGGATAGATATATGAATAAAATTTGATTAGTTAATAAATAGATAGAATAAGGAAACATATTAATAAATAAATAGAGAAACTATTAGAAAGATAAGTAAATAGACAGACAAATAAACATAAATAGATTATTATAGAAATAATTAGATTAATTGATAAGTAAATGAAAAAATCGATCAATAGACAAGTAAACAAGAAAACAAGTAAAGAAGAAACAAATGAATAATTTTCTTTTTCTTCTGCTTCAACATCATTTTCTTCTAATTATTTTCCTAGTTCCTCTCATGTTTACTATTTTTGTTATTGTAATTATCGTAATATATATCAGATCAAATCTATTTTTTATCATTCATATATATATATTTATAGTTTATTTATTTTTATTCTATTATGATTTTCATCTTATCTAATTTTACTTCTTCTGATTAGCAGAACTTTAGATAATTGTTTCTAAAATGACTACTGTGTTCTATTTTAAGAAAAACTTCTTCAATGTAAAACGTTCATTCAGTAAATAATGTTTGTATATAATTTATATCTTTCCATTTAATCGTATCTTTCAAAGAAGGTCATTAGAAAATATGTGTCTTAACACAGAATCCTCTCATAACGGAGTAAAGGACAATAATGATAATAAAAAAAAGTGGAATATGTCAAGCGAGCTGAATTCGAGTTTGGAGGAAGGCGCGACGTGACGTCATAGGTAAAACTGATGCTAATGTGTTTGCACATGACTTGAGCTTCCGGTCTCTGCCATATCATAAGTTTTCTTTGCGTCAAGTCTTCCATTTTACATGAGAGTCTCTGGGCAGAGTGATAGTCTTTGTGTTTTATTTTCAACTTTTTATTT
>NC_134800.1:10414299-10416799 GCF_046742065.1 Oratosquilla oratoria | reverse complement strand
AACGCATCGAGGAACGCATCGTGAAACGCGCCCAGCTCTGCCGACTAGAGGTCCTTGGACCCACGGATGGCCGCCGAAATCTACCAAGCAGTCCGCGAAACGGGGAATTCGACAATTTACTTTATTTTCCATCTCGTAAATATGCACAGATTTCTTTTCTTTTATTTTAGTGTCATGCTTGTACAATGAAAACAATCTGATAATAAACACCAATATATGTGAAAAGAAAACCGTTTATTACCAGTTCGTAAATACAAATGTGAAATGAATATATTCTCTCTAATCCCGTATCAAGTACTCCCCTGAATATAGAAGTTGATGAAAAAGGTTAAAAAAAAATTGAAAGGTTGAGAAATACTGTTCAACATAAAGTATCATTCGTCGCATTGTTACTCATCCTTGAGGTCGATAAGGAGAGAGAGAGAGAGAGAGAGAGAGAGAGAGAGAGAGAGAGAGAGAGAGAGAGAGAGAGAGAGAGAGAGAGAGAGAGAGAGAGAGAAAAAGAAGTTTCGAAAAGGAGATCGGTTTGAGTAGCATCTATATCTTCATATAGAACAGTGGTTCTCAACACGTTCTCTTCGTGTATTCCACACTTATGTATTGCTGTTCCTCAGCCACCATGAGACCACAACTTCATCACTAAAACTAATCGCTGTGCATCCACTAATTTCCGAATTGTGGTCCCATTTTTGAAACTCGAAAGGGATCACGACCCTAGGTTGAGAACCACTGAATTTATAGAGGGTCTCTAAAACTGCAAATTTAGAAACATTTTACATAAGAACAGAAGATCGAGTTATTAGTATCCAGAATAATATTCATGAAATCACTGCCATAGACCAGAGGCAACGGCCTTTGCGGCTTTAAGCCGGGAACACACCGAGCCAAAGCGCTGCGTTCAACACTGCCATCTGCCTCATGCGGCGCTGCATGAGGCTCAGCGTCGCCCCGGCCTTAGTCCTCTCTTGCGGCAGACGCTTTCATTTTCACCTGCTAAGTCCACCAGTAAGGCGAGTGAGGCTCTGATGATCAGCCTAATATGGAAAAGGCACGTCAGCCAGATATGTAAAACTGGTAAATAAGAACTATGATCAGGTTGGTTTTTGTACCAAACGTGATGTCGATCAAATGTCATATATATGTTTTTAAGGGCTCAAAGAAAATGTACTCCTAGAAGGAATGGAGTCTAGCTTTAAATTGCTGCAGTGAGGTTGCATTGACAAAAATCAGTTAGTGGAGAGCGATGACGTCAGCATGTCGATGGGATCAAAGGTCACGTGACAACAACATGACGAAGCGTTATGGTCTGAATGATTCTGTAGATAAATAAAAAAGTAAATAATGAAGTTAATAAGTAAGCAAATCATCAAATAACAAACAAAATAATGATTACCTATGTAGACAAATATATAAAAAAAGTAAATAAACAAATAAAGATTAATAAGAAAAATAGATAAATGAATAAATGGATAAATAAACAAATAAACAAATGAACAAATGAATAAGTATACAAATAAACGAATAAGCAAAAATGAATAATACGATATATAAATAGATAGATAAACAAGCAAACAAAAATACAAACAAACAAACAACTAGAAACTAGATAAAGAAAAAAGACAAACAAACAAATAAAAACCAATAAATGAACGAACAAACAAATAAATAGAAAAATATATAAAAGTTAATGGTTCATGTAATGGGTAGAGAGAACAGTGAATAATAGGAGGGTAATAGTAATAGTGTGGTAATAGGAAACAGGTGCAAGTTCCTTTGGTCATCATTATGAAAACGCTCTCTTCCTGTGTTCGAGTCTCACGGCGAAAAGGGCGTGAGATTTGGACGCGCTCACGTCCACATACCCTCTCTCGCACTCACTACTTTGTCTTCATGTCCTAGTTTCCTCACGCCCTCACACCCTCACGAACTCACGCCCATAACCTCTTACAATTACACACATATTAACACCACTTACAACTACTTCAGTCTCTTCTAACCAGCAAAAGGGTTGAATTCTTTACTCAAGAATTCTGATTTGGTTAACTTCAGCGGAATGAAACGGACTGATATGATAAGGCTCGTTTCACACGTATCGATTTTTCGTCGTGCGCCGTCCACGACACGACGTCGTGCTCTCAAATAACCATGGGTGTCTGTGGACGCTTCTATACGTGGTCGTGCGAAAGCGTCCATGGATACACCTAATTATTTGAGAGTACGACGTCGTGACGTGGACGGCGCACGGCGAAAAGTCGATACGTGTCAACATGATTACGATTAGCCACTTCAGCGCGGTGGTATCTTCATTCACTTTATTCTGTCTAACGCCGGAGGATCTTACTTAGAAGTACTCTTTTATTTACAAGATTATTTTCCCCCATAGGTATAGTATTAAGTAGAACAAGATGTCTATTTACCTAAAAAGAGTTTTTAATCAATTAAGATTGAATTTTTTGTCCCAGATGTGTTCTTCAGGTGATGAAAGATGGATTGAAAAGAA
>NC_134800.1:10401799-10406799 GCF_046742065.1 Oratosquilla oratoria | reverse complement strand
TCTATATCTATACCTCTATATATAAATGTATATCTATAGATATATCTACGTATATAACTATAACAAAAACTAAATCTATATCTATATCTATATCCACAATCATATATCTATATCTGCATCTGTATCTATATTTATAACTAAATCTAAATACATATCTATATCTGTATCTGTATCTATATTTGTATCTATATCTACATCTATATATGTATATCTATACCTACACCTATATATCTATATCTATATCTATACCTACATCTGTATCTATATATGTGTACGTAAGCGTGTGTCTGTGTGTATGTGCATGTGTGTGCGTATGTGTGTGTAGTCTCGACTCATCCACTACGATCTCCCTCTCATCAACCGACAAAAATAACCTGACGGTAGCCAGAACAAAGTCATAGAAGGCGCGAAACCGTTCCTTTTTTCACGTCCCTGCGGTCTTCCCATCGCCACCTGAGCTCCGACGGTGTCAATTTCCATCAGAACTCATTGAGCTAATAGACCAAGTTATTCCCGTAATGGAAGAGCAACGCCTCGCAAATGTATGACTTCCGACAGGCCGGTCTCAAAATGGCTTTATTCTTGGTCCTAATTATCAGACTCATAACTCAGCTGCGAAATATATGGGTTGAATCGATGGTCTCGAGTCCAAGAGGTCTCGAGTCCAAGAGGACTCGACTCTAAGAACGGGCGCGTCGTGTCCCGTTCTTCGAAGTTCCTCAGGGGTCTGTGGGTGTCGAAGTTCGGTCCATGGTCGGCAAGAACGAAGGAAAATATTCTTTTGTTCTTGAGAAAAGAGAAAGATATACATATAAAAGAATGTGTTCCATAGAGATGCAGGCTGATATACACTGTTAAGAGTCCCGTTCCTCGAAGTTCCTCAAGGTTCTGTGAATGTCGAAGTTCGGACCATGGTCACCAAGAACGAAGGAATGTATCCTTTTATTCTTGCGAAAAGAGAAAGATACATATAAAAGAATGTGTTCCATAGTGATGCAGGCTGATATACGCTGTTACCACATTTTTTCTTTTTTAGGTCAGTGAATTTAGACTGGTTTATTTCTTTGGAATTAGACGAGGACCTGAAATTTTCTGTTGTTGATGGCATCGGAGGCTAAGATGTGTGGTAGAGAGATAGAGCTTCATCTTTGTCGCCCAAGAATCAACAAGTTGGGTAAATCGTAAACCAGGAAATTTCGAACACATGATACGGATGACGATAGTAACTAGGAACTTTGCAGAAAAATGCAATTCAGGAATGATAAACACAACTTCCGAGTTTGTAAATGGACCTTGAGAAGTCCAAAAATGTAAATGATAAATGATAGATACAAATGATGAATTACAAATATAATAAATCTTATATGAATAGATTAGAGAAATAATGCAATGATATACGGTGGAGTGACGATTTCTTTTTGTATATATAAAAAATGTTTTGGAAAGTTAAAAAAAAAACACGAACGCTGTATTTGCAACAGAAATAATTGGAAACTATCTCTAACCTCTTGCTCTAGCTGTACCTACTAGATTTTTTAAAAACACACATACACGCACGCATGCACGCACACACACACACACGCACTCACACACACACGCACACACACACACACACACACACACACACACACACACACACACACACACACACACACACACACACACACACACACACACACACACACACACACACACACACACACACCCCACACGCACCACACACGCACACACCCACCCCACCCCCCCACCACACACACACACACACACACACACACACACACACACACACACACACACACACACACACACACACACACACAAATAATAATTGAGTAAATAGATAGATAAAACAAAAGATAGAAAGAAAAAAAAAAGAAAAGAAAGGAGATTGACACAACACAACGCATCATATCATTCATATCATTTGGCAACAGTAGGAGGAACCTAGGGCGTCTTAATAGTGTACAAACCACATGATACGATTGACCGCGTGGCGTCGGACATGACGCGCTGCAACCTGAACACACACCTGCCTGTGACAAGCGTGACCCGACCTAACCTAATCCAATATAGTTATCCCTAATTACGCATCACGAATGCTACTCACGTGGTATATATTTCGACTTCGGATACATGCGAAGTCAGTTCAGCTCCGACTAACTAATAAAAGGCAAGAACTCTCAATAAGTTTTCTTATCACAGTAGCGTCCTCATCCCTACAATATAAACACACACGCTTATAAATGTCCCTTCAGCCACTTGTTCAAGACGAACTTTATCAGATAACAAGTGTCAACGGCTGTACCTTCTAATCTTTTACTTATCATTGTTATCTCTTTATCTTTCGGAGGTGCTTGTATGCCTGAATGAGATTTGAAGAATTGAACAACAATAACAACAATGATTTAACGAACCGGTACCAAAGGAACATAAGGCATGCTTTCACCAAAAAAGACCTATGTGAATATACATAATTAAAATCCTTTGGTGTAATAATGAAATTTCAGGAATGAAAAGTGAATGATAGAGTTTATATTAACAATATTTTAATGAATAAGTATTAAAGGAACATATAATGACACAAATGACCTCTGGGCATATTTTCACTAAGAAGGTCCTCTATAGATATATATAATTGAAATCCTTTAACGTAACAAATTAACTTTTGTTCTCATTAAGATTTAAAGTTACTCAGAAGATGATTCGCCAAGAATATGCAAAGATCAGGAAGACAAATTGTTGATTTGTTTTATAACACTGGTCATTCTCCCGGATGAGTAAAATCGTATGGCTTATGCTAAAACAAAACCAACGAATATTTTACCTTAACAATACTTCATCAGGCGATAGTTAGACCCATCCTTGACTATGCGGTACAGTTTTGGTCTTCGTCCTACAGAATGGACATAAATTCACTAGAATCAGTACAGAGAAGAATGACCAAAATGATACAAGGACTCGGAAATTTGCCTTACGAAGAGAGGCTTAGGCACCTACACTTACACTCTCTGGAAAGACGCAGAGTGCGGGGTGATCTAATAGAAGTGTTCAAGTGGATCAAAGGCTATAACAAGGGTGATGCAAACAAGGTCATCATAATAAAACAACAGGGCAGGACTCGCAGTAATGGGTATAAACTGGACAAATTTAGATTTAAGAAGGAAATAGGCAAGAATTGGTTTACAAATAGGGTGGTCGATGAATGGAATAAACTTAGTAACCACGTAGTAAGCGCTGATACTATCAGTTGTTTTAAAAAACGATTAGACAACTTTATGGATGGGGATGACAGGTGGTGATGGATACGGAGCTGCCTAGTGTAGGCCTTATGGTCTTTTGCAGTCTCCTTTATTTCTTATGTACTTATGTTCTTATGAAATTGTCAGGAGCTAAGCTGGATAAAATATACAAATAATTTTCTGCCCTCAGAGAAAACAAATGATCCGACTTAATGAAATCGTTTTTATCTATTAATTCATTATCTCTTTATTTATTTATACATTTATTCACTTATAAATTTATATGTATATTTATCAGTCCATTCAATTATTTATGTATTTGTTTATTTATCTATTTCTTTATTTCTTTATTTATTTCTTATTGATCTACTTACCTATTAATCTATTTACATATTCATTTGTTTTTCTATCTATTTATTTTTGTATCTAGCGCAGGCTTCTCATTTAAATTATTTATTTATTTATTTGTTTATCTATTTATTTATCAATTTTTCATTTATCTTTTCACTTATCTATTGATTTATTGACATATATTCATTTCTCTATCTATTTATCTATTTTTGTAAATGGCTCCTCACTTAAATTATCTATTTATTTATTTTTAAATCTATTTATTTCTTTCGTTTTTATTGATCTGTTTACTTATATATTGATTTATTTACATCTTAATTTTTTTCTCTATACATTTATTTATTTTTGTATATGGCTCCTCACTTAAATTATTTATTCATTAATTTATAAATCTATTTCTTTATTTCGTTCTTTGTTTTTATTGACCTATTTACTTATCAATTAGTTTATTTACATTTTCATTTGTTTCTCTATTTATCTATCTTTGTATATGGATCCTCACTTAAATTATTTATTTATTTGTTTGTATGTCTATTTCTTTATTTCTTTCTTTCCTTATTCTTTATTGACCTATTTAATTATCGATTGGTTTATTTACATATATTCATTTGTTTCTCTATTTATTTTTGTACCTATTTTCTATCAAACGCAAGGTTGTTTTGATTTTGCTGAGAACAGGTCGTGCGAAAAGGTCACATTCTGTCACAACTAAACCCTTTGAACCGAGGATGTCCTTTGTATGTTTTGTTCAAAACCCAGTCGACAAGAACTCTGAAGGGTACGTTTTCTGTAATTCTGTTATGTTATTTAAAAATAGTTTAGATGAAAGAAATACTTTGGCACAATGCCTAGCAAAATAAAACGAGATAGAGAAAATAGATAAATAAAGAAAAAATAGAGTAAACGGATACGTAAGTAATAAAGAAACAAACGAATAAAAATATATTCCTAAACCAAAAGTCGAAAAAAGGTCTCAAGAAAGCTCATAAACAAGATGAATTAAACAGCATTTCATAAGGAAATAAACAAATCAGTAAACAAATAAAGATATATTCCCAAACCAAAAGTCGAAAAAAACCTTATGAAAGCTCGTAAACAAGACGAATTAAACAACATTCTTTAAGTAAATAATAAATCTTTACTTCTTTTTATATCCACGTTTATCTTACTCTGATTACTCTTTTTATCGTTTTAGGCTTTTATGGCATCGGGTACCAACCTGCAGCTGTCCTTCGCTCCAGCGCCTGGTGGATACTCGACAGACGTTGATTTTAATAAGGAACCTGGCAAGGTAAGTCGACAGCATCTTGTCTGTTTGTGAGAGCGCAATGCAACTGGCCACAAGCAGGCCAGCAAACGCCCTTTGTGAGAACGCACCCTTTATTGTAGCGTTTCCCTAACCTTTTCCGA
>NC_134800.1:10394299-10396799 GCF_046742065.1 Oratosquilla oratoria | reverse complement strand
TGTAGGATGTATTTGTGTGACATTTGCTTTCTTCCGTTCTTTCGTGTGTCAATATGATGTTTATTTGCGTGCGTGGATGTGTTTATGTATGCGTGTGTATGTATACCTGCTCCTGGGCAGTGTGCGAGATGCAGGGATGACCCGTCATCCCGGAGGAGCCAAGATAAGAGGGAGGGAGGGGTGGTGAATGGGAGTGGAGTATGTAGGTATGGAATGGTTGGGAGTGGATTTTATGCTTTTGTTTTTTGGCTACCTCCCTTGTAAGGGGGAAAAAGCCTTTGGTATATGTATTGTATGTATGTTTATGTGTGTTTGTATATACAGTTATGTTAGATTTTTTTTAAACAAATGTCTATGCTCGGGCGAGCGGCTACGTGTTTGTGTACTTTTGTGTTCATACATACATGCATGCATACATATACCAAAGGCTTTTTCCCCCTTACAAGGGAGGTAGCCAGAAAACAAAGGTATAAAAACCACTCCCACTCATTCCATCCCCAACATACTCTACTCCCCTCTACCCTCTTCCCTCCTTTTGTGTTCATGATTTTTTTTGCGAAGAAGTGTATGCACATGTAACAATACATGTATGTGTATATATATATATATTAGGGAAGGATTCCACCACTTCATAATTGATCAAGTATAAGTACCACGAAACTATTCCCTGAAAATTAGCTTCAGTTATGAAGGTGATGAGCATACACCAGGAGGCGCTGAGTAGCTGGGGTCCAAGCCGTCACGTGACCTTTGCCCTATGCGCTAGAAACTGCTGGGAATCCGATATGAGTATGGGACTCGAACCCACAACTAAGCGAATAAGCGAATGCGAGACCAGCAAGTATCCGATTACCCCACCAACGTATGTCAGTTGTAGAATTTTAATATTTTTGGTTGAAGTGTCGTAGTTCAGGTAAAATCACTACAGTGAAAGTCTTCAGTTAAGTCTTTTGTAAGATGAAGTTTTTAATAGACATTGTTGTCTAACGATAGGCAATTTTATCCGGGTTTGAGGCAGCGCCAACACGAGGTCTTTTGTCATTGATAACCAGCGCTTCTATCCATGGTAAAAGAGATATTTAAAGAAGGTAATAGAACGGAGGAACCGTAGAAATTGTGATAAGATTTTTTTTTCTTTTTGAGTGGAGATCGTCATAAAAGAGGAATTAGTGATTTGGTCTTCAGGAATGTCGCTGAAAGTGCTGGTACACTAGACATTTCTCATTAGCATGCTACTTGCTTTTGCTATTTCGGTTACGATCTTTTGTTTTTTCAAATTTCCAAAAGTCAAATTACTCTTGATGACGTCTAGAATACGCGGGTTAGACACGTTGTTGAGGTGCCCTTACGCAAATCTAGAATATTACAGTATCCTAGAGCGAAGTCGTTTCTAAAACAAACTAGCAACTATTGGCTAGAATCGACCTAGTGCCCGTCACCTGTCTAAGATATATTGACTTTATAGATAAAATGATTTCTAAAACTCAGGAATGAAAAGGATAAGAGTGTATTTATTATCAACAACGCCCTGAATGGTGGTGTGTTTAAAAGAATACAAATTGAATCCACGCAAAAGCACACATACATACTTGCATACATACATACATACATACAGACAGACAGACAGACAGACAGACAGACAGACAGACAGACAGACAGACAGACAGAGAGACAGACAGACAGACAGACAGACAGAGAGACAGAAAGACAGAGAGACAGACAGATAGGTAGAGAGACAGACAGACAGACAGACAGACAGACAGACAGACAGACAGACAGACAGACAGACAGACAGACAGACAGACAGACAGACAGACAGACAGACAGACAGACAGACAGACAGACAGACAGACAGACAGACAGAGAGTCTCAGCCCTGTGTAGACAGGGTGGCAAAGTCATAAAATCCGCCGTAAAACCTGAGGTTGAGAAATGAACTTCTTGCTTAATCTGTCAGCCAGGTCGCGATGCTGCCATGGCGCTGACATGCAATGCATAACAAAAGGGGGAGAGGGGGAGAGGGAGGGGGA
The DNA here is from genome assembly GCF_046742065.1 of Oratosquilla oratoria. Lineage (NCBI taxonomy): Eukaryota > Metazoa > Arthropoda > Malacostraca > Stomatopoda > Squillidae > Oratosquilla > Oratosquilla oratoria. Next base: position 10,394,770 of record NC_134800.1, on the reverse strand, counting down.
GAGGGGGAGAGGGAGGGGGAGAGGGGGAGATGGAGGGGGAGAGGGGGAGAGGGAGGGGGAAAGGGGGAGAGGGGAGAGGGAGGGGAAGAGAGGGAGGGGGAGAGGGGGAGAGGGGGAGAGGGGAGAGGGGAGAGGGAGAGAGGGAGGGGAGAGGGGGAGAGGGGGAGAGGGGGAGAGGGAGGGGGAGAGGGGGAGAGGGGGAGAGGGGGAAAGGGAGGGGGAGGAGGGGGTACTTAAAAGTTTCTATTTCTAATTTTTTATTTCTTATTATATATTTTTTTCTTTTACTTTTTTATGTGTATGTTTCTCTTGGAGAATCGAGTTAGGGACAATTCTTGTATGAAGTGTGTATGACACGTTTATTTGTCTCGAAGGAATCGCGTGCGCGCGCACGCACACGCACACAAACATACACACACACACACACACACACACACACACACACACACACACACACACACACACACACAC
>NC_134800.1:10361799-10389299 GCF_046742065.1 Oratosquilla oratoria | reverse complement strand
TATTCCATTCTCAAATTATCATTCCCTTTTCAAATTCTCATTCCATTCTCAAATTCTTATTCCATTCTCAAATTCTTATTCCCTTTTCAATTTCTCATTCCATTCTCAAATTCTCACCCTCTTAGTATCCCTCCTCCTCTTTTTCTCTCCTTTAATTCTGCCACATCCATTACTCTTTTTTTCTCCTCTTTTCAACGACGTCTCTTTTCCTCTTCCTCACCTTCCTTCTCCTCCTCCCTCCCTCCCTCCTCCTCCTCCCCTCCTCCTCATCAATCTTCTTCCTTCTTCTTCCCAATTTCCGTCCATAACATATATCATTGTGTTTATTGCACTTTCGTCCGCTCAAGAAACAGAGGCGAAGAAGAAGAAGAAGAAGAAGAAGAAGAAGAAGAAAAGAAGAAGAAAAGAAGAAGAAGAAGAAGAAGAAGAAGAAGAAGAAGAAGAAGAAGAAGAAGAAGAAGAAGAAGAAGAAGAAGAAGAAGAAGAAGAAGAAGAAGAAGAAGAAGAAGAAGAAGAAGAAGAAGAAGAAGAAGAAGAAGAAGAAGAAAGGAGAAGAAAGAAGAAGAAAGAAGAAGAAAGAAGAGGAAGAAAGGAGAAGAGGAGGAATAAGAAGAAGATGAAGAAGAAGAATAGGAAGAAGTAGAAGAGGAAGAAGAAGATGAAGAATAAAAATAGAAAGAAGTAGAATAGGAAGAAGAAGAAGAAGAAGAAGAAGAAGAAGAAGAAGAAGAAGAAGAAGAAGAAGAAGAAGAAGAAGAAGAAGAAAGAAGAAGAAGAAGAAGAAGAAGAAGAAGAAGAAGAAGAAGAAGAAGAAGAAGAAGAAGAAGAAGAAGAAGAAGAAGAAGAAGAAGAAGAAGAAGAAGAAGAAGAAGAAGATCAGAACGAAAAAGCGGGGAGGGAGAAAGAGAGGGAGAAGGAGAAGTAGAGGGAGGAGGAAGGAAGAGAGCGAGAGGGAGAAAGAGAGGGAGAATGAGGGAAGAGAGCGAGAGGGAGAAGGAGAGGGAGAGAGAGAGTGAGTGAGGGGAAGGGAGAAGGAGGACGAGAGGGAGAAAGGGAAGACGAGGGAGAAAGAGAGGGGGAGGGAGAAAGGAGGGGAGGGGAGCAAAAGAGCGAGAGGGAGAAAGAGAGAGTGAGAGAGAGCGAGCGAGGGGAAGGGAAAAGGAGAACGAGAGGGAGAAAGGGAGGGTGGAGGGAAAGAGAGGGGGAAGAAAGAAATACAGGTGGATGGAAAAAGAGAGGAGGAAAGAGAAAGAGAGGGTGGAGGGAGAAAGAGAAAGTGGAGGGAGAAAGAGAGGGGGAGGGAGAAAGGAAAGTCGAAGGAGAAAGAGAGGGAGAGGGATAAAGAGAGGTGAAGGGAGAAAAAGATGGGGAGGAAGAAATACAGGTGGATGGAGAAAGAGAGGGGGAAGGAGAAAGAGAGGGAGGAGGGAGAAAGAGAGGGGGAGGGAGAAAGAAAGGGTGGAGGGAGAAAGAGAGGGAGGAGGGAGAAAGAGAGAGGGAGGTAGAGAGAGCGAGGGGAGGGAAAAAGAGAGGGGGAGGGAGAAAGAGAGGGGGTGGTTGAATTAGGCGGTGAGAGAAGCACTATAGAGAGCTGAGATGAAATAAAGAGGGAATTGGAGAGAAGAGAGAGCGTGTTCACGGTAGAACGCTAAAAGAAAAAGTTAGAGAGGAAGGTGAACAGAGGCCAAGAGATGGGAAAAAGATTATGAAGAGGAAGGGGAGAGAGACAGGAGAGAGAAAGAGTTTGGGAGAGAGTGAGAGGAGAAAGAGAGGGGGGCATTGGAGTCAGGAAGCTCAGGAAAGAACTAAGGAAGAGGTAGGTAGACAAGGGAAATTTTCTCTCTCTTTTTCTCTCTTTCTCTCTTTCTTTCTCTCTCTCTCTCTCTTTCTATCTCTCTCTTTCATTAGACACCCCCCACACACACGCAAATACACACACACACACACACACACACACACACACACACACACACACACACACACTCACACACACACACACACACACACACACACACACACACACACACACACACACACACACACACACACACACACACACACACACACACACACACACACACACACACACACACACACACACACACACACACACTGTCGTGTGAGGTAGTCGAAGAGAATCACCTCCCCACGAAACTTTTTCACATACCATCTTAACTGTTATCTCCACATGAAGGATGAAGGTGCTACCTTGAAGGGATGGCATTCGGTAACAGGACTAGATTTTAGATCTCTATGATTTTTGACTAGTTTTCCTTCAGTTGTTTACACGAGAACACACAGCCGGCGACAACTCCTCTCGTTTTCTTGCTAACATCAAAGGATAGGTGAGACAGATCTACACTATTAAAACACAGAGATCAGGTCAACGTATCTTCTCGGAAAGGTCATCTATGGGAGGTCTCAAGGACCAATGTTATATACTGTGGGATTAAGGATTTCCAGTCTGTGTTAATCGGGGTGGGGGTGGGGGGAGGCACAAAGGGCCAAGGACTTGGATGCCGAAGTTGGCTTCCGAAGTCGAGGGGCGGTGTCTTTGTGGGTCCTCAACTCGAATTCCTCCAGTTTATGACTTGGGCCTCCGGCTCTACCGGAGGTCTTCAGCAGAGTCTTCGGCAGGGTCTTCGGCAGGGTCTTCGGCAGGGTCTTTGGTAGGGTCTTTGGCAAGGTCTTCGGCAGGGTCTTCGGCAGGCTCTTCGGCAGGGTCTTCAGTAGGCTCTTCGGCAGAGTTTTCGGCAGGGTCTTCGGCAAGGTCGTCGGCAGGGTCTTCGGCAGGGTCTTCAGCAAGCTCTTCGGCAGGGTCTTCGGCAGGCTCTTCGGCAGGGTCTTCGGCAGGGTCTTCGGCAGGGTCTTCGGAGGGTCTTCGGCATGGAATTTGTCTGTCACATCGTGATTGTCTATATTCGCATAATTTTTGTTAAGACAGACGGACGGGCGGACGGACGGACGGACACACAGAAAGACAGACAGACAGACAGACAGACAGACAGACAGACAGACAGACAGACAGACAGACAGACAGACAGACAGACAGACAGACAGACAGACAGACAGACAGAGACAGACAGAGACAGACAGAGACAGACAGGGACAGACAGAGACAGACAGAGACAGACAGACAGACAGACAGACAGACAGACAGACAGACAGACGAAAAGGATGAAACAACTCCAGAAGGAATGTCATCCATAACGGCCATTTCTCCGACCAGGACGAACCCCGTCAAATCAAAGAAGAGATAGAGAAGACTCTCTCCTGACCAGTGAGATCTCCTCCTCCTCCTCCTCCTCTTCCTCCTTTTTCACCTCTTCCTCCTCCTACTCCTCCTCCTCCTGCTCCTCCTCTTCCTTTACCCCGTCCTTCTCCTCCTCCTCCTCTTCCTCCTTTTCCCCCTCCTTCTTCTCCTCCTCTTCCTTCCTCTCCTCCTCTTCCTCTTTTTCCCCCCTTCTCCTCCTCCTCCCTATCTTCTCTTCTTCCTCCTCCTCATCTTCCTCTTTTTTCACCTGCTCCTCCTTCTCCTCCTTTTCCTCCTTTTCCCCGTCCTCCTCCTCCTTCTCTTCTTCCTCCTCCCCTTCCTCCTTTTTCCTCTTCTCCACTTTCTCATCCCTTCTTCCCTTCTCCTCCTCATCTTCCTCTTTTTTCACCTGCTCCTCCACCTCCTCCATATTCTCCTTTCCTTTCCTTTTCTCCTCCTCCTCTTCCTCCTTTTCTCCCTCTTCCTCCTTTTCCTCCTATTTCCCCTCCTCATTATCCTCCTTCTCCTCCCATCTTCTCTTCTCCTCCTTTTTCGCCTACTCCCCGTCCTACTCCTTCTCCTCCTCCTCTTCCTCCATTTTTCCCTCCTTCTCCCTTTCTCCTTCCCCTTTCTACTCCTCCTCCTTCTCCTCCCCTATTCTATTCTCTACCTCCTCCTCCACCTCCTCCTCCTCCTCCTCCTCCTCCTCCTCCTCCTCTTCCTCCCTTTCTCTCCCCCTCCCTTTCTCCTTCCCCTTCCTCCTCCTCCTCCTTCTCCTCCCCTCTTCCCTTCTCCACCTCCTCCTCTTTCCCTTTCTCCTCTTTCTCATGCCCTTCCTCCTAGTCCTTCTCATTCCTCTCTTCATCTTCCTCCTCCTCTTCCATTTCTCCTATTTTTACCTGACCAACAAAACCTTCTCTTAAGCCCCTCCTCCTCCTCCTCCTCCTCCTCCTCCTCCTCCTCCTCTTCTTCCCCCCACCTCCTCTTTCTACTACTTCTCCTCCTCGTCTCCCCTTCCTCCTCCTCTTCACCTCCTCCTCCTCCTCTTCCTCCCTTTCTCTCCCCCTCCCTTTCTCCTTCCCCTTCCTCCTCCTCCTCCTTCCCCTCCCCTCTTCCCTTCTCCACCTCCTCCTCTTTCCCTTTCTCCTCTTTCTCATGCCCTTCCTCCTAGTCCTTCTCATTCCTCTCTTCATCTTCCTCCTCCTCTTCCATTTCTCCTTTTTTTACTTGACCAACAAAACCTTCTCTTAAGCCCCTCCTCCTCATTCTCCTCCTCCTCATCCTCCTCTTCTTCCCCCCACCTCCTCTTTCTACTACTTCTCCTCTTTCTCCTCCTCCTCTTCTTTACCCTCCACCTTTTCTTTCTCCTCCTCCTCCTCCTCCTCTTCTTCCTTCAAGTTCTTTTCTTTGTCTTCCTCTTCCTCTTCTTCCATGTGTCAATTCTATGACCGAATCAAACAAAACAGCGCTGGTTCGGACAAAAACAAGCTTGAAAATTATTAATGGCGACACAGTGTAAGACAGACAATGCTATTTCCTGTCCGCGGCGGATCCGCTCCATCTGGTGCCAAGGTCGGAATTAGCGGCGGCGGCGGCGGCGGCGGTGAGGGTGGCGGTGACGGGGCTGGCAAAAGAAGTCGCTCTTTTGTCTGCGGACAATCTCTGCACAAAATTTGTTCTGATTGTCTTCTTATGAATTTTATTTGGTTGGATAAAAGTTGGTTCTCAAACTAAAAAGAAGAAAAACAAAAGTAAGATAGTCAAAAGCGTTCCCAGAACCCCCCCCCAAAAAAAAATGATGATGATTATTGATGATTGATGATTATTGATGATTGATGATGATGATGATGATGATGATGATGATGATGATGATGATGATGATGATGATGATGATGATGATGATGATGATGATGATGATGATGATGATGATGATGATGATGATACTAATGATAGTGTCTATTCTGACTTTTAAGATGTTATCCATTCTGTTAGATGACTAGGGTTGCATAAAAGGTTCCATAATTATGATGAAGAATAATGAATCTTACTTAAAAGCTTCTTCATCTCATGTGCACCCTCTTCTTCCTCCTCCTCCTCTTCCTCCTCCTCCTCCTCCTCCTCTTCCTCCCTCTCCTCCTCCTCCTCCTCTTCCTCCTCTTCCTTCTCTTCCTCCCCCTCTTCTTCTTTCTCCTCGTCCCCCTTTTCGTCTTCCTCTTCCATCTCCTTCTCCTCCTCCTCCTCCTCTTCCTTCTCCTCCTCCTCCTCCTCCTCTTCTCCCTCTTACTCCTCCTCCTCCTCCTCTTCCTCCTCCTCCTCTTCCTCCTCATACCCTTCTCCTCCTTCTCTTCCTCCTCCTCTTCTTCCTCTTCTCCATCCTCCTCCTCCTCCTCTTCCTTTTCCTTCTCATCCACCTCCTCCTCCTTCTCTTCCTTTCTCCTCCTCTTTCTACTACTCCTATTCTTTCTCCTGCTCCTCCTCCTCTTCCTGTCTACTTTTTCTCTTCCTCCTCCTCTTCTTTCTCATGCTCCTCCTCCTCCTCCTCTTCCCCGTATGGGGTACTGACTGTATAGGGTCAGTATTCTACAGAGTTTAGTGGGATCCCTACGGACCAGAGTATCACAGAATTCTTTTATGACGAGATTTTCTCTTCACAGAAAGGATAATTATTTTTGATTTTTGCTGTCTACGAGGATAGAATCGCTGGTTATTGCTCACAGAATACTGTCCTCTTCCTTCTCCTCATTCTTCTCTTCCTCCTTCTCCCTTTCCTCTTCCTCCTCTTCTTCCTCTTCCTCTCCCTTCTCTTCGTCCTCTTCCTCTTTAGTCTTCTCCTCTTGTTTCTTCTCAGACTAAATGTCTTCGTTTTCATCTAATTTTCCTTTTCTTCTTCTGCCTCCATATTTTACTTTTTCTTTTTCTTCTTGTCCTCTCCGAATTTTCGTTCACCACCACCGCTACCACCATACCACCACCATACCACCATATCACCACCATACCACCGCCATACCACCACCACCAACACCCCCCACCATAATCACCATACCATCACCACCAGCACCACCAGCACCATACCACCACTACGACCATACCACCACCACGACCACCACCATACCACCACGACCAACACCATACCACCACCACCAGCCCCATACCACCACCACCACCATACCACCACCACTACTATACCACCACCACCATACCACCATACCACCATACCACCACCACCTTCACCACCTCCACCACCACCGCCTTCACCACCTCCACCACCACCACCACCATACCACCACCACCTTCACCACCTCCACCACCACCGCCTTCACCACCTCCACCACCACCACCACCATACCACCACCATACTACCACCACCACTACTAACCTCTTTTCTTCCCCTTTCAACTCCTCCCCTTTTTCTTCCTCCTCCTCCTCCTTTTCCTCCTTTTCCTCCTCCTCCTCCCTCCCTTCCTCACGTCCTTACCCTTTCCCTTATCGCAAGCGAACTCGTTATCTACTTCGACCATCGGGAGTTCCCGCACGCCCCCGTCGATTTCGCCTGACCTTATCTTCTGTTCGTCTTCTTGAGTGTGTTCCCTCTCCCCCTCCCCCTCCCCCTACTTCCCCTCCCGGACGGGCTTATCGGCCAAAGCCTCACGGGTATCGGGATTTATCGGGTGCTTCATCTGGGACCCGAGAACACTTAGTTTAAACTAACGAGCTCAAATGTAAATAGCAATCGGTCATGTCCAACAGAAGCCTCCCCTACCAGAAGCTTCCCCCCCACCAGAAGATTCCTCTACCAGAAGCTGCGCTCTTCGTGAGCGGTGATTCAGAACCTAAACAACACGGCAGGGGGCGGATGGGGGGGGGTGGAAGGGGGTAGTAGGGGGTGGTAAGGGGGGAGATGGGAGTGGAAGAGGGTGTTAGGGGGGATGGGGGTTGGGGGTTAGGGACTTGGGGTGGGAATTAGGGTGGGTGTGTTTGTATCCTGTCACTTATAACCAGATCTACTGTCCTTTGGGAAAATGGCGTCCCGAAGAGTCGTGTAGTTGGTAATCGGGTTATCACAGTGGGGTGTTTTTCTTCAGCCTCTGAATAATAATCAGCCGTACCACCCACCTCCAGCTCGTTTCCGCCGTAAAATCACTATGGCAAACTATTTGGTATTTTCAAAAATTTACGTAGGATGTTATTTGATATACCGGAGAAAACTTATTTTCCTTCAGCACCGGAGGAAACTTATTTTCCTTCAGCACCGGAGGAAACTTATTTTCCTTCAGCACCGGAGGAAACTTATTTTCCTTCAGCACCGGAGGAAACTTATTTTCCTTCAGCACCGGAGGAAACTTATTTTCCTTCAGCACCGGAGGAAACTTATTTTCCTTCAGCACCGGAGGAAACTTATTTTCCTTCAGCACCGGAGGAAACTTATTTTCCTTCAGCACCGGAGGAAACTTATTTTCCTTCAGCACCGGAGGAAACTTATTTTCCTTCAGCACCGGAGGAAACTTATTTTCCTTCAGCACCGGAGGAAACTTATTTTCCTTCAGCATATCAGAATTCTTCCCGAAAGCTGCCGGCTGCAAACCTGCTCTAACAGTCGAAGGAAAAATAGCCCAGTGTGACAACGTTGGATTTAAAGAGAGCAGGAGAAAGGAAGGATAGCAGAAGTTAGAAGAGATTAGCGTTTTTGAGAGGAAATTAGTCTCCAGTCAAAAAAAAAAAAAAAAAAAAAAAAAAAAAAAAAAAAAAAAAAAAAAAAAAAAAAAAAAAAAAAAAAAAAAAAAAAAAAAAAAAAGTACCTCAGGACCGTAGTGGCGTGGCGCTGTGGCACTTCAAGTATGGACCGTATAACACCCCCCCCCCCTTTTTTGCGTTGGATCTAAATTATTTTGACTCGCTAATTCAAGATTTATTTGTTTGTTTTTCAAATTAATGTTACTGTGATTTGAGTTAGCTTTGTATATATATATATATATATATATATATATATATATATTATTGATATATATATATATATATATATATATATATATATATATATATATATATATATATATATATATATATATATTAACAACCACAATGCACTTTAATTCTAAGCCATCAAAGGCCAGTATGCTGAAATTGAAATGTGGTACTGCCCAGGACTCGAACCCGGCATCCTCATGACAAGTGCGGCAGTGACTTACCAACTAGGCTATCAAGAGAGATATAAGTTCAGCGCATTTTTTCTTATATATTTGTATGCTCGAGTTACATACACATATATGAAATTTTGCGTTCAACCCATCTCCACTATAATAGTACAATTGGAAGTATACGAACGCGGGAAAGTATTTATACAACACTGAATGGGTCCCAGTGATTAGAGATGCATTTTAACAATCACAATGGAATTAAAGTGCATTGTGGTTGTTAAAATGTATATCTAATCACTGGGACTATTATAGTGGAGATGGGTTGAACGCAAAATTTCATATATGTGTATGTAACTCGAGCATACAAATATATAAGAAAAAATGCGCTGAGCTTATATCTCTCTTGACAGCTTAGTTGGTAAGTCACTGCCGCACTTGTCATGAGGCTGCCGGGTTCGAGTCCTGGGCAGTACCACATTTCAATTTCAGCATGCTGGCCTTTGATGGCTTAGAATTAAAGTGCATTGTGGTTGTTAAAATGTATCTCTAATCACTGGGACCCATTCAGTGTTGTACATACATACATACATACATATATACACACACACACACACACACATATATATATATTGCTTTACATTAATTAAAAAAGTTATATGATATTTGTAGCAAAATGGTAGCTTTGATCGAATTTAATTGAGCGTTGATCTAAAATGAATGATCCAGTAAAGACGGTTAACTCCTTTGAAAAAAAAAAGTAGAGAGTAGAGAGAAAAATACACGGGATTCCCCAACTTTCAAACAAACGCAACAGAATACTCTTTCTTCAATCGCGTTGTTAATAAATGGAATGGTCCACCATCTAACGTCAACAAATTGTTACACTGTTGAGATATTCAAAAAACGTCTTCACAACTACTTAGCTACAAATTATCAACTAGAATGATTTGCCCCACAATTATCATTTATTTATCTATTACAGTATTAGGTACGGTTAGGTACATATACAGCCATGTAAAGACCAGTAGGTTAGGTTAGGTTAGGTTAGGTTAGATTAGGTTAGGTTAGGCTAGGTTAGATTAGGTTAGGCTAGGTTAGGTTAGGTTAGGTTAGGTACAGAAACAGCCGTGTGAGGACCAATAAGTCTGTTGCAGTATGTCTGTTAATGTAGCCAGAATCACCTTCACAGACATCCATCACCCTCACCACTTCCTCCCACTCCTCTTCCCTTTCTCTTCCTCCTCCTCTTCCTCCTTCTACTCCTCATCCTCCTCCTCTTCCTCCTTCTCTTCCTCATCATCCTTCTACTTCTCTTCCTCATCCCCTTCCTCCTTCTCTTCTTCTTCCTCCTCCTTTTCCTCTTCCTCCTATTCCTCCTTTTCCTCTTCGTCCTTCATGTACTCCTCCTCCTCATTTTCAACCTCCTCCTCTTCCTCTTTCTCCTTCTCTTCTTCTTCTTCCTCCTCTTCCTCCTCCTTCTACTCCCTTCTCCCCATCCTCTTTAGACATGTCCTACTTCGTCTCTTTCTCTCGACTCCTTCGTGAACTCATTCAACCCTGAGACCTCCCCGTTGTCCATCAGGATCTGTCCGTGTCACCTGCTGAAGTCCGCACTTAGCAGATTACTGAAGCCCCAATCACACCACGCTTACGACCTGTTCCCGACTTCCGACCAACTTGTACGGTGGCACTTTTGTTTCCCTTACGGTTATCGCTAGGTGGCTGTTTCATATTCGTCTTCATGACGGACGAAGAGATTCATTCCAATTGTATTATTGTCTTGAATTCATTTTTTAATAAAGAGAGGAACAACACAAATCAGCTTGGTCGCCGGTGGATGGAAACAGGCCGTAAGCTTCTTGATGTGACTGAGCCCTAAGTTTCAGTCCTCTTCAGCTTTTTTTACGAACTTAATCGATTTTCAGTTTATAATACATCCAGAAGGGTCTTCCTGCATAGGGAACAAGGGTCCTCGTTGTTCTTTTTGTGCTCTTATGATGTGGAGGTTATGGAGGGTGAGGAAGAGAGGGGAGGAGGAGAGAAGGAGAGGAAGAGAGGAAGAGAGGAAGAGATAAAGGAAGAAGAGTAGATGATCCTCTCGTAGATAAGATACATAGATCCTCGCATCCACTTGGAACTAAACTAACGTAAATGAAAACAAACTCATCTCGAATGCACGCACGCACACACACACACGCACACACACACACACACACACACACACACACACACACACACACACACACACACACACACACACACACACACACACGCACAGACACACACACACACACACACACACACACACACACACACACACACACACATACACACACACACACACACACACACACACACACACACACACACACACACACACACACACACACACACACACACACACACACACACACACACACACACACACACACACACACACACACACACACACACACACACACGCACACGCACACGCACACGCACACGCACACGCACACACACACGGAGAAGGTGGTGTGGAGATGATTCTATTAGACGTCATGTTATTTGCCATATGAAAAAAGTAAGAACTCCAGGAGAGAGAGTAAAAGAGAGAGAGAAAGAGAAAATTATTGTAAAGAATAGAAAAAGAGAGACTGGGCTGAAAGTGGAGTTAGGTAAAGAGGAAGAAGATGAGAGGAAAGAGGAGGAAAGAGAGTTGAAAGAGGAGGAAAAAGAGGAGAGAGACGAGGAAGAAGAAGAAAAGAAGGAGGAAGAGGAGAGAAGGAGGTGGTAGAGGAGGATGAGGAGGAGAGAGAGGAGTAAGAGGAAGGAATAGGGAGGAGGAGGAGGAGGAGGGGGAGAGGGACGAGGAGGAGGAAGAGAAGAGGAGAAAGAGGAAAGAGGAGGAAAAGAACGAGGAATGAAAAAGGAGGAGAGAGAGAATGAGGAAGAGGAGAGAGGAGAGAGGAGAGAGAGAGGAGGAAGAGGAAGAGGAGGGAGGAGGGAAAAGGGAGGAAGAAAAGGAGGAAGAGGAGAGAGAAGGAAAGAGAGAGGAAGAGGAGGAGAAAGAGGAGGGAAAAGAGAGTAGGAATGAAGGGGAGGATGGAAGAGGGGGAGGAATGAAGGGGAGGAGGAATGAGGAGGGAGGAAGAGGAAGAGGAAGAGGAAGGAGGAGGGACGAGGAGGGGAGGAGGAAGGAGGAAAGAGGAGGTAGGAGGAGGGAGGAGGGGAAAGAGGAAGGAGGAGGAAAAGGACGAGGAATGAAAGTGGAGGAGGAGAGGGAGGATGAGGAAGAGGAGAGAGGAGAGATGAGAGAGGAAGGGGGAGGGAGGAGGAGGAGGGAGGAGGAGGGAGGAGGGAGGAGGGAGGAGGAGGAGGAGGAGGAGGAGGAGGAGGAGGAGGAGGAGGAGGAGGAGGAGAGAGGAGGAGGAGGGAGGAGGAGGAGGAGGAAGGAGGAGGACTTTGACAATGTCGTTTATGAATCGTTATGTTTCTGGGGCTCCTATTAAGTTTTGAAATTGCTCCTCTTCACTCATGCTCTTCGCTTTCTACTTTATATTTTCTCCTTTTCTTCCTTGCCTCCTCCTTCTTCCTTGCTTTGTCCTCTTCTGTCTCATCTTTAGTTATTTCCTCTTCTTCCTCTTCTTCCTCATCTTCCTCCTCCTCTCAGATCTCACGGTCCTTCTTATTGTTTTATTTCTTCTTTGTTTTCGTTGTCGTTTTAGTGTTTTTTTTTACTCTCTAATTGTCCTTGTCCTCTTTCTTTTCTTCATTTTCTCCTCTTCCTCTTTTTATTCCTTCTATTTTATCTCTTTTCCTTCTCTTGATCTTATTCTTCATTCCTCCTCATCTTCCTTTTCCTCCTCCTCCTCCTTTTTTCATCTTCTTTTTTCCTCTTTTCCTTCTCTTAATAGTATTCTTCCTTCTCCTCTTTTTCCTCTTCCTCCTCCTCCTTCTCTTTTTATTCCTTTTTTTCTCTTTTCTTTCTCTTAATCGTATTCTTCCTTCTCCTTGTCTTCCTTTTCCTCCTTCTCCTTCTCTTTCTCTTTTTGTTTCTTTTATTTTTTCTCTTTTCCATTTCTTAATCGTATACTTCCTTCTCCTCTTTTTAATTTTCCTCCTCCTCTTCCTCTTTCTTCTCTTTCTATTCCTTCTATTTTTGTTTCTTTTCCTTTTCTTAATCGTATACTTCCTTCTCCTCTCTTTTCTTTCCTCCTCCTCTTCCTTCTTTTCTATCCCCTCCTCCTCTTCTTTTCTTCCTCTTTTTATTAATATTTTTCTTTCAGTGGGACATCTATTTCTCAACTCTTCTCTACCACATCTGTTCACTCCATCTTCCTCCACCAACACTTACCATCTCCATCTTTTTCACTATCTCCACCTTTCCACCACCTTCTCCTCTCCACCGCTATTTTCTCGTTGTCCTCGTTTCCACAACCACATTTACTTCCCGTTCTTTAAAAAAAAATATTTTTATTTCTTCACCAACTTTTTCTCTTTTTCTTCTCCTCTCCACCAATTTTCTCTCGTTGTCCTCATTTCTACAATCGTATTTTCTTCTTCTTCTTCTTCTTCTTCTTCTTCTTCTCTTTCTTCTAAAACTCTTCTTTTCCTATCTCTTTACTTTTTTTTTTCCTCTGAAGAGAGCCTCTTTGTCTTCTTAAATCCACTCCATGATGTAGCCTAGCACATTTTCCTCAGTCTGTCTTCTCCCTTTTTTCAGTCTCACCCTTTTTCTTCTTCTTCTTCTTCTTCTTCTTCTTCTTTTCTTTTTCTTCTTTTCTTCTTCTTTTCTTCTTCTTCTTCTTCTTTTCTTCTTCTTCTTCTTCTTTTCTTCTTCTTCTTCTTCTTTTCTTCTTCTTCTTCTTTTCTTCTTCTTTTCTTCTTCTTCTTCTTCCTCTTCTTCTTTCTTCTTCTTTTCTTCTTCTTCTTTCTTCTTTTTCAACACTTCGAGACTCCATTTATCTTTATATTCACTTATTTATCTTAATCTACTTTGTTTACAAAGTATTTGTCTTCTCCTATTCATATCCTTCTCTTTATCTTCTTTCTTCTCCTTCTTCTTCTCCTTCTCCTACTTCTTCTCCTCCTCCTCCTTACTTTCTTTTTTCTCCTCCTTCTCCTTATCTTCTTTCTTCTCCTTCTCCTTCTCCTTCTCCTCCTTCTTCTTCTTTCCTTTCTCCTTACTTTTTTTCTTCTCCTCCTTCTCCTTATCTTCTTTCTTCTCTTTCGTTTTATCCTTTTCTTTTTCCTGTTGACGTTTTCTTTTTTTCTTCTTCTAATTCTTTGTCTTCTTCTCTCTCTCTTTTTCCTCCCTCGTGTATGCAAGTTTTTTTTTTAGCCAAGACCACCCAAACTCCATCCTATTTTTAACTTCATTTTCCTTTCTCTCCTCCTCCTCCTCCTCCTCCTCCTCCTCCTCCTCCTCCTACTCCTCCACCACCACCTCTCACTCCACCATCATCTCTTCCCTCTCCTCCTCCTCCTCCTCCTCCTCCTCCTCCTCCTCCTCCTCCTCTTCCTCTTACTTGTGAGGGTACTTTTCCTAATCTGCTTTAACCTTTTTGTCTCCATTCCACGGATCTGCCTAGTGTAGGCCTCATGGTCTCTTGCAGTCTCCTTCATTCTTATGCTCTTATGTTCTCTTCTTAAGCTCCACTGTACTTCTCTTTATCTTACTTCTTACTCTTATCTACTCTCTTGCTCTCCTCTTTGTCGTCCTACTTCTCTTTATACTTTTTTTTTGCTTATCTTAATTTTGTTTATTTTGTTTTAATTTATTTTTTTTATCTTCTTTTCCTTTTCCTTCTTAAATCCTTGTTTTACTTTTCCTTGACTTTCTCTATTCACTTTTTTTCTTTCTTTTTACATTTGCCTTGTTTTGTTTTACTTCCTCCTTTTTCTTCCTTTATTCCTGCTTGAGTTCTTCTTTGTCTTTTTCCCTCTATGAGAATGTTTTGGAATCTCCCTTCCACCTTTTATCATTTACATATTGTTTATTGCTTGTTCCCATTTTCTTTCTCCATCTCTTCTATCCACCATTTTCAGAAACCTTCCTCCTTCCGTTTTCTATGAGGATTTTTGAAAGTTTCGATGCTGATTTTCGTTCTCTAATTGAAGACTTTTCATCCTTCTGAATAAGACGAGGGTCTTCTTCAGTCTTCTTTGTTTTATATCTCTTCAAGTATTCCACATTTCCTTCCTTTCCTATCTCATTCTCTTTCATTATCTTCTATTTTCTCTCCCCTTCTCCGTTTTCCGGCGTTTCGCGTTTCGTATGCAATTCCTCTCTTCTCCTTTTCGTCCATTTGTTCTAAATTTCTATTAGCATTTTCCTCCGTTTGTCTCATTTCTCTTCGTCCTCTTCACCATCATCATCGCCATCGCCATCACCATCACCATCACCATCACCATCACCATCACCATCACCATCACCATCACCATCATCACCACCCTCATCACCCTCACCACCACCATCACCATCACCATCACCATCACCATCACCATCACCACCACCATCACCATCACCATCACCATCACCATCACCATGATCATCACCATCATCATCATCACCACCCTCACCATCACCATCACCATCACCATCACCATCACCATCACCATCATTATCATAATCACCATCATTATCATAATCACCATCACCATCACCATCACCATCACCATCACCATCACCATTACCATTACCATCACCATCACTTCTCTATATTTCTCCATCAGAGGGTGTTCTGTGTGTCTGCCTATCCCCTTAAGAAACTCTGATTTATGGCAAAATTTCTTGCACTTGAGAGTTCAATTCTTCCTCATTTACTGTTGGAGAATACTCCAACTCACTGTTTCCATTATTGTTACTCCCTTCTCCAACACTCGTGGGGCTCCGTCGCCTCCTATTCTTCTTCGATGTAAACAAACCGATTACTACCCCTTATTGTGTACGAGTATAGTGAAGACCACACGAGAAGTTTAACTGTAACTGGCGTCATTACCTTTGCCCTAAGTGTTTAGATGGTCACATGAGTGGCTGTATAGTGCTAAAAAAAGCTGTGACCGTCACCTTTGCCTTATGTGTTTGGATGGCCGTGGTCATGAAGGGGTGAGGTAATTTACTGTATTTACGGAGAAGGGGGACGCCGATTTAATGAAGCGGCCTTGCTGTGTATGTGCTGTGTCTTACTGCATTGCTTCTGACCTAGGACAGTGGGCGAGATGCAGGGATGACCCGTTATCCAGGAGGTGCTAAGATAAGAGGGAGGGAAGGGGGTGGATGGGGGTGGAGTATGTGGGGATGGAATAGGTGGAAGTGGATTTTATGCCTTTGTTTTTTTGGCTACCTCCCTTGTAAGGGGGAAAAAGCCTTTGGTATATGTATATGTACTCGTATGTACGATTCTGTTATTCTATTTGAACACATTTATGTTTTTCTATATATTTTCTATATATTATCTCTTGCCAGGCGATATCATTCAGGGAAATGAAGCCCTGTGCATCTAAGGGCTATCTTAGTTAACCTGTCCGAGATAGCAGATAGCCTATGTTATTTGTTCAATAGAACAAAAGAACAATCTTCATGGAAAATGTAGCTTCGAAAAACGTTGGACTCCTAAGTCATTCATGTGTATCTAATTGAACGTTTGAATTATTTCTCAGTCCGAAGCATTTCCAGAAAAAAAAAATCAAGAATTGGAGAAAAAAACAAAAAACAAAAAAAGAACAAAAACAAATGGAGTTTTGGCAATGGACTGACATTCCTCTGTCTAAATCATCAGGTCCACTTGAAATATTTGCTTCTGGCAAATCATCTATTTTTTTTTATCTTAGAGAAGACCATCAATACGTTTGCAAGGCGTACTTTAACACTTTTATTCTGGTTAACGTAACAAGACTTTATCCACGATAGTTAAGTTCTTCTATGCGTCTGTGGGATATACAAGAACATAAGAATGGAGGAGACTGCAGGAGACCATAAGACCTACACTAGGCAGTTCCATGTTCTTTACTACCTGTCATCTCTATCCATAAAGTTATCTAATCTTTTCTTAAAACGACCAATTATTTTTCTATTTACTACATGGTTACTAAGTCTATTCCATTCACTATCCACTATGTTACTAAACCAGTTCTTGCTTATTTCCTTCTTTAACCTAACTTTGTCTAATTTAAATTTGTTAGACAAATCGGATGATACAAAGGTCTTCTAACCCATCAACGGGCAGAAGATACCCTCCTAGATTATCTTATTTCTTCTATTCTTAGCTTGGATAATACCAGGGAGCATTAAAAAAAAAAAAAAAAAAAATCGAAAATCGTTTGGACATCGATGCAAATCTAAATCCGCACTTCTTGTGAACTTCTTGAACTTAACGATGAACCAGAACACTTTACTTCTTTGAAGTAGGTCTTCATCGATGAGAAGCTCCTATTGTTCTGATCACGGCTCTCCTTAAACCAAAAATTGTGTTCTTAGCCTTTAAACTCTCTGGAAAGACGAAGAGTGCGGGGTGATCTAATAGAGGTATTCAAATGGGTCAAGGGCTTTAACATGGGTGATACAGGCAAGGTCATCATATTAAGACAACAGGACAGGAGTCATAGTGATGGATTTGAATTGGAAAAATTTAGGTTAAAGAATGAAATAGGGAAGAACTGGTTTACCAATAGAGTGATTAACGAATTGAATAGATTTAGTAACCATATAGTGAGCGCTGAAATAATTGGCTGTTTTAAAAGAGGATTGGGTAACTTTATGTTAAGAGACATGCAACTGTCTAATGTAAGCCATATGGTCTCTTGCAGCCTCCACCATTTTTATGTTTACAATCAACACTACCGTGTTGGAGCGAGTCAGTCATTACACAAGGAACTTTTCGTATACCCTCACATTTCATCAAACCCTTTGACAGGATACTATTTTTTGATACTATATTCCGGTTATATGTTTGAGAATTTAATTCAACTGAAGGCATATCTAAGGAACTTAGAATGTATGTCATGTTAATAAAGGGTAAATTAATGTTAATGTTTCGCGTTAACATGTATTTTTCTTTTTAATATGCGTGCGTCTTTTAGGCAGAATGATAAGAATTGCTATTGCATTTGTTGTAATTATTAGTAATTTTTTTTGTCCATGCTTTTAGATCTATTTATTTCTCAGTGACATAATTTTCTCTTTCTTTTGTTTCTCCAACTCCTACAACTTTCTCCTTGTCCAGTTCTTCTCTTATTTGTCTTCCTATTTTCTGTTCCCCTCCGTCATTATTGACCTGGCCTCTTATCTCTCCCTCTTACCTTTCCTCCTTTCCCACCTACCTACCTATTTGCTTACCTACACTCCTACTCGCTTCCTTCCTTCCCTCTCTCCGTCTCCTTCCCCTTCCCTCTTTCCCTTCCTCTATCCCCCCTCCCTTCCTTCATTACAACTTCCCTCCATCA
Source organism: Oratosquilla oratoria (assembly GCF_046742065.1). Taxonomy (NCBI): domain Eukaryota; kingdom Metazoa; phylum Arthropoda; class Malacostraca; order Stomatopoda; family Squillidae; genus Oratosquilla; species Oratosquilla oratoria. The sequence continues at coordinate 10,371,485 of NC_134800.1, read as the reverse complement.
CTCTCTCTCCTTATCTATCCCATACTAACCCCATAAGAACGCTGTTACCAAATCTATATCTATATACCAAAGACATTTCCCCCCTTATAAGAGAGGTAGCCGAGTCGAATGGGACATATCCACTCCCACTCATTCCACTCCCACCCATTCCACTCCCATCCACCACCCTTTCCCCCCTCTCATCTTAGCTCCTCGTGGATGACGGGTCATGCCTGTATCACGCCCACTGCCCTGAGTCAGAGGCAATGCAGTAAGACACGGTTACCAAATACGTTTGTCAATTAGTCTGCATCACTTTGTTTTTTTTGTAAATGCGATGAAGTTCTTCTGTTTACTAGTGTCTAGAGAACCTAGATGATGCTATTCAGCACAGAAAGAAACTGAAGGCTCTACGCAATATTTTGAATTACTGGAATAGATTTAATAACTATATTACTAAGCCTGGGATTTTTTTCTTCTTTAGATAAGATCAACTGGGTATTAGCCACACCATCGTGCATTAGTAAATGGTTACCAGGCATGAAGTGGTCATAGTGAAAACTATCTCTCTCTCTCTCTCTTCTCTGTATGTCTCTCTCTTTCTTCTCTCTCTCTCTCTTTCTCTCTCTCTCTCTCTTCTCTGTATGTCTCTCTCTTTCTTCTCTCTCTCTCTTTCTCTCTCTCTTGTCTACCTGTCTCCATCTCTCTTTCTTCTCTTTCTCTCTCTTTCTTTCTCTCTCTCTCTCTTTCTTCTCTATCTGTCTCTTTCTCTCTCTTTCATCTCTCTCTCTCTCTCTCTCTCTTTTTCTCTCTCTTCCTCTTTCTCTTTAAGTCACTTCACATAGCTATATATCACAACATTCTTTCACTTACACATTCTTAACGTCCGAAGAACCACATCAACACTCCATTCTCCCTTCACCCACCCAACCCCTCCTCCTCTCCCTCCATCACACCCCCTCCATCATCACCCCCACCCCCACCCCCGCCGAAGTGTGACGACACAGCTCTATGTCTTAAATTGGATCTCAAATAAACTCAACAGCGACAGCCGAGTTTTAATGCGGTCACAGGCTTGATTGAGGGCGGAGGTGGAAATAAAAGGAGGAGGACGTGGATGAGGAGGAGGAGGAGGAGGAAGAGGAGGAAGAGGAGGAAGAGGAGGAGGAAGAGGAGGAGGAGGAGGAGGAGGAGGAAGAGGAGGAAAAGGTAGTGACAAGTAGAGGAAGAGAAGTAAAAGGAGGAACAAGATCAGGGAGAATTCGAGACACCCACAGACAGTGATGGAAGAGGAGGAAAAGGAAGAAGAGAAGAGAAATGGAAAACGGGTTGTGATGATGATGAAGGAGAGTGGGAAGTTGCTGGGCGAAGAGTAAGAGAAGTAAGAGGAGGAGGAGATAAAGAGGAAGAAGAGTAAGAGGAAACAAAACTAAGAAGAAAGAAGAGGAAGAGGAGGAGGAAGAGGATAAAAAGGAGAAAGAGGAGGAAGAGTAAGAGGAAGCAAAAACAAGGAGAAAGAAGAAGAAGAGAAGGAGGAGGAAGAGGACAAAGAGGAGGAGGAGGAGGAAGAGTAAGAGGAAACAAAAATAAGGAGAAAGAAGAGGAAGAGAAAGAGGAGGAGTATAAAGAGGAAGAGGAGGAGGAAGAGTGGGAGGAAGCAAAAACAAGGAGAAAGAAGAAGAAGAGAAGGAGGAGGAAGAGGACAAAGAGGAGGAGGAGGAAGAGTATGGGGAAACAAAAATAAAGAGAAAGAAGAGAAAGAGAAGGAAGAGGAGGAGAATAAAGAGGAGAAAGAGGTGGGAGAGTAAGAAGAAACAATAACAAGGAAAAAGAAGAGGAAGAGAAGGAAGAGGAGGATGATAAATAGGAAGAAAAAGAGGAAGACCATGGGGAAACAAAAATAAAGAAAAAGAAGAAGAAGAAAAGGAGGAGGAGAATAAAGATGAGGAAAAGGAGGTGAAGAAGAAGGAAGACGGGAGAAGAATCCCGGACATTTTTTTTTTGGATCATTTGGTATTTGCTGCAATGGCGCACTTTGGAGCTTTTATTCTGGCATGCGTCAGGCGATTTTATTCAATGGAGGAAAGGATTTCTTGCTGGGGGGGCTGTGGGGAGGAGACCATGCCAGGATTGTTGGCAATCTTTCCAACCCAGGGTGATATTAGTGTTGGCAAGTGTTGGAAAGTGTTGCCAAATGTTGGCAAGTGTTGGTAAATGTTGGCAAGTGTTGGCAAATGTTGGCAAGTGTTGGAAAATGTTGGAAAATGTTGACAAGTGTTGGCAAGTATTGGAAAATGTTGGCAAGTGTTGGCAAATGTTGGCAAGTGTTGGCAAATGTTGGCAAGTGTTGGCAAGTATTGGCAAATGTTGGCAAGTGTTGGCAAATGTTGGCAATTGTTGGCAAGTGTTGGCAAATGTTGGCAAATGTTGCCAAATGTTGGTAATTGTTGGCAAGTGCTGGCAAATGTTGGCAATTGTTGGCAATTATTGGCAAATGTTGGCAAGTGTTGGCAAATATTGGCAAGTGTTGGCAAATGCTGGCAAGTGTTGGCAAGTGTTGTTCGCAAGTGTTGGCAATTGTTGGCAGATATTGGCAATTGTTGGCAAATGTTGACAAGTATTGGCAAATGTTGGCAAGTATTGGTAAGTGTTGGCAAGTGTTGGCAAGTATTGGCAGATGTTGGCAAATGTTGGCAATTATTGGCAAGTGTTGGCAAATGTTGGCAGGGATCGCGAGGGTGGAATCAAAGCCTTCATACACATTTACCTTTCCCTCACTGAAAGTGTTGGCAGGTGAGAAGGGCTGCATTCATGTTCATGTTGTCAGGATGGTTAGTAAGCCTTCGGTTGGTAGTGCTGTTGTGATGTTGGCAATTGCTGCCTGGAACCACAGTACCGGGAGTGTTGGCAGGAAGGACTTGATTCTAACATGGCTGTTGTCCGGATGAGGTTAGGTAGCCAATATTTGTTAGAAATCTAACATGAACACAATATATCAGGGACATCTAGAAAGGACAGAAGATCGACGTCACAGCATGTCAATGTTTTTTTTTATTTTTTTTTATTCTTCTTCTTCTTTGGGGCTTAAGGTCTTTCGTGGACTGATGCAGAAATCTCGCAAGCCATGAGGCAGACCTTCAGGGAAATGCCGGAGGAATGATGGGCATGGGGGTGGGGGCACGGAGGGAGGAGATGGAGAGTAGGAGGGAGGAGATGGAGAGTAGGAGGGAGGAGGTAGAGAAGAGGAAGGGGAGGGGGAGGAGGAAGAGGAGGGGAGGGAGGTTGTTGGTGGAGGCGTCTGCATCACGAAGGTCGTCTCCTCATGTCACGTCGTTAGTCGCAATCGTTTTGTGTTTACGAGTTTAGGCGTCCTACCCAACCCCCCTCCTCCTCTCCCCCTCCTCCTACCCCCTCCCCCTTCCCCTCCTCCTCCTCTTCCTCCTCCTCCTCCTTCCTCTGTCACCCCCTCCCCCATTTCTCTTTGGAAGACAGGTCGTGCCGCTCCTCCTAGTTCTCAAGTGAGGAGGAAGAGGAGGAGGAGGAGGAGGAAGAGGAGAAGGAGGAGGAAGAGGAGAAGGAGGAGGAGGAGGAATAGAGAGGTGGGGAGAAAAGGATGAGAGAAAGAAGGAAGAGAACCCACCACCAAAAAAAAAAAAGAGAAAAAAGAGAAAAGGAGGAGGAGGAGGAGGAGGAGAGGAGGAGGAGGGGGAGAAAAATTAAAAAGAGAAGGAAAAAGTAAGAGGAGATCAATCGATCAAAAGTTAACTCTTTTTTGATCACAGGAAGTCTCTCTCTCTCTCTCTCTCTCTCTCTCTCTCTCTCTCTCTCTTCCTCTCTCTCTCTCTCTGTATGTACGAGCGTGGGCGTATATCCGCGCGGCTTCAAGTTAGCCTGAACTCAGGTAAGCTTGTCTTGCCCGGTAGCTCATTTTCCCATCGCTTCTGTGCGTAACAAGAATTGTTTTATTGACCAATTTCGGAAAATGCCGAAGAGCTAGAGACCTCACCTCTTAAAGCCTTTCCTCCCACCCTCCCACCCTCTCACCCTTCCTCTCTCCCTCCCTCTCTCCCTTCCTCTCTCGCTTCCTCTCTTCCACCCTCTCACCCTCCCTCCCTCTCTCCCACCCCCTCTCTCCCTCGCTCTCTCCCTTCCTCTCCCTCTCTCCCACCCTCCCTCTCTCCCTTCCTCCGTATCTCCCTTCCTCTCTCTCTCTCCCACCCTCCCACCCTTCCCTCTCTCCCTGCCTCATTTCCCTTTCTCTCCCTCTCTCACCTCTTAAAGCCTTTCCTCCCACCCTGCCTCTCTCCCACCCTTCCTCTCTCCCTTCCTCTCTCCCTTCCTCTCCCTCTCTCACCTTTTAAAACCTTTCCTCCCACCCTCCCTCCCTCTCTCCCTCCCTCTCTCCTTCCCTCCCTCTCTCCATTCCTCTCCCTCTCTCCATTCCTCTCCCTCTCTCCATTCCTCTCTTCCTTCCTCTCCCTCTCTCACCTCTTAAAGCCTTTCCTCCCACCCTCCTTCTCTCTCTCCCTCTCTCCCTCCCTCCCTCTCTCCCTTCCTCTTTCCCTTCCTCTCCCTCTCTCACCTCTTAAAGCCTTTCCTCTCACCCTTCCACCCTAACACACTCCCACCCTCCCTCTCTCCCACCCTCCTTTTCTCCCTCCCTCTCTCCCTCCCTCTCTCCCTTCCTCTCCCTCTCTCCCTCTCCCTCTCTCCCCCCGGTCACCCTACATCAACATTTGTTCTTTCTTTTTCTCTTCCTACCTCGTCTCTCTATCTCCTAACTCCTTATCATCTGTTTTTCATTGGTTCCCAATTCTTTTCCTTCTTACGTCCTAATTCCATGTTATATCTCCCTATTTCATGATCTTCCTTTTTTTTCCTCTTTGTTCAGAAAATTTCAGAAGAAATTCAGAAGAACGAGTGATTGGCTTATTGATGGTGTACAATTACAAATCAAGTTATCGTATATATTTTTTTAACTATCAGAGTTATCCCCATAACTAACATAGCAAGGTTTGCTTGGAATTAGATGAACTGCTACCGAGGCTGTCACCATTACCCTATGTGTTACGAGTTCCTATGAAGAAGCACAAAGCTCTTAAGCTCTTTGTCTAGTGTCTTCAGTCCTCTTTGTATCTGTTCATCACCGTACCAAGAACCTTTCCTACAAAAATGATTGCTTAGACCGTGCGACTCTTTCCAGAAGACGACACTAAGAGGTCGGAAAACAGGTCTTAAGGAGATATACCCTAAAGTCCATTTTCCTTTGGTGAGTGTGCATGGAATTTGCATCTGATTACCCCGAGAGGAATGTCAGTCCAGATCTGTCATAAACTGAGAAATACAAGGTTGCCAGCTTGTAGTACTTATCTGAGCGGCGATCTCGACAACAGCGCCGACGTCTAAAGTTTATTTGAGGGAAATTTTCTTCTTCTTTAGGGAACAAGTTGCGGAGATCTCGATGCGCATGTCGTCAAAGGTGTTGGATTCTTGGCTTGTCCTGATCGACGTCAGTGACCTAATCAAGTTATCTTCCATGACAGCAGAATCCGTATCTCTCTCTCTCTCTCTCTCTCTCTCTCTCTCTCTCTCTCTCTCTCTCTCTCTCTTTCTTTCTTTGACGAAAGTGAAAAGCTAATAAAGAAAATCAGAAGGAAAGAAAGGACGATAAGTCACATAGAAAAAGAATAAAGAAAATTATATATGTGGAGAGAGAGAGAGAGAGAGAGAGAGAGAGAGAGAGAGAGAGAGAGAGAGAGAGAGAGAGAGAGAGAGAGAGAGAGAGAGAGAGAGAGAGAGAGAGAGAGAGAGAGAGAGAGAGAGAGAGAGAGAGAGAGAGAGAGAGAGAGAGAGAGAGAGAGAGAGAGAAAACGAGGGCATAGAAACAAGACCCAGAACCCAGACCCCACACAAAACTCAGGAAAGCGACACATAAGGACAACAGAAAACGAAGACGAAGAAAAGGAAGAAGCTTCTGAGGTATAATTGCTGGAGAGCTCCCGAGGACTGAGAGGCCGTCGACAAGGCTAAATTAGGGTGTCTGCATCATTGTCTTTCTGCCAGGCAGTAGCCGCCAGACAACTCCAACCCTGCTCCCTCCTGCAACATATGGATGACACTGACACCGCTGATGGTGGTGGAAGATCTGTTGTCAGCGTTAGGCAAAAGGGTCGGTGTTTGCTGGGTGTTACGTCGGGGGGATAGGGTGGAAATTGACGGGGTTGTAGTGACTGGTGGTAGACGTGATAGACGGGGAAGAGGGAAGAGGAGTATGAGGATAAAGAGGAAGAGGAGGAGGGAGGAGAAGAGGAGGAGTAGGAGTAGGAGGAAAGAAGAGGATGAGGAGGAAAGGGAAGAGAAAAATGAAGGGGAGTAGGAGGAGTAGGAGGAGGAGGAGGAAGAAAGAGGAGGTAAAGAAGAAGGGGTGGAGGAGGAGTGGGAGGAATGGGAGGAGGAGGAGTAGGTAGAGGGGATAGGGAGTGTGCTTGGGTCACTGTGCACCACGAGTATAAGGTAGCGATTGTGGTTAGTAATAGGATAATTGAAAATCAATCAGGACAAAATGTTAAACTTACACCTTCCTGTTCTCCTTTTGCACGAAAACGCGACTTTACAGGTGAACTTCAAGCGTATAAATTTCGATGACGTTCTTCTGTAATAATGTGAACTTGCAAATCTATTTCTATGATAATGTCACGGTCTGTGTACTTTAGGGAAATGTTTCTTGGGTATGTCTCAAAAGGTATGAGTTTCCAGGTATGTACTTCCAGGCGACTGGAATGCCCAATCTGGTGTCAAAGAAAACCTCCGATGTTTCTTAAAACCCAGTCACACCAAGATTACGATCTGTTTCCGACTTCCGACCACCTTGTACGGAGGCACTTTTGTCTCTCTCACTGTTATCGCCAGGTGGCTGTTTCATATTCGTCTTTATGAACGGGGGAAGATTCATCCCAATTGCATTTCTTGAATTCTTTTTTAATAAACAGAGGAACAGCAGAAATCAGCCTGGTCCTCGGTGGTCGGAAACAGGTCATAAGCTTCTTGGGCCCTTAAGGCCCCTACATACTGTCAGTCATGATTGCACAATATTCATGATTGCGCAAGCATATCCTATGTGAGTGGGTGTGATTGAGTGTTTGGGCAGATGATTGAGGACCTTCGAACACGGTTTGATTTTGTAAGCTCAAGCATAGTAGTTACTCCATCATGAGTGATAGTTAGTGGCGATGATTGCGCCAACAGCTCAGTCTTTCCTTTGTAACCATGGTAAACACACAGGACACTCAGGAATTTTGGAGGGAGTTCATCTTCACTCCACAAACTCCAAGAGGTGAGTAATGATTGTTCAATCTTACTGATAGTGTGTGGTCCAAACACTGATTGCACAATCTCGATGACTGTGCAATCATGACTGACAGTGTATAGGGTTCTTTAAAGCCACCGATCAGACGTGGGGTGGGGGACCAATAAACTTCGCGTGCTGTAGCCAAGGGCAAACGTATTACCCATCACCGAGCTGTCATGAAACTTAATACATGCTAATTGCTCTGCAGTCTTGTACAAAAACAAAGGTCACGAAACAACATCTCTGAACTGCCATCGACACAGGTCGTTAGGTTTCGGTGGGGGTTAACGACAGCAAAAACTACGTCAATAAAAGATGCAAATAACCTTCAGGGCAGTTCCTAATATGAGGGCAGTTCCCAGTACATGGTATCATCTGCGACAAAGATCTTGTTGACAAGCTAAAGGTCCTTTAGGTCGTTGGTAAAAGATGCAAATAATCTAGAGGGCAGTTCTTGGTACATGGTATGTCCTGCGACGAAGACCTTGTTGACAACCTAAAGGGCCTTCGGGTCGTTGACAAATAATCTTGAGGCTCCGTCCCCAATACACGGGACCTTCTACGACGAAGACGTCTACAACCAACAGACCCTCTGAATCGTTTAGCTTAATGTGAAGGTATTAGAAGCATGTACTCACTCTTATATCCAGCATTCCATTCTTAACCAATAACTTACTTGTATCTTTAGGTAGTTAGATTGATCCGCAGGAAACGCTTATGTCCTGTGTATTAAGTTACTAGTAGATCAATATGATCTGTAGATAACTTAATGCATTGTTATGTCTGATGCCATATATTCACTTACACAGGGATTCAGCTCCCTCCCCCTAAAAAAAATAAAAAATAAAAGTGATTGCCATTTCACTATGCGTGATTTTTTCTGCTCTTTCAAATTTGTCTAACTCCATTATGACAAAGTGTGTGTGTGTGTGTGTGTGTGTGTGTGTGTGTGTGTGTGTGTGTGTGTGTGTATGTGTGTGTGCGTGAGTGTGTGTGTGTGCGTACGCGCGCGTGTGTGTACATAGGCTTTTACGTGGAAGTATGCTTGTATGTGTACCTGCGTGCGTAGGTATGTTTGTGCGTGCATGCATGTGTATGTGTGTGGGTATGTGTATACATGTTTATGTGTGTGGGTATGGGTATATATGTGTATGTGTGTGGGTATGTGTATACATGTTTATGTGTATGAGTGCATAAGTACATATTATGTATTGGTGTTTGCATGTACCGTATATATGTATGTATGTATGTATGTATGTATGTATGTATGTATGTATGTATGTATGTATGTATGTATGTATGTATGTATGTATGCATGTATGTATGTATGTACGTATGATGTATATATGTATATATGTACGTATATATATATGCATGTATGTATATATGTATGTACGTGTGTATGTATGCATATACGTATGTATGTATGTATGTATGTATGTATGCATGTATGTATGTATGTATGTATGTGTATATATGTATGCATATGTATATGTATATATGAATGTATGTATCACACAAGAAACCCAGTCAGAGAAAATAAACTTCGAGTGAATGTCTCTATGTATGTATGTATGTATGTATGTATGTATGTATGTATGTATGTATGTATTTTTGTATGTCTTTATGTATGTCTTTATGCATGCATGTATACATATTTGCATATATATATGTATGTATGTATGTGCGTAAGTATGTATGTATGTCTTTATGTATGTCTTTATGCATGTGTGTATGTATATAAGCATGTATATATGCATGTATGTATGTGCGTAAGTATGTATGCATGTATGTATGTGCGTATGTATGTATATATGTATAAATATATGTATGTATATATTTATGTATGTGTGTATCAGTCTGTTCAGTCACTTATATAGCTGTCCATCTATCTGTCTGTCTATCTACCTATATATATATATTTATATTGCATATATATATATATATATTTATATTATGTATATACATATATATATATATATATATATATGTATATGTATATATATATATACATATATACATATACATATATATTTGTATATGTATATATGTATATATATATTATATATACATATATATATATATATATATATATACATACATATATATACACACACACGAGTGTGTTTGTGTGTGTTTGAAAGCGTGCATGCCCCAGGTCCAGTGCTTCACCTCTTGATGGGAGGCTCAGAAAGGGACAGCGAGTGACGTGGCTGTTCATTTCGTGTGTTGCTCTGGAAGGAATGTTGTTTATGACGGGGGCGGGGAGGGGGGGACGGGAGAGGTCGGGTGGGCGGTCTAGGGGTGGGGTGGGTCGATTCTCTTGGCAGCTGGCGGGCCGCCCTCACGCCCCAGTGCC
>NC_134800.1:10349299-10351799 GCF_046742065.1 Oratosquilla oratoria | reverse complement strand
AGGTCAACACAAGAAGATTGTCCTGGAACGACAACAAGTACCATGAAAAAAACATTTTGGCAACTAGGAGTAAGAAAGTAAAGTCACGCAGACTCTTTCTGTAATGGAGAGAGATCCCAATGGGGCATAATTGGAAGAAAAAAAAAAACTTGGGCTTCTCTCGAGGTGAACAGGTACGAGAGACAATGGCGTGGACGGAGGTGGCGAAGAAGAGAGAGAGACAGAATAAGCAAAGAGAAGTGAGAGACAAAGGAAGAAAGGGCAGGAGATAATGCAGCCTCCAAACTTGGGAGTAGATGGCGAAGGAATGGAATGGGAGATAATGAGAGGGAACAAGCAATCTGCACAACAGAAGGCATCCGTGTTTGTGTGTGAATATGTGTACATGTGTGTGTATGTATTTGTGTGTGTATGTATGTGTGTGTGTGTGTGTGTATGTGTGTAGATGTGTAGCTGTTTCCTTCATTTACACTGGCATTGGAAACCGCGTAACAAGGAAACAACCATACATACACCATATATATATATATATATATATATATATATATATATATATATATATATATATATATATATATATGTGTGTGTGTGTGTGTGTGTGTATACTTTATACATACATATATATGTGTGTGTGTACATACTTTATAAATACATATATGTAGGATTATATGTAGACGACTACATAAAACCCCTCGTGTTTTCACTACAGTAATATTCTTTGTGTACCACTTCGCCTCTCACTTCCTTGACGACCTGAGTCTACAATTCAAAAGACTGACTTCGAATGAATCGTAAACTTGCTTGCTCGAGCCCCAGGCCAGGTCATGGCTCATTCCAGTCACTGGAACGAGTTCATGGCCCATTCCAGTTACTGGAAGGAGGTCATAGCCCCATTCCAGTTACTGGAAGGAGGTCATAGCCCCATTCCAGTTACTGGAAGGAGGTCATAGCCCATTCCAGTTACTGGAAGGAGATCATGGGCCCATTCCAGTTACTGGAAAGTCATGGTCCATTCCAGTTACTGGAAGGAGGTCATGGCCCATTCCAGTTAGTGGAAGGAGGTCATGTCCCATTCCAGTTACTGGAAGGAGTTCATGGCCCATTCCAGTTACTGGAAGGAGTTCATGGCCCATTCCAGTTACTGGAACGAGGTCATGGTCCATTCCAGTTACTGGAAGGAGATGATGGGCCCATTCCAGTTACTGAAAAGATGTAATGTCCCATTCCAGTTACTGGAAGGAGGTGGTGGGCCATTCCAGTTACTGGAAGGAGTTCATGGCACATTCCAGTCACTGGAACGAGTTCATGACTCATTCCAGTTACTGGAAGGATGTGGTGACCCATTCCAGTTACTGGAAGGAGGTGGTGGCCCATTCCAGTTACTGGAAGGAGGTGGTGGCCCACTCCAGCTACTGGAACGAGATCATGACCCATTCCAGTTACTGGAAGGAGGTAATGGGTCACTAGAGGAATGCCATCCAATCCCACTGATATCATCAACCTTTTAATAGCTTTACCATCATCCGTCGGTTTAGAACCTCATCCTTGGCTCCAACATGGCGTAAGTTACCCCCGTCTACTCACCACGCCATCATTAACCAGAGGCGAGTTGGCTGTGACCGATTATTTTTCTTATTATTTTTTGGTAGGTATGAAGTGCTCTCTCCAATGACCGTGATTAGAGTGAAATACCTATAGTTGCAGCGTCATTGATATAGTTCGTAATGCAGTGTGTTCATTAGTTCCCACGCTTGAGCCGCGGAGGCTAAGGTCCTCATGGTCATATTTCCCCCTGAAGGTCTTCGGAGTCAAGCATCTTCATATATCACCCAAGAAACTCGAGGGTACGCTGCCCTGTTTTTTTTTTTTTTTAGAATTTTATATATTTATTTATTTTTTATTTATTTCTAATGTTCTTTGTTGTTCTTCTTTTATTCGTTTGTTATCTGGAACTATTTGAGAGGGTCATATATATATATATATATATATATATATATATATATAATATACATATATACATATATACATCTATATATACTGTATATATATATATATATATATATATATATATATATACTGTATATATATATATATATATATATATATATACATATATATACTGTATATATATATATATATATATATACTGTATATATATATATATATATATATATATATATATATATATATATATATATATATATATATATATATATATATATATATATATATATACTACTCCACATTCACCAGGTGAGGAGGCAGGAAAGGAGGAGACATGGAAGAGAAAAAAAAAAAGAGAGAAAAAGAGGAAGAGGGGGGAAAGGGAGAGGAAAAGGGGGATAGGAGGGGAAGTAGAAGGAAAAGGAGAAAAGGAGGAGAAAGAGTAAGAGAAAGAGAAGGAGGAAGAAGAATAGGAAGAGGAGAAGAGAGGAGGAGGAGGAAAGGACAGAGAAGGAATGGGTAGAAGGTAGGAAAAAGGAGGGGAGGAGAAATAGGA
>NC_134800.1:10339299-10344299 GCF_046742065.1 Oratosquilla oratoria | reverse complement strand
AATATGTTTGTCTTGAACAGACGGTAACTCGCTCGAAGTATTTGTCTTCGAGAGCAAGAAGAGTCTCGTTTGAAGAGCAGGGAGGGGTGGGTAGGTTTCTTCCTCCGCCCCCTAACCAGGTACAAAGGGGGGGGGGAGGGTATCACACTGGGCTTCCACGGGCTTCACCAGCGCCGACAGTCGAGAGTTTGTTCGAGTTTAGAAATAAGACTTCGGTTATAAGATTTTATTTTTCAAATCTCCAAATATCGAATTACCTTTCCGTCATATATGAACTAAAAGATTCTAAACCTTGACGAATATTAGACAAATTGCTGAAATGTTCTTAGAGAAATCTAGATTTGTGTAAACGAAGTCATATTCTAGTTAATCAGATGGAGGTTGGAGGTAGGATGTCCGAGGAAAAATAGCCCAGTGTGATAGGCCTTTACTGTGTTACGGAAACGTAGTGGGGTGATAGGTGTAGTTCCCTACTGACTGAGAGGTGTGAGTTTGTCCCGGGGTCTGAGTGTCTGGTTACTAATTGTTGGTTTTGGTCTTGGGTCATCGTATTTGCTTAGTTGCGAGTTCGAATCCTGCACTCCTATTCCCAGCAGTGACCTGATACCTGCAAAGGACAAAGATGATGGCTTCGGCCGAAGGTACGGACCTCCTTGCGTAGGCTCCTCCTCCTCCTCTTCTTCTTCTTCTTCTTCTTCTGGGGCCGACTTTATAAAAAAAAAAATCTTAGCCCCTAAGTCTAGACATAAGTCTTCAAAATGGCGGATATTTTACCTAAATCCCTATGTCGGTGACCTAAATGCTTATGTCTAGACATAACATCGACATAATGGATAGATGATTTAGGTCAAATCTCCGCCGTTTTGAAGATTTATGTCTAGACTTAGGGATAAGGATCTTTTATAAATTCGGCCCCTGGTTCTGTACTTGTTTTTGAGCGTCAGGGATAAGAGGGTGTTAGGGTCAGGTAGTGCAAATGCAAAGCAATAGGAAGACCATAGACCCGTGAAGGCAACAGGCGTTGGGGAGTCTTGTTTGATGATCAGCTTTTCTTTGAGAGAATTGGTCACAACGCTGGTGTGGCAAGAAAAGAAAAAAGAAAAAAGAAATAAGAAAAAAATTCTGCTTTTTTTTTTTTTTTTTTTTAAGGAGACCCCCTTTGGGGTCTTGGAGTTCGCCTTTGTAATTCCTCAGGCAAAAAAAAAAAAAAGTAATTCGAACAAAGTATGGCTTTCTAGCTCGGTCTGCATACTTTATTATGGATAACGTAAAATCATTTCATTAGGCTAAAATGAACACCTTGGGAAAATGAACGGATGTCTCAATGGTTCCAAAGATCGCTTAATCTGGAGTCAGACCGTCAATTTGATAAAATTATTTCCTGTTAGCCAGAAAAGAATATGTGAGCATTTTTCCAGGTCATGTTAAAGGTGATGCGCATACACCAGGAGGCGATGAGTAGTTGGGGCCAAAGACGTCACCTTTGCCTTATACGCTATGGGATTTATAATTGGCCAGGTAACAATTACTGCTGGAGTGGAGTGCGGGACTTGAACTCACAACTAGGAAGATGCGAGATACGTGAGTTTTCGAATGGGCCATTAGCTATCACGTGGAGAAGAAGAAGAAAAAAAAAATAAGAAAAAGAAAAAAGAAAAAGAAATGAGAAAGAAAACTATGAAAGAAGGAGAGTAAAAGTAGGAATATTAAAGTAAGAATAGATAAAGAGGAACAATAAGTAATAGATTAATAATGAATAAATAGATAAGATGAATAATTAGAATGAATAGATATAAGAAGAATACCTTAAGGAAGAGATAATGAAAATACAAAGTTGGAAGAATGAGAAAAGAATAAAAAGATAAGTATAGACAGAGAAGGAGGAAGAATAGATGAAACATAATATAATTAAGGAGGATCGGGAGGAAGATGAATATGAAGGAAAGGAAGTTAAAAGGAGGAGGAAGCAAAGGAAAAAGAATTATGAGAATAAGGAGGTAAAGAGTGAGGGAGGAGGAGAGGACGAGTGGGAAGGAAGAAAAGGAGGATGACGAGGAGGAGGAGGGAAAGGAGGAGAATGAAGAGAGGGAAGAAGAGGAGGGCGGAAATAATGATAATGATGATAAGAAGAATGAGGAGGAAGAAGAAGAAGAGGTGAAGAAAAAACTAGGAACAGGAGAGAAAGGAGGAGGAGGAAGAGGAAAAAAAAGGTGAAGAGGAGGAGGAGGAGGAGGAGGAGGAGGAAGAGGAGTAAGAGGAGGAGTGAATGGTATGAAGGTAGGAGATTGGTGACAACGTCTACGGTGACAAAGATTTCTCAGCGGGACAGTGTGGGGGAAATCTGGCAAATAGTGTTGTAAAACTATATCCTGACATGTGGGTAGGAAGGACAGAGGGAGGAAGAGGGAGAGGAGGAGGAGGAGGAGGGAGGGTGGGATGAGGAAGGAAGATCATGGAATGGGAAGGTACGTATAGGGTCGTGTCCTGTTTGAAATATGTGTGGTAGTTAAGCCTCTGTCACAAATTCAAGATTTTCGTCAAATGTTTTGAGTTTGAAAATTCGTCATTCAGCCAGAGCTGGGCGCGTTCCTCGGTGCGTTCCTCGGTGCGTTCCTCGGTGCGTTCCGCTTTAGTTTGGCCGCATTTAGCGCTTCCAAACTATTAACCCATTCAACTCGGATGACAAGATGTCTTGTCATTTGGTCAAATAAAACAAAAAATCATAAAACACCAAAATGTTTGATCAAACACCAGAAAAATATGACGTCAGTCCTGCTCGCTTCGCTCGCAAGCGAGCGAAGCGAGGAGGACTGACGTCATATTTTTCTGGTGTTTGATCAAACATTTTGGTGTTTTATGATTTTTTGTTTTATTTGACCAAATGACAAGACATCTTGTCATCGGAGTTGAATGGGTTAAAGCTTAAGAGACAGGTTCATACCGAAATAAAAGTCCGGTAGGCCACATGCTATACCAAAGAAAATATTCGTAGGCCACATCCAAAAGATAGGCCACATACTATACCGACACCTATATTACTTTGATAGTTTGGGAGCGCTAACCGCGGCCAAACTAAAGCGGAGCGCACATAGAAACGCATCGAGGAACGCACCCAGCTCTGCATTTAGCCTCTTGATATATGACGCAAAGGTGATTTGATATATGGGGATTCGAAAAATAAAATATTGTAACCTAAGTCGTTTTTACTCAAACGATCTCGCTTAAGTCGCGTTTGTGTTCCATAGACTGGAAATCAATTAAATATTCTAATCCGTTATATACTCGTAGAATGATATTTGTGGATTATGTTATCATATTAACAGAAGCTGGTTGGGATCGTCTTTCATATTACGTTGACGTCCATTTACTTGAGGAAAACTATAGTGTTGTTTTCAGAAACGTCTAGAGTACGTCACATTGGCTATGTGGAGAGGGCTGACGTCAGCGACGTTTACAAGTGACGTAGGGAGGGACTTTTACAAATGACGTCTACAAGTGACGTTGAAAAGTGACGTTTACAGCTGACGTTTACAATACAATAACGATAACCTTACACGCAGCGACATTTATGACATAACAAGATGGACTATTGTCTAATGGTGACGTCATAATAGGACGAGCACTAAACTATTATAGTCATTACAATCAAGTGTGATAATGATGATTATGATGATTATGATTATGATTATGACTATCATTATGACTATCATTATGACTATCATTATGACTATCATTATGACTATCATTATGACTATCATTATCGTTATGATGATGATGATGATGATGATGATGATGATGATGATGATGATGATGATGATGATGATGATGATGATGATGATGATGATGATGATGATGATGATGATGATGATGATGATGATGACGATGACGATGACGATGACGATGACGATGACGATGACGACGACAACGATGATGATGATGATAGCGGCTTTGAGTGGGAGAGGTAACGATTTCATGATAATTGAAGTATCAGCCTCGTATTTGCAATCGTCTTGCGTTCATTGATACAGAAACGGTTAAAAACTGTTACATGTCCCAACGAACAACAACAGACCTATTGGTCGGTACCTAACCTAATCTAATGCTATGAATATTTCTAATTACACTGGAGCAAAATATTCTAATTGAAGGTTTTTAGAAGCAAGCGTCGAGAAGTTTTTGGAATAGCTGAAGAATATGATCACATGATGGGAAAAAATGCGTTAATTTTTTTTTTTTTTGCTTTAGCTGACTGGAATTGCTATCGAACTCATCGAAGTAAATGGATTGATGGATAGAAGGCCTCAACTGATCAAAATTGTCTGATATTAACCAGAATAAATTCGTCAAACCGGACGTTAACTTTGTTACGTTAGGGGGTCATCACACTGGGCTATTTCGGTCTCCCAACCTCCGATTAATCGGCGGTACCGTCCATCTCCAGAACCTTTTCCGCCGTCAAATCACTATGGCAAGTAATTTTGGTAAAAAAAAAAAAAAAAAAAAAAAAAAAATCCTCCACCATACCAGATTTCTTCCCAAAAGCTGCGGGCTGCAAATCTAGATCACCGGTTGACTCTAGGAGGATCTCTTTTTCTAGAAAAGTGCAAATGTCTACAATGAAGGTAGAAAGTATAATAGTGGTTTAGCCTAAAGCCCTAAACAAATCCATTTATGCATATTTACCTTTTGCCACTTCTTAGGTTACAATTTGGCTCTAGTAGGGAAGTTCTAGAGAACTGAAGAAGTCTAGAATGAAGCATGGTCACTCTGATGAAGTGTTTTATGGAAGGAAAACCTTAACCCAGACCAGGAACGCGTCGTAAAACTTCGAAGATTTTTTGGGGAACTTGGGACAAGACGAGAAGGTATATGGGATGATGCTTAGGATGAAGGAAGATGGGAAGGAAGACGGGAGGAGGAGGAGGAGGGGGAGAAGGAGGAAGGAGGAGGAAGGAGGAGGAGGAAGGAGGTCTATTAGGTATATGGGATAATGCTTAGGA
>NC_134800.1:10329299-10334299 GCF_046742065.1 Oratosquilla oratoria | reverse complement strand
TTCCTTTTCCAATCAGACGCTGCTCCTCCCGAAGTCATAGAGGGGAATCCCGAACTGGAAGAACGAGATCTACTGCCTTGAAAGTCTTCGGCCATATCGCCCAATGACCTCTGCATGCAGCTTAATGTGGGACACTGGTTCAAGGGTTAATCAAGTCCTTATTTACAAAACTACAGTTCTATTCACGAATAACAGACACAAAGGTCCGGCGTGAACTCCGTCTAGGAACTGCGCAGGTTACAGACTGACTGGTCTGTTCTTATGCGAGCTTCGAGTCAAGAAGGAGTTGCGAAGGTTAGGAAAGGTGAAGGTGGGCAATTCATTATAGCTTGCCACATTGGATGCTGGTACAAAACATTATAAGATGTATAAGATAGAGCAAGGGTATATGCAGACCTTCTGAATCATAACAGACATTCGGCTGAAGACAGTTTGCACTTCGACTTAAATGGGTTGTTCACAAATAAGTCTATATAGCTAAATGGTCGAACGATTGATCAATCAATCAATCAGTCAGTCAGTCATTCAACCAATCAATCAATCAATACGTCAGTCCACCAATCAGTCAATCAGTCATTCAGCTAATCAATCAATCAATCAATCAATCAATCAATCAATCAATCACTCCACCAATCAGTCAATCAATCAATCAATCAATCAATCAATCAATCAATCAATCACTCCACCAATCAGTCAATCAATCAATCAATCAATCAATATGTCTGTCTGTGTGTCTGTCTGTGTGTCCGTCTGTCTGTCTCTCTGTCTGTCTGTCTCTCTCTCTCTCTCTCTCTCTCTCTCTCTCTCTCTCTCTCTCTCTCTCTCTCTCTCTCTCTCTCTCTCTCTCTCTCACATATTCGTACTTGCAACCGAGGACGTGTTTCCCAGGTCGTGGTCTTGTCCTTACCGGACACGTTTCGAACTTTCTTCAGCGGCGACTTCGAGTCTGCTAAAGCGTAGATCGCCGTCGCGAGTCACTGACATCGGCGCCTCCCTCATGTCAAGATGTTTATCACGTGACGACGTATCAATAATGCAAGTCTGGAAAGGAACCATTTCTGCCGTTGCTCTGTCATTAAAATGGCATTACGTCTCCCCTCCGTTATTTTGGAGATGGTAATCGGTATCAGTATCGTTGTCTTTTTTTTTCTTTTCGTTTCGGTAAATGGGCATCTTAGGTGTCCGTAATTAAATGCAGCTTGGCCCCTTCCATAAGGGTCACATTCTGACAGAATCCTTCGGTGTTTTGGCATTATGGAAGTGAATGCTGTTGCTGTCGCAAATGTTATTATTAGAAGTTTATCCACCGCTGCTAATACAAACTTAATTCAAGTTACTGTCTTTCACGTCTTCCTAATGACTATATTCAAAATAAAATTTGTGATTTGCGTGCTGATGACCACTTAAACTTCGTACGTCTTAATTTAGGTCTTTTGTTGACGCGTGTACATATTTAAATACTCGTGAACGTGTACATACATACTCCAAAATGTACATACATTCATTAACTATGTACATTTCATGTTTCTTGTTTCTATACAGTGTCATAAAAATGTACTTACTCTTTTGCACGTTGCGTAATGTTGTGGAATCAATTGATCTGGAAAATGGCGGTCATCAATTTGAAATAAAAGCAAAATTACTTTCTTTCTCCTTGATCTAGTCTAGTCCCACCTGCGTGTTCGCCAATGTTTAAACAGATGACCATCCTTTTCCAGACATAAATGATAACACAGACCAATGTTTCAACAACGTTACAAAGTATTCCGAGATGGAATGGGTTCGGGCGGGTGCTAGTGAGTTCCGGAATAAAAGAAGAAGAAGAAGAAGAAGAAAAAGAAGAAGAAGAAGAAAAGAGAAGAGGAAGAAGAAGAAAAGAGAAGAAGAAGAAGAAGAAGAAAAGAGAAGAAGAAGCAGAAGAATAAGAAAAAGAAGAAGAAAAAGAAGAATAAGAAAAAGAAGAATAAGAAAAAGAAGAATAAGAAAAAGAAGAATAAGAAAAAGAAGAATAAGAAAAAGAAGAATAAGAAAAAGAAGAATAAGAAAAAGAAGAAAAAGAAGAAGAAAAAGAAGACGAAAAAGAAGAAGAGGAAAAAGAAGAAGAAAAAGAAAAAGGAGAAGAAGAAGAAGAAGAAGAAGAAGAAGAAGAAGAAGAAGAAGAAGAAGAAGAAGAAGAAGAAGAAGAAGAAGAAGAAGAAGAAGAAGAAGAAGAAGAAGAAGAAGAAGAAGAAGAAGAAGAAGAAGAAGAAGAAGAAGGAAAAAGTATCCACACACGATAACTCGCCCACTCCAAAGTGCGACACGAAGTGCCTTGTTGACGCATACTTGTTGGTCAGTGTTCAAGTGTTCGAGCACAGCCAGTAACCTGGTTCCTTTTAATACAGCTGTGTTTGGACCCCCCTCGAGTCAAGGGTTCTCGTGGTGTCCCCATAAGGTGTTAGGGATACCCCGTGGAGTCTCCACGGGGGTACAAGGAAACCCCGTGGCTTAAGTGTTTGGTCCTTTGGACCGCCCAGTGGCCTAATGGTAACGCTGTAGCGTCCTCCTTCTCCCCCTCATCCTCCTCCTCCTCCTCCTCCTCCTCGGCCTTCTCTTCTCGTTACCATCCGGTAGCTCTGAAGCGTCCTCCTCGTCTCTCTAGATTTCTTCTTCCTCCTCTTCTTCCTCCTCCTTGTCCTCGTCTTCCTTATCCTCCTTGTCCTGGTCTAAGATTAGTGCGTCCTCTTCGTCCCCTTATTCTTCATCCTCTTCCTCCTCCTCCTTCTCCTCCTCCTCTTCCTCCTCCTCTTCTCGTTACCACCCGGCGGACACCCCGTAGCCAACCCTGCTTACTCTCTTGTCATTCTTGGGCACAAGAGTAAGAGGGTGAAGACCCTCTGTATGTTTTTTTGTATGTCATGTACGTTTTTTTTTGTGTGTGTACGTGTGTGTGTGTGCGTGTATGTGTGTGTGTGTGTGTGTGTGTGTGTGTGTGTGTGTGTGTGTGTGTGTGTGTGTACGTGTGTGTGTGTGCGTGTATGTGTGTGCGCAGGAAGCCATCCTTTGACGTCCTTTTTTCGCTAGGCTGTTGTTCCCTCAAATTCTTCTAAACACTGAAACACTCAACCAAGTTGCTGGACTGTCTCTCGGTTGTCTCGCAACAATCACGCAACAGTCAAGCAACATTGTATCTTGTGTCTCTCAGGTTTCTTTTAAACTGCCTCGCAATTCTATTCTTTTTGTCTTTCAAAAATCGCCAGACAATCCCGTTGGACTCTCCAGCAACTCTGTATCTAGACAGTCGTCAGACGTTTCAGAGACAAGTCCGATGTGTTTGGAAACTGTTTCTGGAAAGAGATTCAACTGTTTCTCGACGTTGTACACGAGGCTACAGTGAATGTACAAAATCCTTCTGCTGATCTCTTCGTAGAGCCGAAGACTCAGAAAGGACTGACTTATTAAACTCGAAAGCAGACTTCTGCGGTTTCACAAAAAAAAAAAAGAAAAAAAAAGAAAAAAAAAAATGAAAAAGAAAAAAATTACACCAAAAAGAAAAAAAATTCCTCCTTTTTTCTGATATTTTTTTGTTAGTATCTTTATCTTTTTATTTACTTATTTCTTTACTATCGCATAGTTTACCCTTGTCTGATAGTTGCTAGACCATTGCTGGCGGGGAACACGGTCAAACAATTCACAGTAGAGACAAAGCCCTATCTCCATTTGAATCAACACAATACGAATTTGTTTATCGACGTTCGCATCAACACAAGTAGTTTATCTTTCCAGCCACCCATCCCTCCATCCGCTGAACACCATTCCTTATCAGTAACCGATGCAGAACCGATAACGAGCCTCGTAAGATACGAAACCAACTGTCGTAGCTTTTGTGACAAGATGATTACAACGGCGCCGGGGCGAAATCCTTCACTCTCGAAGATAACGATCACAAATTCATAAAAATGTCACGAGTAATGTGAATGGTATTGTGGCCCCACGGTGGGATTGCATTGACATATCAAACAGTGCAATATCTCGGACATTTCTCTTACTTGTAATGATGGGGTAACGAGAGAGGTTAAGTGGGAGAAATAGACCATACTCGACACGTGGCGTGGGGTATGCGATTCCTCTCTGTCTCTCTTTCTCTCTCTCTCTCTCTCTCTCTCTCTCTCTCTCTCTCTCTCTCTCTCTCTCTCTCTTTCTGTCTCCTCCTCTCTCTTTCTGTCTCCTCCTCTCTCTTTCTGTCTCCCTCTCTCTCTTTCTCTGTCTCCCCCTCTCTCTCTTTCTGTCTCCACCCCCCTCTCTCTCTTTCTGTCCCCTCCCCTCTCTCTCTCTCTCTCTCTCTCTCTCTCTCTCTCTCTCTCTCTCTCTCTCTCTCTCTCTCTCTCTCTCTCACTTTTCGTCTCCTCTTTACTCTCTCTCTTTGTCTCCCCCCCCCTCTCTCTCTCTCTATTTGTCTCCCCCTATCTCTCTCTCTTTCTGCCTCCCCCCCTCTCTCTCTCTCTTTCTCTCTTTCTATTTGTCTCCCCTATGTCTCTCTCTTTCTGTCTCCTCCCCCCCCTCTCTCCCTCTCTCTCTCTTTGGACTCTGGAACAGTGGAGGTCTGCCATGCCTGTTTCTACTCCTGGATTGAGTCACATTTTTCTCTTTTTTATTTAGTATTTCATATCATAACAACAGGATCTCTGACAATCCTATAAATATGATAAAATTGCTCTGAAAACACCTTTACATACACACGTAATATAATATGAAAAACATATGTATACATATATAGATACATATACATACATATATATACATGTCATATACATGTCATACACACACACACACACACACACACACACACACACACACACACACACACACACACACACACACACACACACACACACACACACACACACATACACACACCTAAATCTATATACATATATATATATATATATATATATATATATATATATATATATATATATATATATATATATTTCACACACACTGAATGGTCCCCAGTGCAG
>NC_134800.1:10311799-10324299 GCF_046742065.1 Oratosquilla oratoria | reverse complement strand
CATCCATTCATCCATTCACCTATTCATCCATTCATCCATTCACTCATTCACCCATCCACCCATTCTTCCATTCATCCATTAATGCACTTATCCATTCATCTATTCATCCATTCACCCATTCATTCATCCATTTATTCATTCATTCATTCATTCATTCATTCATTCATTCATTCGTTTATTCATTCATTCACTTCTACTAACATTTCACTTCTAGACTTGCCCACCCTTCCAAGATCTTGGTCCTTTTTGCAAAATGTAATTTTGGATCATAAATTATCTTGTGAAACGTTTAACTTCCTCCCAATTCTTCTTCTTTTTCTTCTCTCCCTAATTCTACTCATTTTCTCTCTCCTTCTCTCTCTCTCTCTCTCTCTCTCTCTCTCTCTCTCTCTCTCTCTCTCTCTCTCTCTCTCTCCCTCTATCTCCGTCTCCTTCTTCCCCTGCTTATATTTTCTCACTGCTCTCTCTCTCTCTCTCTCTCTCTCTCTCTCTCTCTCTCTCTCTCTCTCTCTCTCTCTCTCTCTCTCTCTCTCTCTCTCTCTCTCTTCCTCCGTCTCCTTCTTCTTCCCCTGCTTTTATTTTCTCACTGCTCTCTCTCTCTCTCTCTCTCTCTCTCTCTCTCTCTCTCTCTCTCTCTCTCTCTCTCTCTCTCTCTCTCTCTCTCTCTCTCTCTCTCTCTCTCTCTCTCTCTCTCTCTCTCTCTCTCTCTCTCTCTCTCTCTATCTATCTATCTCTCTTTTTCCCTCTCTCTCTCCTATCCTAGAGATATAAATTCTAATTTGCATATATCACTGTACCATCTGCTCTTTTTGACCTCTGCTACTCTCACCGCTTCTCTCTTTTTTCCTCTTTTTAACTTTTCACACGCCACTCTTGATGGTCGTACACTCTTTTTTCTTCTTCTTCACCTTCCCTTAGAGCTGGGCGCGTTACCGCCAGACAGGTAGTAGTGCGTTACCGAAAAATCTGAGGTGCATTTCCGTCAATGCGTTACCGATTTTAATTTCCTTAGAGCGGTCTGCGTTACTGCGTATGTGTATATGTATATACACGTACGCAGTATATATACGCAGATTTTTCGGTAACGCACTACCTGACCGGAGGTAACGCAGTACCTGTCCTGCGGTAACGCGCCTAGCTCTGCCTCTTTCCCTCTTTTTTCTCACGTTTTCCTCTATTTCCTCAACTTTTCATTTTACTCCTCTTTCTCTTCCTTGTCCTCCTCCCCGTCTTCCTCCTCTTCCTCTTCTTCTTCCTTGTCATCCCCCTCTTCCTCTTCCTCTTCCTCCTTCTCCTCCCTCTCATCATCTTCCTCCTCCCTCTCTTCCCTCTCATCATCTTTCTCCTCCTCCCCTCTTCTTCCTCCTCCTCCTCTTTCTCCTCCCTCTCAGCATCTTCCTCCTCCCCTCTTCTTCTTCCTCCTCCTCTTTCTCCTCCCTCTCAGCATCTTCCTCCTCCTTCTCCTCCTCTTCTTCTTCTTCCTTGTCCTCCCCTCCTCTCTTCCTCTTCCTTCTTCCCCTCCCTCTCACCTTCTTCCTCCTCCTCCTCCCTCTCATCATCTTTCTCCTCCTCCCCCTCTTCCTCTTCTTCCTCCTCCTTCTCCTCCCTCTCAGCATCTTCCTCCTCCTCCTTCGCCTTCCTCTCATCATCTTCCTCCTCCTCCTCCTCCTCTTCCTTGTCCTCCTCTCCCTCTTCTCTTCTTACTCCTCTTCCCCCTCTATCTTCTCCTCCCATTTTTCTTCCTCCTCCCACTCCTATTCTTCCTTGCCCTCCTCCTCCCCTTCTTCCTTCTCCACCTCTTTACCCTATCGTTAATATTCCTGCCAATTAGCTTGTTACCTTTCCCCCCACCAACCATACACTAATTTGTCCCCAAACTCTCCTTTCGGGTTTTCCTTCTTTACCTTTCTATATTCTACTATCCTCTTCCTCTTACTTCTTCCTCTCCTCTTCCTCCTCCTCCTTCTCCTCTTTCTCTTACTTTTTCTTCCTTCATTTTTTTCCTCCTCCTCCAACTCTTGTTTTTTTCGTATTTATACTCTTATTCCTATTCCTCCTCCTCCTCCTCCTCTTCCTCCTATTCTTCCTCCTCCTCCTCCTCTTCCTCCTCCTCCTTCTCTGCGGACTCTTGCTTTTCATTCTACTCCTTATCCTTTTCTGCCTCCTTATCTTCTTCTTTCGCTCCCTCCTCTTCCTCTTCCTCCTCCTCCTCCTCCTCCTCCACCTTCTTCTTCCTCTTCACCTAATTCTACCTCTCTTCCTTCTCCCCCTCCTCCTCCTCCTCTTTTTCTTCTTCCTTTCCCTCCTCCTCGTCCTCCTCCTCCTTCTTCTCCACCTACTTCTGTCTTTACTTTTCCTCCTCCTACTCTCTCTCTCTCTCTCTCTCTCTCTCTCTCTCTCTCTCTCTCTCCCTCTCTCTCTCTCTCTCTCTCTCTCTCTCTCTCTCTCTCTCTCTCTCCCTCTCTCCCTCTCTCTCTCTCCCTCCCTCCCCCCTCTCTCTCTCTCTCTCTCTCTCTCTCTCTCTCTCTCTCTCTCTCTCTCTCTCTCTCTCTCTCTCTCTCTCCCCCCTCTGAACCTCCCGAGTTCTCCTCGACCTCTTACCTCGTGCCGAGTCGTTCGAAATGGTTGAAGGTAATTCTCATCGACCTGGACAAGTTGTTGTGTTTAACGAGGGCGTAAATCAAGGAATGGGAACGCTGCCATATTTCACAAATAGATCATGGGTTATAAACTACTGGTCGTAAATCAATTAATAAATAGAGTATATGACAAACCGACGCGCGGCCGTGGTGGGGGGTGGGTGGGGGTGTGGGGGGTGTGGGGGAGAGATTACTTAAACCTATGTAATTTGTAATATTCCCTCGTTTGTAACAGAACCGTCGCTTTTCCAGGCGGAAGCTTCCGTCCTGGAACTATTACGACCCGGGGGCGATAAGGGTACGACCCCTGCATGGAAAGAGGATCAGATCTCATGGAACAAAAGGACGTTGGCTCAGCCCTCGGAACACCTATCTTGTGAACGGAATGATTTAAGAGGCGGCTAGCGAACGCCGACGGAGACGGAAGGGAGACGGGAGGGAGACGGGAGGGAGACGGGAGAGACCGGTGGAAAGGTGAGGTGGTGTATTTGGTGCGTCACGCGAAACCTGGAGAATCGAAAGTCAATGGATGTGGCTTTTATGTTTGTTTATTGTATATTACAGCAGATGTGAAATGGTTTATGTGGGCTTATCTTCGAAAGGATACCAGATAATGAAAATTATGTGTGTGTGTGTGTGTGTGTGTGTGTGTGTGTGTGTGTGTGTGTGTGTGTGTGTGTGTGTGTGTGTGTGTGTGTGTGTGTGTGTGTGTGTGTGTGTGTGTGTGTGTGTGTGGAAATCAAAGATCTGAAGAATATTGTCTTTGCCTCTGTCGTTAGAGAGACTAGATCACGTAAACATTATGAGATTAAATCACGTGTTCTTTATATTTGCTCACTAAAATCCATGAACGTCTCTTAATGTTGTTTGTACGCATGCGTACTACGACAGTAGCGTCGTGAACGCCGTACTTTCTTTGTGGTTGTTATTTTCAGATGAAGAATCCTTGATGATTCTGATTGGCTGTCTACGTTTTCTATGACTTTTCATTTCTTATTCCCATGCCTTGTGGTGAGCACAAGGAAAGATGCTGGGTAAGATGCAATGATGGAAAATATTTTTGAAAGAGAAAATGAGGTAAGATGGAGGATCAAACCAGTAAAATGTCTTTTGGTTCTTCACGAAATTTGATGAAAAAAGGACAAGTGGGGGGGAGGGACATTCTCCATTATATTTGTCTTAAACAGGACACAAAAATTCTTTGACTGCAATGGCCTCCGAAATATATATTTCTTAAATCGAAGATTACATGAGAGGCAAAGCAATTAATTTTCATTTCTTGGTAACATTTCAAGCCAGATAAATTAATCCCATATTATGTCGGTGCATATTCTTTATAAAAAAAAAAAAAAAAAAAAAAAAAAAAAATATATATATATATATATTATATATATATATATATATATATATATATATATATATATATATATATATATATATATATATATATATATATATCACTTTATGTCACAAATACTTACTATGAATTTCAGAGGTCCATGTTCCTTTGTATTTCAATCTAATTCGCGCAAAATTATCCCTACTTAGATGAGAAAGACTATATTTACATCTATCTTTTATATCTGTCATTGATAATATAAATGAGAACAATGTATTTTTTACAATAAATAAACCTTTAGTAATTTTGATAACAAAGTAACAAGCAATTTATGCAAATTGTGTTTAAACCAATTTCATGTTCGTTTCTCCTCAGCAAGCTCGGGTTATATAAGGAGTCAGATGTTTGTCCACTACATACACATATAGATATCAAACAAAAAACATAGAAACTGAAAAACTTCACACCAGGCTTAATGACCCCATTTTTGGGTTGATAGCCTATAGAAAAAAAAAAAAAAAAAATCACTAAGGTATTTCTGAAGAAGTTGAAGATGCTTTTCTGGGCGAAACGTTAGATACATTGGATCCAACACTGCGTTTGACTTCTCTCCTACAGTGCTGTTGCGGTCGTTGCTGTTTTTACTCATCTGTATTTACAGTGTTGAATCTATATCTTATATACACTCTATATAAGATACGACACATATATTGTGTTGTTAGTTAAGGTTTTATGGTCTTCTATTGCAAAGACAAGATTCTGTGGTCAGAAACATCTTTTATACGACATTATCGTGGTTTCATGCGGACAATGCTGAGTAGAATTATGAATTCTGTTTTTGAAGTCCCATATAAGTAGGAAAGAAAAAAATAAATCTGATGTATTTTAGGGCGAATTGGAACTTGATCTTATTCCATTTGTTTTCATCGCTGGAACGAATTTGGTTAAACCGATATTTTCATCGCCTGGATTACAGAATTTCTTGCCCAATTTGTACAATTAAATGACTCGTTCCTCTTCCGTACCGTACAACGCTAATGATTTTATTCTGGTAAAAATCAAGCGATTCTGTAAATTCGTGTGTGAGACGCTTCTAGCGCTCACACAAAATTGTGTGCACGCGCGTGTTGAAACACATCTATGGCTTGTTTCACACGCATCGACTTTGCGTCGTGCACCGTCCACGACACGACGTCGTGCTCTCAAATAACCATGGATGTCTATGAACACTTTCATACGTCATTACCACGACCACATGTGACAGCGTCCATAGACATCTATTGTTATTTGAGAACACGACGTCGTGCCGTCGACGGCGCACGGCGAAAAGTCGAAACTTATGAAACGAGCCTAAGTATCTAAGTCACTACTAACCCCGGGTGATGTCAACTTCCGTCTGTTTGTGTCTGTTTCGTGTCTGTGTTTGTTTGCCAAGTCGTAAAAGCCGAGGGAGGCTGTCGGGGGGGCTTTGTGACATTTGAGCGGCTTTGGCAGCCTCCCCCGTAGCCTAAAGCCACCCCTCCTCCCCCCTCCCCCTCCCCTCCCCTCCTCCCCCTCTCCCTCCCTCATCTCACTCTGCGTCTTTATTTCATCTTCCGACGTCACGAAAATGATATCACGTGATTTTTCTTGTGACGTGAATCCTTCGTGAGGCTGATTATTTTTATGTCATATGATACGACGTCTCCTGTGACGTCACGTCGTTTGATATCATGCTTATGAGGTCATGACTTCTTCGTGTGACTTGACATCTTGGTCACATAGGTCCTTCTCGCCTGGGGACAAAGTCGCTTTAACGACTTTCTGCCGTCGCTGATACGTACGACCACCCTGCTCTAACGACCTACCGACATTGTCATAACAATCTCCGTCAATGTTAGGGGGGGAAGGGGGGGGGAAGAGGGGGGACAGGAGGAAAAGAGAGGGGGGGGAGTGAGATTTTTTCGTAGTGGAGCTAACGACGTCCTAATGACAAACTTTTTTTTTTCTTTTTTTTCTTTTTTTGAGGACCAACGTCGAAGACCTTGCGGATGTCTTGTCTTGTCTTGTCTTCGCCAGGGGGATTCCAAAGCTATCGTGTTGCTCCTTCTAAATTGATACTGACAATGCACAGCTGCGAACAGTACACAGCCCACCTCCTCTGGGCTATCTAAGTACCTTTGTAAAAAAAACGCTACACGATGCAACCGCTCATTGCGTGTACAGTAATGTGAAGGGCTTTTTGCGCTGTCTGTAGCGGTAGATGGAGAGGTTATTAGTTACTATTTATTATCTTAATTCATTATAATTATTATTGTTATAGTTGTTATTATTATTGTATAATTATAATTGTTGTTATCATTATTCTTGTTCTTGTTATTGTTATTGATATTATTTTTATTGTCATCGTCATTGTTATCGTTGTTATCATTATAGTCATTGTTATCGTTATTGTTATCGTTATTGTTATCGTCATTGTAATCATTATTAGCACTAACATTATTACTGTTACTAATCATCATTAACATCGGAATGACCTTCGTAATATAATCTCCATTGGAAAGAATAACTATAGATTGAAGATTTTTCTTTCATTTTTACTTTACTGCTCTACAATAAAGTACCGAGATTTATCTACCATACAACAGCCCAAGAACCATTCTACAACCATAGAGTACAATAGCGACCGCAAACGACTGTGGGTTTTGGCTCTTCGCACATCGTTTTTCCAAAGCTGAGAGCCTTTTCCTCCGTTCATATCTGGAAGTTATGGTGGTTTGGTGGTCGATGCGGTTCTCTGAGGTTTCTGGAATCGAGTCTGGGTGATGAAGTTTCACTTTTTTAAGGAGACGATTCTTCTTCGGAATTGATTCCCAGGTCCTTTCCCTGGGATTGATTTTAGGAGAGATATAGTGGTTGCTGGAATTAGCTTCAAGTATTTGGTATTCTGATGAGGCGTTTCTTCCAGATTTTGCGAAAGAGCCTCTGGAAAGTTTCTAAGTAGGTTTTATTAACGTGTGCGTTCGAATTTGGTATTTGTATTGTGAAAGTCGTCAGTCGACAGTCGTCAGTCGACAGTCGTCAGTCTAAGTCGTCAATCGTCAGTCGATAGTCGACAGTCGTCAGTCGAAAGTCATCATTAGACAGTCGACAGTCGACTGTCATCAGTTCCCAGTCGTCAGTCGTCAGTCGACAGTCGTCAGTCGACAGTCGTCAGTTGACAGTCATCAGTTCCCAGTCGTCAGTCGACAGTCGTCAGTCGTCAGTCGTCAGTCGACAGGCGTCAGTCCCCAGTCGTCAGTCCCCAGTCGTCAGTCGTCAGTCCCCAGTCGTCAGTCGTCAGTCCCCAGTCGTCAGTCGTCAGTCGTCAGTCGTTAGTCGTCAGTCGACAGTCGTCAGTCGTCAGTCGTCAGTCGACAGTCGTCAGTCTAAGTCGTCAGTCGACTGTCATCAGTTCCCAGTCGTCAGTCGACAGTCGACAGTCGTCAGTCGACAGTCGTCAGTCGAGTCGTCAGTCGTCAGTCGACAGTCGACAGTCGTTAGTCGTTAGTCGTCAGTTGTCAGCGTCAGTCGTCAGTCGACAGTCATCAGTCTAAGTCGTCAGTTGACAGTCATCAGTTCCCAGTCGTCAGTCGACAGTCGTCAATCGTCAGTCGACAGTCGCCAGTCCCCAGTCGTCAGTTCCCAGTCGTCAGTCTAAGTCGTCAGTCGTCAGTCGAGTCGTCAGTCGAGTCGTCAGTCGACAGTCATCAGTTCCCAGTCGTCAGTCGACAGTCGTCAGTTCCCAGTCGTCAGTCGACAGTCGACAGTCGACAGTCGACAGTCGTCAGTCGTCAGTCGACAGTCGTCAATCGTCAGTCGACAGTCGCCAGTCCCCAGTCGTTAGTCATTAGTCGTTAGTCAGCAGTCGTCAGTCTAACTCGTCAGTCGACAGTCATCAGTTCCCAGTCGACAGTCGACAGTCGGCAGTCGTCAGTCGTCAGTCGACAGTCGTCAGTCGTCAGTCGACAGTCGCCAGTCGTCAGTCGACAGTCGCCAGTCCCCAGTCGTCAGTCCCCAGTCCCCAGTCGTCAGTCCCCAGTCGACAGTTGTCAGTTGTCAGTCGACAGTTGTCAGTCGAAGTCGACAGTTGTCAGTTGTCGTTGTCAGTTGTCGTTGTCAGTTGTCAGTTGTCAGTCGACAGTCGACAGTCGACAGTCGACAGTCGACAGTCGTCAGTTCCCAGTCGTCAGTCGACAGTCGACAGTTCCCAGTCGTCAGTCGAAGTCGTCAGTCGACAGTTATCAGTCGACAGTCGACAGTCAACAGTTCCCAGTCGACAGTCGTCGGTCGACAGTCGTCAGTCGACAGTCGTCAGTCTAAGTCGTCAGTCTAAGTCGTCTGTCGACAGTCGTCAGTCTAAGTCGTCAGTCTAAGTCGTCAGTCTAAGTCGTCAGTCTAAGTCGTCTGTCGACAGTCGTCTGTCGACAGTCGTCTGTCGACAGTCGACAGTCTAAGTCGTCAGTCTAAGTCGTCAATCGTCAGTCGTCAGTCTAAGTCGTCAGTCTAAGTCGTCAGTCGACAGTCGTCAGTCGACAGTCGTCAGTCGACAGTCGTCAGTCTAAGTCGTCAGTCTAAGTCGTCAGTCGACAGTCGTCAGTCGACAGTCGTCAGTCGACAGTCATCAGTTCCCAGTCGTCAGTCGACAGTCGACAGTCGACAGTCGACAGTCGTCAGTCGTCAGTCGTCAGTCATTAGTCGTTAGTCGTCAGTCGACAGTCGTCAGTCGTCAGTCGTCAGTCGACAGTCGTCAGTCGACAGTCGTCAGTCGTCAGTCGTCAGTCGACAGTCGTCAGTCTAAGTCGTCAGTCGACTGTCATCAGTTCCCAGTCGTCAGTCGACAGTCGACAGTCGTCAGTCGACAGTCGTCAGTCGACAGTCGACAGTCGGCAGTCGTCAGTCGTCAGTCGACAGTCGTCAGTCGTCAGTCGACAGTCGACAGTCGACAGTCGTCAGTCTAAGTCTTCAGTCGACAGTCGTCAGTCGACAGTCGTCAGTTCCCAGTCGTCAGTCGACAGTCGTCAGTCGTCAGTCGACAGTCGCCAGTCGTCAGTCGACAGTCGCCAGTCCCCAGTCGTCAGTCGTCAGTCGACAGTCGCCAGTCCCCAGTCGTCAGTCCCCAGTCCCCAGTCGTCAGTCCCCAGTCGACAGTTGTCAGTTGTCAGTCGACAGTTGTCAGTTGTCAGTCGTCAGTCGTTAGTCATTAGTCATTAGTCGTTAGTCATTAGTCGTTAGTCAGCAGTCGTCAGTCAGCAGTCTAACTCGTCAGTCGTCAGTTCATTTGTCAGCTAGTCACCTTTCTTTGCCGCCAGGATGCCTGTCTCCTCTTGGTTCCTCACAATGATAGAATCGCTGGTGAATTACAGTTTATATCAATAACAACCTCTTGATTCCTCGTCCACTTTTGCAGGAATCTGTAAAATTCTTTTAGTTTCGTTATTTGTTTTCATATTTTCCATATTTTTTTTTTCAATTGTATCGTCCAAGTAGATGTTTTCGTGTTTTTTACGTGAAATTTTAGTAAGAAATTTGAGGTCGCTTGGTATTTGTAAGACATAAGGGTTTTGGGTTGAAAGTGGATTTAGGGTCAATTTTAAACAAATATATCCAATGTCAATTTCAACATCGTTCTCATCATCACATCTCATCATTAATGATATTGTTCCTTAAACACACTATCATCACCAGCATCATTAGTAATATCATCACAATCTTCAGGTTTTAAAGGACTTCTGTTATAGCCCCTACATCGTCGTCGTCGTCTTCGCCGTCACCGTTACCACCACCACCACCACCACCACCACCACCACCACCACCACCACCACCACCACCACCACCACCACCACCACCACCACCACCACCACCACCACCACCACCACCACCACCACCACCACCACCACCACCACCACCACCACCACCACCACCACCACCACCACCACCACCACCACCACCACCACCCCCACCACCACCATCACCATCACCATCACCATCACCATCACCACCACCACCACCACCACCACCACCACCACCACCACCACCACCACCACCATCACCATCACCATCACCACCACTACTACCATCACCATTACCACAACCTTTCCCAATAATGACCATCGCTGTCGCAACAGGGAACAGGAAAAATAAAAATTACTCCCCCCCCCGCCCCCTTTTCCTCTGCCCAATTCTCTTGTTGGGAAAAAAGAGCTTGTTGAGTCCATGGCTTCGAGAACGCCTTGTCTGTGCAAGAGGGACTTATCTGTCCTCAATCCACCCCTCCCCCTCCCCACCCCCGACTTGGTAACCTTGAGGACAGACTGTGTGGTGCCTTCTTTAAGATCTCGAGAATTTGATATTTGTCCTAAAGTATAGGATTTTTATTTTTGTTATTATCTTTACTTGGCGAGGCTGTGGAAGTATATAACTAAACGCCACTTAGAAAAGAAGCTTAGGTTGTATTAGTGACATTGATCTAGTTGCTGTACTGGGTTACTGAAAAAAAAAAAAAATGAAAAGTGTCATCCCCCCCGGACTTCGGAGTCTTCATGAAATTTGATAAACAGTCAAAGGTCCTCCTCACAGCTGGTGCACACACCGAACTGTGTCCATGGGGTCGAGTGTCTCCTTCTGCAGGAAGGAGCCTTTCTTATCTATTCCAAATTTCAGTCACACAAACCATACAATGAAATGAGCCGAGCTCGCTAGCCGTCGGACCACGACGGGTCTCAGCAGGACCACAATCCACAGGCGGTGATGTGACTGAGACACTTATGAACATAAGAATGGAGGAGGATTCAAGAGACCATAAGTCCTACACAAGGCAGTTCCATGTCCCTCATCACCATAAAGTTATTTCATCTTCTCTTAAAACAATTAATTGTTTCGGCGCTTAGTACATTGTTACTAAGTCTATACCATTCGTTCACCATTTTTATGGTAAAGCAGTTCATACCTATTTCTTTCCTAAACCTTACTACAGGCGTGGAGTCGTTGTGGATTTTGATATCTTACATAAGAACAAAAGAAAGGAAGAGGCTGCAAGAGACCATACGGCCTACACTATGCAGTTCCATGTCCATTATCACCTATCATTCCCATCTTGGGATTCACGAGGAATGTGAGCCGCCATTGTTGATCAGCTAATTTTCAAGAGTTGATGCAGTTGAAGAATGACTGAAGTTCATCAATCAGAAATGATTGCAATGGAGGAGCGTACCGACAGGAGACCTTCTGGTCCTTAATAAGGCTGGATGCAAGATGATAAATAGATAAACACACAAAGAAATGAAAGAAAAAAAAATGGAGAGATGAACAAACGAATTAATTAATCACCTGCAAGAAATTACAGGTGACGATATCTTGTTTGTGGTCACGCCGGAGCTAGCGTTCTTGGTGGGTTCTTGAAGTTGCTGAGGTCGAGTCCTCAACGGCCATGGAATAGTTCCTTCTCATGGTTGAGGTCCTGGTTGAGATCATTCCAGGAATACACGAACAGAAAACTAAAGGCGAACTGGAACGTTTAATTGAGGTATGTGTGATATTCTGATGACGATGATGATATGGTTTAACGTCACAAACTTCCCCCGATCGGGAGGCTAGGACGGTGCCCCTCACAGAGGGCTCTGTGGCGTGGAATTCAATGAACCATGCCTTTGGTTCAATTTCGCTGGTAGCAGGATTCGAACCGCCATCCCCTCGACCTTCACAGCAAGTAACGACACCCTACCCCGTTCAGCCAGCGAGCTTCTAATTGTGATATTCTAAAAAACACACACACACACATATATATATATATATATATATATATATATATATATATATGATACTGTATATATATATATAATATGTATATATAAGTGTATATATATATATATATATATATATATATATATATTATCTATAAGGCATCTCAAAGTAATCTCATTCAAGTAATATTATACGGAAATTTAATTTTGTAAAAATGACAAAAAGGGGGATGAACAGAAAATGTTCATCGTTTATAAAACGCCAAGGCCTGACGGTTGATATATAAATATATATATATATATATATATATATATATATATATATATATATATATATATATATATTCATTAGACAATATAAAAAAAATTATGACAAGGAGAAAATAAATCCGGCTGACATTACTTATATGTTCGGAAAGGGTAGGAACTAGAAGTCACAAGACTGTAGCCTAACGTCAGTTTTAGAAAAAAAAAAAAATCCTATGAAACATTTATTAGAGACGTCATCGATCATCATTTTTGAAAACTACTGTCTAACAAATACCAACGTACTTAATTTCACACGTCATAGAAATCTTTCTAGTAAGGGGGAAAAAGCCTTTGGTATATGTATGCATGTATATGTAGTTACTGGCCATGGAAACGTCATTCATGAATGTGATTGTCATGATTGTAAGCTCATGCTATCGGCTTTCATGGGAACAAGGACAGCGAGTACGATGGTTCCTATGAGTGATTATATTTGGTTGAGGTATTCACGAG
>NC_134800.1:10304299-10306799 GCF_046742065.1 Oratosquilla oratoria | reverse complement strand
AGATCCTTGGAATTGAAAGATTTATATAAGGAAAGAATTTGTTTAAGAATAGCACAGTATCTTGGTGGTATTCTTAAAAAACTTCTTTCCTTATACAAATCTTACATCTTTGGAATGGAAAGATTTATATAAGGAAAGATTTTTTTTAAGAATACCATCGTAAGAATCTTACGATGGTATTCTTAGAAAAAAGTTCTTTCCTTATATAAATCTTATATAAATCCTTGGAATGGAAATATCTATATAAGGAAAGAATTTTTTTAGGAATCAACGTGAGAATCTTACTGTCGTATTCTTAAAAATATCTTTAATTATACAAATCTTTCACCTCTAAGGATTTATACAAGATATATAGAGAAATATTTTCTAAGAATACTACCATCAGACATCTGCTCAGAGGAACTCTGAGACCAATACTCAAGCTTCTCTTTCTTTGAGACAAGAAGGAGAGAACACGTGACCTTTCGACTGCCTAGCTTAACCCATTAAACTCTGATGACAAGATGTCTTGTCATTTGGTCAAATAAAACAAAAAATCATAAAACACCAAAATGTTTGATTAAACACCAGAAAAATATGACGTCAATCCTGGCTTCGCTCGCGAGCGAAGCGAGGACTGACGTCATATTTTTCTGGTGTTTGATCAAACATTTTGGTGTTTTATGACTTTTTGTTTTATTTGACCAAATGACAAGACATCTTGTCATCGGAGTTTAATGGGTTAGTCGTCTCGAATCACTTACGAACGTGCTTGAACAAGGGTCCTTTCTTTCTGAATTTAATCATAAGATGATTACGTACATCGCTGAGCATTTGCTGTGTTTGCTTACACATTAGTTGTCTTGACGTGAGATGTCTTCCTCTTCGTAAAACTTAATTGCATTAATACAAGTGGAAGTTTAATTCATTAACATTGCTAAATTCAAAGAGTATGACTGAACCATCTTTCTATGCCTGTAGATATTTCTCCCTAACTGCCTGTCTATGTTATACAAGTAAGTCTATTTTGGTAGAAGAGCCACCCGTCTATTCAGCTACCTGTCTACCTGTCTATCTGTCTCTGTCACCATGTTTGTCCTCTTGACTATTAATCTGCCCCGTCTGCCCTGCTTCTCTCTCCTACTCTCTCATTTTCTCTCTCCCCTCCCTCTCTCTCCCTCTCTCTCCCTCCCACTCTCTCCCTCTCCCCCTGTCCTCCTCTTTCCCTTTCTCCTCCTTCTCGTCTCTCTCTCTCCCTCTCTTTCCCTCCCATTCTCTCCCTCTCCCCCTGTCCTCCTCTTTCCCTTTCTCCTTCTTCTCCTCTCTCTCTCTCTCTCTCTCTCTCTCTCTCTCTCTCTCTCTCTCTCTCTCTCTCTCTGCCTCTCTCTTTCTCCCTCTCTCTCTCCTCACTCACTCTCTCTCTCTCCCTCTCCCTCTCTCTCTCTCTCTCTCTCTCTCTCTCTCTCTCTCTCTCTCTCTCTCTCTCTCTCTCTCTCTCTCTCTCTCTCTTTCTCTCTCTCTCTCTCATCTTGCACGCGTTTCCTACGTATAAATAAGTACATGTGCATATACAAGTGTTTATGTGTGTGTGGAAGACGCCATTTGCTCTCAAAATCAAACTCATTCTTGCATATCAGACTTCTACGTCTTAAGCCTAAGTGATTCAGATATGCGACATGAAAGAGTTTTATTATGAAACGCTGGCCCTTTCCTATTTGCATTTATCTGTTACGAAAATCCCGGAGAGATACAGGTGGCAAAATCCGTATACATGTATATATATATATATAAATATATATATATATATATATATATATACATATATATATATATATATATGTATGTGTAAATATATATATAATCTTTATGATGGAGAGCATGAGCATGGTGGAAAACAAAGAATTGTAATTACTGTAACGTTAAAAAAAAAAAAAAAAGATAGTGATTAAGATTCCGTGCCTTCCCCCCGTATTTATGTTCTCTACCCTAAATAACTTGGCTGAAAACTTTTTCAATATATATACATATATATATATATATATATATATATATATATATATATATATATATATATATGCGTAAGTAACCACTAGGAAAAATAAAGTAACGAAGCACTGAAGATGTTATTATACGAAAGCGCTCAGCTTCGTTAGTTTACTTTTCCTTGTGGGTACTTACGCATTTGTGAACACACGTACCCAGTGTTTTTATTGCATATATATATATATATATATATATATATATATATATATATATATATATATATATATATATATATATATATATATATTCATATATATACACTA
Source organism: Oratosquilla oratoria (assembly GCF_046742065.1). Lineage (NCBI taxonomy): Eukaryota > Metazoa > Arthropoda > Malacostraca > Stomatopoda > Squillidae > Oratosquilla > Oratosquilla oratoria. The sequence goes on along the minus strand of NC_134800.1, from coordinate 10,304,514 downwards.
TAACGCCATGTTGCACTTATACTCTTTGCCCCCACCCACCCACCCACACCAACTATCAGTGACACAGAATCTGAAGCTGTATCCTGTGTAGTTGTGATGTCCAGAGATCCCATGTCTCGGCGCGTTTCCCCTCGCAACAAGGATCTGACCTGTAATTACAAGTAATAATTTTTATTGATTAGAGCGTTGAAGGTATGTAGATTTATGTCGAAGTC
>NC_134800.1:10271799-10281799 GCF_046742065.1 Oratosquilla oratoria | reverse complement strand
AAGGACGAAGAAGATGAGTAAGAAGAACAAGAAGAAGACGAAGAGGATGAACAGGAAGAAGAAGAGAAAGGTCAAGGGAAAGAAAATGGATGAGAAAGAGGCGGAAGAAGTGGAGGAGGAGGAGGAGGAGGAGGAGGAGGAGAGGAGGAGCGGGAGGAGGAGAGGAGGAGGAGGAGGAGGAGGAGGAGGAGGAGGAGGAGGGGGGGAGGAGGAGGAGGAGGAGGAGGAGGGGGGAGGAGGAGGAGGAGGAGGGGGAGGAGGAGGAGGAGGAGGAGGGTGAAAAAGAGGGACGCGAAAAGAGCCTAAAACATAGGGCTGGGGCGAGAGGTGTGAGAAATCACGGCAATGCTGGAGAGAGAGAAGACGGAGGTGAGGAGATTAGCTGCAGAGTAGGAGGGGAGGAGGAGGAAGAGGAGGAGGAGGAGGAGGAGGAGGAGGAGAGGTAGAAAGAGGAAGATTTTTTTTTTAATTTTTATTTGGTCTTTTGTAGATATATGGAAAAATGGACTTGAGAAAAAGAGGAGGAGGAGGAGGAGGAGGAGGAGGAGGAGGTGGAGGAGGAGGAAGAGGAGTAGGGGGAAGGATAAGAAGGAGAGGTAGAAAGAGGAAGATGTTTTTTATTATTATTTTTTTTTTGGCCTTTTGTAGATATATGGAAAGATGGACTGGCAAAGAAGAAGAATAGGAAGAGGAAGAGGAGGAGTAGGAAGAGGAAGAGGAGGAGTAGGAGGAGGAAGGAGGAGGGGGAAGGATAAGAAGGAAGAGAGGTAGAAAGAAGATGTTTTTTTTATTACTTTTTATTATCCCTTTTGTAGATATATGGAAAGATGGACTGGAAAAGAAGAGGAGGAGGAGGAGGAGGAGGAGGAGGAGGAAGAAGAGGAGGAGGATGAGGAGGAGGAGGAGGAGGGAGGAGAAGGAAGAGGGCAATAAGAATAAGGAAGAGGGAAGAAGAAGGAAAAGTAGGAAATCTTAATCTTTCTCTAATTTTATTTAATTCATTGACGTACACATATTATTTTCATTTAATTACTCATTTTCTTATACTCGACCTCCTGCTTTGTAGATAGTATTGGGTTTGAGTAACAAAGGATAGAAATGATTCAAGAATTATTTATATAATTAATCTCAAAGAAGACAACACACAGAACCAAAGGCAAGGCTATCACATGTTCTATATATCTTGAGAAATCGACTGAACTCATTGTTGTTCTGTAAAAAATGGGAGGAACTATAAGCACTTATGATATCAAGCACACCATGTCCGGCGGCAAGGTTCAAACCTGAGACCAGGAGAGCTCAGCTCGAACTCCGTGATCTCCTACCTTATCTAGTCTTAGCAATCTTACAGCAGAGTCTGCTTAACCTGTTGTACAACAAAGTCTGCTTAACCTATTGTGCAGCAAAGTCTGCTTAACCTGTTGTACAACAAAGTCTACTTAACCTGTTGTACAGCAAAGCCTGCCTAACCTGCTGTACAGCAAAGTCTGCTTAACCTGCTGTACAGCAAAGTCTGCTTAGTCTGTTGTACAGCAAATTCTACTTAACCTATTGTACAGCAAGGCCTACTTAACCTATTTACAGTAAAGTCTGCTTAACCTGCTGTACAGTAAATTCTGCTTAACCTGCTGTACAGCAAAGCCTACTTAACCTATTGTACAGTAAAGTCTGCTTAACCTGCTGTACAGCAAAGTCTGCTTAACCTGTTGTACAGCAAAGTCTGCTTAACCTGTTGTACAGCAAAGTCTGCTTAGCCTGTTGCATAGTAAAGCCTGCTTAACCTGTTGTACAGCAAAGTCTACTTAACCTGTTGTACAGCAAAGTCTGCTTAACCTGTTGTACAACAAAGTCTACTTAACCTATTGTACAGCAAAGCCTGCTTAACCTGCTGTACAGCAAAGCCTGCTTAACCTGCTGTACGGCAAAGTCTGCTTAACCTGTTGTATAGTAAAGTCTGCTTAACCTGGTGCATAGCAAAATCTGCTTAACCTGTTGTATAGCAAAGTCTGCTTAACCTATTGTACAGTAAAGTCTGCTTAACCTGCTGTACAGTAAAGTCTGCTTAACCTGCTGTACAGCAAAGTCTGCTTAACCTGGTGTACAGCAAAGTCTGCTTAACCTATTGCATAGGAAATTCTACTTAACCTATTGTACAGCAAAGTCTGCTTAACCTGTTGTACAGCAAACTCTGTTTAACCTGTTGTACAGCAAAGTCTACTTAACCTATTGTACAGTAAAGTCTGCTTAACCTGGTGTACAGCAAAGTCTGCTTAACTAGTTGCATAGGAAAGTCTACTTAACCTGTTGTACAGCAAAGTCTGCTTAACCTGCTGTACAGCAAAGTCTGCTTAACCTGCTGCATAGCAAAGTCTGCTTAACCTGTTGTACAGCAAAGTCTGCTTAACCTGCTGTACAGCAAAGTCTGCTTAACCTGCTGCATAGCAAAGTCTGCTTAACCTGCTGTACAACAAAGTCTGCTTAACCTGTTGCATAGCAAAGTCTGCTTAACCTGCTGTACAACAAAGTCTGCTTAACCTGCTGCATAGCAAAGTCTGCTTAACCTGCTGTACAACAAAGTCTGCTTAACCTGTTGCATAGCAAAGTCTGCTTAACCTGTTGTTTAACCTGTTGTATAGCAAAGTCTACTTAACCTGTTGTACAGCATAGCCTTCTTAACCTGCTGTACAACAAAGCCCGCTTAACCCGCTGTACGACAAAGTCTGCTTAACCTGTTGCATAGCAAAGTCTGCTTAACCTATCGTATAGCAAAGTCTGCTTAACCTGTTGCATAGCAAAGTCTGCTTAACCTGTTGTACAGCAAAGTCTGCTTAACCTGTTGCATAGCAAAGTCTGCTTAACCTGTTGTACAGCAAAGTCTACTTAACCTGTTGTACAGCAAAGTCTGCTTAGTCTGTTGTACAGCAAATTCTACTTAACCTGCTGTACAGCAAAGCCTGCTTAACTTGCTGTACAACAAAGTCTGCTTAACTTGTTGCATAGCAAAATCTGCTTAACCTGTTGTATAGCAAAGTCTGCTTAACCTGTTGGCCTTCTTGACTTCATCCTGCCGATGGGTCTTCCTTTCTCCAGAGGGAAGCCCTTTGCTGATTAAGTTTACTCAGACAAGAAGTTTCTTTGAACTGACATGAAACGGAACAGGATGGTGAAGAGGCAAGAAGGAGCCTGAGGAGGCGAGGGAAGGAGGGAGAGAGGGAAGGAGGGAGAGAGGGAAGGAGGGAGAGAGGGAAGGAGGGAGAGAGGGAAGGAGGGAGAGAGGGAAGGAGGGAGAGAGGGAAGGAGGGAGAGAGGGAAGGAGGGAGAGAGGGAAGGAGGGAGAGAGGGAAGGAGGGAGAGAGAGAGAGAAGGAAGATGGGATTGAGTTAAGAATAAAAAGGAAGGAGAATTTTGAAGAAATACATAATGACGTTGTTCTTCGTACAGTATGTTTTCGAAAAGAAAATCTATGCAATTTTATTCATTTGAGTAACGGACTATGGACGGAAGGACAGCTCGTTAGATCGAGACCTTTCTCTGACTTATATAAATGCAAGTATTATGTTTGTTTTAGGTTCATATCTGTGTGACACACGCGATGAGTGAGGCAAATTTTTCTAATATGTGTAGTCCTTCGGAAAGTAAAGGCCTGTCTACACGAGCGGGCCTGATCGGCGGGCTTGCCCGTTAACGGGCATATTTGACGGGCAAACGATCAAATTGCCCGAAAGGCCGCCGAGCGAAATCACTGAGCTGGTGCCCGGTAGCTGGAGTTTCTACCCTGCCAGACGCAAGATAATATCGTGAACCCACAGCGGGCCTTCATCCCACATTCCACGGCATAGTAGCACAGTGAACATTTAACGATGGCAGCCCAGGATAGAGCACAAAATCTTTTTCTTGACAATGCTAGGCACCATGGTTCTCGTACAGCACTCCACCCGCTACTGGCAACATCGGGCAGGCCCAGCTGTTCATCACTTCGGTCGTGTGGACAACATTCACGGGCAGGCCCGCGAGAATTTGCCCGTTAACGGGCAAACCCGCCGATCAGGCCCGCTCGTGTAGACAGGCCTTAAGAGATTCCCCAAGATGAATACAAGGCGAGGCAAAAGTTGCTAAACATTTGAGAATTTTATTGTTTTTAATAAGAAACAACTTTTAAGAACTGCGTTTATCTAACAGGGTCTACATGGTTACCATCATTTTGAATACACAGCGTCTGAAAAAAAGGTTAGAATAGTAAAATTGAAAAATATATTTTTTCTATGTGTGACGGCTCTTGCCTCACCCTGTACTCTTGCTTGGTGGCAACTAGACGAGACATATAAAGACAACGCCATTCCTAGAACGCATTCATATCTATCATGATTCTTAAACAAAATGGCATTGTCTTAAACACTAAATTTTCATGTTGGTATTGTTGACCTCCTTGTGCAACAAACCAGTGACCTCCCTTCCTTCCTGAAGGAATAATACATAAGAAAAAAAAAAAAAAACCCACCAGAGCTGGGCGCGTTCCTTGGTGCGCTCCTAGGTGCGCTCCTCGATGTCCTGACTGACGCATATATAGTCATGACACTGATGAATGCACATAGCAGCGCACTGAGGAACGCACCCAGCTCTGATTACCATAACCATAAGAATGAAGGAGAGTACAAGAGACCATAAAGCCTACACTAGGCAGTTCCATGTCTATAACCACCTGTCATCCCCATCCATAAAGTTGTCTAACCGTTTCTTAAAACAACCAATAGTTTCAGCACTCACTACATGTTTTCTAAGTCTATTACATTCCTTGACCACCCTATTAGTAAATAAATTCTTTCCTATTTCCTTCCTAAATCTAAATTTGTCCAAATTAAATCCATTACTGCGAGTGTCTTCCTATTCATGAGATTGATATTAGTATTGTTGACCTTCTTATGAAACGATCCATTTGAACAATGTCAGTCCAGAAAGAGCAAATTTTTCCTCTTCTTCAGGCTGATGTTGGTATTGTTGACCTTCTTGTTTAACGATCCATTTAACGATGTCTCTTCCTAGTCGGTCCCAAAAGAGTAAATAATAAATTTCCTTCTCCTCAGGTTCATATCCGATCCAACTTCATCATGAACGGAGTCTGTGTGAGGTGGAAGGGCTACATCGACCTCGAGAGGCTAGATGGCGTCGGATGCCTCGAGTACGACGAGGACAACGCAAGAATCGAGGACGCCCTACTTCGGGAGGAACTCGAAAAGTACAAGTCCAAGCTACGAGAGTTCGAGGATAAACAGAGACCTTTCAAGGTGTGTGTAGACTTTCCAGACACTAAGCTCCAGAACTTTGTTCTTCTTGTTCCAGACTTTTTTTTGTTTTTGTTTTTTTTGAGCTACAAACTGGTGTATGTGGTATTAGGATTTATAGGTATAACGACTTATCCACTTCAGTACGAGTCAAATTCTTGCGCGCAGCATCGGCTGTCATATGTACGACGCATCACACTACTCGCATTAGATAATACATAAAGTCACTTCTGTATTACTCGTTCTCCTTTACTTTGAGTAATAATAAACAGAGAACGTGAACAAGCCAGTTCACCGAATCCGGGGTTAACTCATTAAAAAAAAAAAAAAAAAAAAAAAAAAAAAAATATTATATATATATATATATATATATATATGTATATATATATATATATTTATATATATATATATATATATATATAATAAAGATTCCGACGCCGGCATCCTTGTACCTCATGACGCCTACGTGGGCATCATCGTACAGAAGTGGTTAAGAACTTGTGTGCGTAAATTTTCCAGACACTAAAGTCCAGAACCCTGTTCTTCGTGTTCCAGAGTCTTTCATAAACGACAGCCTTTTCTTTGGGTTTATGATCTGGAATATGAAGGACAGAGAAAAGATTTGCTGTAGTGTGTGTGTATTTTTTAGACTTTATAGGTATAACAAGGAAGAGGGTAGAGGGGAGTGGAGTATGTAGGGGATGGAATGGGTGGGAGTGGTTTCTATGTCTTCGTTTTTTGGCTACCTCCCTTGTAGGGGGGAAAAACCTTTGGTATATGTATGTATGTAGGTATAACAACTTATGTACTTGTGTGTAGAATTTTTCAGATACTAAAGTTTAGAACGCTGTTCTTTGTGTCCCAGTCTATTTCATAAACGATTTCTTTTTTGGGGGGGGAGGGGGGTTACGAACTGGAACATAATTAAAGGAATATTTTGCTGTAGTGTGCATGTGTTTTTAGAATCTATATGTATAACGACTTAAGAACTTAGTCAAGAAGTTCTGGGGTTTTGGTCATATGGGGAATTTCCCTCCTGGTTTGTTCCCTGAGTTTTGTAGGAAACTTGTTGAAATGTTTTAGAAAGAGTGACCTTTTGTTGTGTATGAAGATTAAGAATTACTTTTATAATAGTTTAAATGCAATTTTTCCTCAGGCAATACACTTTTTATATCTTTCTCTATTTCACTCTAATCATTATTTCCTATTTTTGCACAGATTGAGACAAACTGAAGGAATGTAATGTGACGATGTCGCCTTGATGTATGACGTCAAAGATCTGAAGACATTCTTCGCGGTATCAGAAAGCGACATGACGTCACAGAAACCAAAAATGAAGAAGAAAGAAAGAAGAAGAAAACGAGAGAAGAATGTGGAAATTTCAAGGCTGTGTTGTCATCTATGGTGTTCTTATAAATTGAGGTTAATGACGCCAAGACGATAAGAATTTCTTGAAGAAGAAAGAAAGAAAGAAAGAAAAGAAAGGCGAGGAAATTCCCCGCCTCATAGGTTTAATTAAAATATTGTTGGCTTTTTTGTGTTGACTACTTAACGATCAGGTTGTGTTGATGGAGATGGCTGAATTCCATGAAGGAAAACATCATCTTAGTTAGCTAATTTATTCACAAACCTCATCTCTTTCTTATTTATGTTTGTTGTTGTTAGTTCTCTAGAAGTTCCTCAAATTCTATTATCATTAGCATATAGATATCTCTAATTCTAGAATTTTACGTACTTAAGATAATAGAAGTGTTTGTCTGGTTTTTCTATTACTCTATCTGCATATATAGACACTACCGTATATATGAGTATATGCATATGCACACACACACACACACACACACACACACACACACACACACACACACACACACACACACACACACACACACACACACACACACACACACACACACACACACACACACACACACACACACACACACACACATATATATGTACATATATATAGGTATACATATATGTTAATATATATTAATATATATTATATATTATACATCAATATATTAATATGTATATATATATACATATATATATACACATATATACATGTATATATATATACATATTTACATACAAACACACACACACACACACACACACACACACACACACACACACACACACACACACACACACACACACATATATATATATATATGTATATATATATGTGTGTGTGTGTGTGTGTGTGTACACACATATGTGCATATGTGTGTATGTGTAAGTATATGTGTGTGTCTGTGTCTGTGTGTGTGTGTGTTGTTATTCGTATCTTTTCCTTCATCAGTAAGCTCAAGAAGAGGTTTGTTGTTGAAATTACAAAAGTGAAACCAATTCAAAAGAAAATGCAAGACTGAAACAGGCGAAATAAAGTCAAAGTCTGAAGAACCTTCCCTCACAGATTTCCTGTGTGACTGAGTGACATGATCAATTTTTATATATTTTTTCAAGACACGAATCTGAATTTCTGATGAATTGGCCAGCTGATGATGTTTTCTTTCAGGAGGCTATTATCAAGAGCCTTCAGGACTTCAGGATGTGTGGCTGTTATGAGAAAGTTCCTTATTTTGTGCCAGATTTCCTACCCCCCCCCTCCATTCCCGACTTTTATGACCCCAAAATTGTATCAAAAAATAAAAAATCAAGAAAACTTAAACCCAGTCCCCAAAGTCCATAGACGGGAATATCCGTTTATAAATATCATTCCTATTTACTGATTCCTATGTTGACGTAAAACGTTATAATAATCTTATAATAATCTATAGAACATGAGTGGAAGTTGTTTTAAGTTTACTTCAAGCGTGGCAGACCTTATTGATGACGTCATGTCGTCCGCTTGTTGTCAAAGTGATAATTCGAAGGTGAAGATATGAATTGGAAAATATGATCTCATTCCCCCTTCACGAAAAAGAAGCAGAAAAAAAACTAACAAGATTTCAAAGTAACTGGATGACCCCAAAAATGGATGAAAATTGCATCACAGGCAACTGCTTTCCTGAAAAAAAAAGTTACTAAAAAAATAATGAAAACCTTTCGAATGTAGATAGGAGACATGAAAGCTGCATTGGATAACTCATACATCTTATGGGAGATCTTTTGCTGTATTTGTTGTATTATTCCCTAAGCTTACGTCCCTCGCAATATTAATTAATTGATAGCTGTTGTGGATCGGTGAAGGATTGGTGTATATATATATTTTTTGCTATCTTTACTTTTGCCACACTTATTTTAGTTTTATCCCATTTCACAATCTGGAAATTGAGAGCAAGTAGTGTCTAAGCTTATGAAAAAAAAGTAGTTTTGCTTCACACATAGTTGAACTTTAACACTTTCTAAACATTGTGAAATCATTCTATCAGCTTAGAACAGAAGTATTCTTTCTCATACTTCCTAACCCAAATCGTTTCAGTGTGGCTGAAATTCAAGATTAAATCTCCCCTTGGCACCTAGAATGTAGAACTGCTAGATTTGTTGTGATATAAAACCCTTCAGTTTGATGGCAGACTCTCTAAGATTTCGTTGTAGCATATGCTGTACTATGCTGCTGGAATGGATTGCTTTGTGGTCTGAAATCCAGAGTTCTGGGAATTTGGCGTTTGTTTTATCGATGCCAACAAAGTTTGTCAGATTACTAAAGGGTTTAAGGAGATTGTGATAAGTAATTCTTGTAGGTTATTACATGTGGTTTCTGCCAATCCTACCAGTGCACCCTCATCATTGCCAATCTCTGATTAGGGGGAAGGTTGGTTCAGGGGCAGAGGCAAGTCACCATCTTCCCGATCCCTACAACTAATAAACAAACAGACAGACAGACACACAGACAGACACACACACACACACACACACACACACACACACACACACACACACACACACACACACACACACACACACACACACACACACACACACACACACACACACACACACACACACACACACGGCATGCGCACCCCCCACATACACCACACCCACACCCACACCCACACACGCACACACACACGCACACACACACACACACACACACACACACACACACACACACACACACACACACACACACACACACACACACACACACACACACAGAAAACTTGTGCGCGTATAGACTGCCGTTTTATTTACATGTTGGTTTAGAAACCTAGATAAATCTAGAATACTTTATATATTAATCCATGATGTCTGCGATTGCCATGAATATATTATGTTATAGTTGTAAGGAAAGAAGGTAATTAATCCTAATGGCTAAATTCTAGTAACTAATACAGAAAATAACTAGAGTTTTCATATCTATGAAAACTTGGTATCACTGATGCTAAAATATCTTTACTAACCTAGGAAATGATTTTATGTTTGATATTTGTTTGTTTGTGTTTTTTTTCTCTCTACCTTGTTGTTTAATATGTAAGACTGTCAGGTGACAGTGAGTATCAGATCTGTGAAGAAACAGGCGTGGCAATGCACGTGTTGTTTAGGTTGGCAATGGAAAAATCTATTTAAAACTCAATAAGTGTAAGCACTATATTTACAAGAGTTTTTCTTTCCCTTAACTTCTTCTAATTCCTTCTAGATGATTATCTTACACCCTCATTTTCTTTATTTTTCTTTTTACTACTTTTATATGCCTTTTTTTAATCTTTACTTTTTGTTTATATAATCTTGTCATCATCTATCTAGGTCTTGTTCGTCTTTAAGAT
>NC_134800.1:10256799-10266799 GCF_046742065.1 Oratosquilla oratoria | reverse complement strand
ATGACGAATAATTACAAGATCATTTTGGGAGTCGAGTATGGACGGGAGCGATTGACTGCGGCGGGGTTGAGTGAGTATTAGAGGGACAGGGCTTTGTAACGGCGAGGCCAGCGACTGAGGTGAACGCGAGGGCGCCTAAAGCTCTGCAGGACAATAATATTCGGCGAAGATCGATGAGAGTCGGACAAAGAAAGCCTTGCACAACTGACCCGACGTCAGAAACGAGACGAAATGTTTTCAAAACAAAATTATTTCTGAGTCACTGAATGTTTTATCTTTTGCTAATGAATGCAGCACGCCCAGCTGCCTGGCCGTCGAGGGCGGGGAGCCAAACAATGCGAAAGGCAGGCGACACGAACACAGAATGAAACAACGCTCATGTAGTACGTCGTCGGCGTCACACATGCGCAGTCGGAAAAAAAGAAAGAAAAAATATAAATTAATTAATAAGTAAATAGATAAATAGCTAATTAAATAGATAAATAAATAAATAGCAATAACATAAAATAGATAAGTAGATAAACAGATATCGAACACAGAATGAAACAACCCTCTTGTAGTACGTCGCCGGTGCCACACATACGCAGTTAAAAAAAATATATATAAATAAATAAATAAGTAAATATATAAATAGATGAATAAATAGATAGATAAATGAATGAATAAATAATTAATAGCAATAACATAAAATAGATAAATAAACAGATATCGAAATGAGATAAAAAAGACAAACATGAATAGAAAAGATTAAAATCAAATAAAACAACATAAAAATGAAATAAAATAGAATAAAATGAAAAAAATGAAATAGAATAGAATAAAATAAGAAAAAAAATTGAAACAAAAGAAAATGAAATATAATAAGATAGACAAAACAGATAATTAAATAAACAGGCAAACGAACATAGAAATAAATAAACAAGTAAACAAATTGACAAAAAAAAATAGAGATAAAAAAATATATATATATTTCACAGCAGCTTTAGATATGACCAACCAGTTACAAGAAACGATACTGGAGTACACTGGTAACTAAAAACTCACTGGGAGTTAAGAGTCAGGATTGGGGGGAGTGGGGAGGGGGGAGTGGGGAGGGGGGAGGGGGGAGGGGGGACGTGAAGTTGGGTTGACGAGAGACCAGAAGCCCCCCGCTGAGCTTGTCACAACCTTTCCATTCCCAAACAGTCCCCCCACACCCTCTACCCTCCCCCCACACCCTCTACCCTCCCCCCATACCCCCCCCATCACCCAACCTTCCTTGATGTACATAAAGAGTAATATAATAAAAATATTCCCTCTTTCCCTCTCTCCCTCCCCCTCCCTCTCTCCCTCCCCCTCCCTCTTTCCCTCCTCCTCCCTCTTGAGTCCCTCTCTTTCCCCCCCCCCATTTCTCTCCCTCATCGTCCCCAACCGTGTACCTCTTTGTCTATTTCGAAAGCGGGCACTTCATTAGAGCATGATGAATTTGTCATAGATGGATGCTTTTTCTGTCTAGGTGTGTGTGTGCGTGCGGGTGTGTGTGTGTGTGTGTGTGTGTGTGTGTGTGTGTGTGTGTGTGTGTGTGTGTGTGTGTGTGTGTGTGTGTGTGTGTGTGTGTGTGCGCGCGCGTGTGCGCGTCGCTTTTGTGAGTGATTCATTTCCTATTGAATCATTCAGGGATGGCCTATTCCTATTTTTACCCATTTCCGATACTTAGCATTTTTTCATTTGAATTCGTCTCCTGATTTAGCTTCAATCATAAATCCCGTCAAAATTTTCTTACAGCCATTTCCAGTCACCCTTTTTTTTTTACTTTGTGTGTATACGTGTGTGTGTGTGTGTATACGTTGATGTATGTATGTATGTATGTATGTATGTATGTATGTATGTGTGTGTGTGTGTGTGTGTGTGTGTGTATGTGTGTGTGTATGTGTGTGTGCTTGTGTGTGTGTGTGTGTGTGTGTGTGTGTGTGTGTGTGTGTGTGTGTGTGTGTGTGTGTGTGTGTGTGTGTGTGTGTGTGTGTGTGTGTGTGTGTGTGTGATTGCTTATGTGTATGTATGTATGCGTATGTTTGTGTGTACGAGTGTATGTATGTGTAATTTCTGTATGTTTCTGGATCACGCACATACTCCACTACTCATGCACGATCTACTGACCGTCTTCAAAAGGCACACCAATGTTTAATATAGTTCTAATAACTTCTATAAACCTATCACAATTGAGGAAGTTCAAATACAATGAAAATAATAAAGGCTAGAAATGCATCTAGATTGGATAGATATCATGTGGAATGTTTGAAGTAACAATGATGGTGTGACTTGTGAGATTGTTCAATGTGTGTCTGTAAGAAGGAAAAAAGTCCATATGGAAAATGAAGAAAAAAAAATTAAATAATAACAATAATAACAAAAAGTAATGTTCATTTCTGGTCATACTACTATCATAATCAATGATGATAATAGTACTGATAGTAACAACATCAGGGACCATAGTGACCATAGGAGTAATAATTACAATATTGACAATAGTATTACTGTTAGTGTTAGTCATAGTTTCAAATAGATACTACATACAAAAACACCTGCATCAGAGCAACTGTGTATTATTTAGATACAATGTTTGCGAAAAACACGCGACCAGTTGGGGCTTACAAATTACTACAGAGCAGATGCTATTTTCGACACATATCTCATGGAATCACAACAAAATATATCTTGTTTTGACATTAATTAAATTATTATTATTCAAAAATATTTGTCAAGTGGCGCTTCCACAACTAAGGCAGCTACTGTTTTTAGACAGATACCCGACTAAACGTATAAAAATAGGGTTTATGGGGTGCTGTTGATGATATGTACTACTTTACCAGCGCATCTGTCCTTACGGATATTGTTTAAAGAATAGGGTTTTATGGGATGCTGTTGATGTTATAGACTGTAATTCACCAGCGCCTCTGTCCTTACAGACATTGTGGAATAAATTGCCGGGAACTAGAAAACAAGATATAAATATTCCCAGAACAATACAGTAATAGCAGGTAACAGAAACAACGAATATGATGAATACTTAACCGCATTCAAGAAACGACCACGAAGACCCGTCCATAATACCTACATTACACGTTAAAAAGTTCCACAGACTCAAACATCGCAACCCTGATATATAAGAATAGGTTAGTTTCAGCCACATTCACTCGTAATAAGAGAAAACAAACAACTTGTTAGTAACTGACAACAAATGGTGGAAAAACGCATTTTAATATCCTTCTCAGACACTGCCCAGTTCTTCTTTGGTATCCGATATATCTCCAACTATGATTCACTTTAAATATCTATAATTCACTTATGCACACCAATCTGTCCTGATGATGTGCTCACTACACAACGAAACGTCGACATGAACTATGAAGGGCTACTCAGCACACTCCAGTCGCCTCTAAAACAAAAAGCAATGTATTAAGCAAATTCCTAAACTATCTAATACAATTTGACCTTATGGATAGCTGCTGCCCAACTTCTCATGCATGTGTAGAGTCTGTGATATATATATATATATGTATATATATATATATATATATATATATATATATATATATATACATATATATATGGAGAGAGAGAGAAAGAGAGGGAAAGATAAAGATAGATACACACACACACACACACACACACACACCACACACACACACACACACACACACACACACACACACACACACACACACACACACACACACAAATATATATATATATATATATATATATATACACACATAGAGAGAGAGAGAGAGAGAGAGAGAGAGAGAGAGAGAGAGAGAGAGAGAGAGAGAGAGAGAGAAAGAGAAAGAGAATAAGAAAGAGAAAGAGAAAGAGAAAAGAGAAAGAGAAAGAAAAAGAGATAAAAACAAAGAGAAAGACAAAGAGAAAGATAAAGAGAAAGAAAGACAAAGAGTAAGAGAAAGAGAAATAGAGAAAGTAAGAGAAAAAGAGAGAGAAAGCGAAAGAGGGAGAGAGAGAGAGAGAAATAAACCCATCACAACTATAGAGACAAAAAAAAAAAAGACAAAAAAAAAAAACGGACGGAAACGACGATGACACTTCTCTCGCGGAATAACAAATGATCGGGGTTCTGCAATCAAGGATGATGGTAGTTTATAGGAAGGCAACGAGGGAGGGAAGAAAACCCATGGGAGTATGATTAAAGAGCAGGGAAACATTCACATGTCATTCTGTGGCAATGGAGACATAAAAACTGGTCAAATGTTGACATTGGTAAATGGCTGCATACAAGAGGTATGGCATGTATACGCGGGTACATTTATATACTGTAAACTTGTAAAGACATTACTTTTTTTTAATATCTTCTTCACATGCGATTGTGTACATGTAAGCACATTCATTGTGCGTCCGTGGATTCTAATGTTCATATTTTCTCTACTGAACAGCTTGTCTTCAGAAATAAGGATTGATCACTCGCCCAAAACGAGAGGACAGTTTCCCCTACACCTTAACAATAATAGACCAACTTACAATTAGCACATAGACACGAACACACGACTCGATAACGCGGTAGGTACAGTTCCCGGCCGCCACTATGGCGGTCCGGGTTCGAATCCCGCCCAGGGCTGAAATATTTTCAGTATCGCTCCGCTGAGGGTCGTTACTCCAACTCTCGTGGGCGGGGAGTTGTGTGTGTGTGTGTGTGTGTGTGTGTGTGTGTGTGTGTGTGTGTGTGTGTGTGTGTGTGTGTGTGTGTGTGTGTGTGTGTGTGTGTGTGTGTGTGAGCGTGTAAGGTCACAGCTTTACCCATAGATCGGTCATATATGAACTCTGAGCTCTCTTCCGGGAGGGAAATTGCTGTCGATCACGAGTCCAACACGTGATCCAAGACCATGGTGAATAAGACTAACACGAAATGGTAAAACAAACATTAAATAGATTCTTCCTCCTGTGCTCTGGTCCATAAATCCTCCTTTTCATGTCCATAAATTCAATTATTCTTTCACCTTTTCCGAAGCCTTACTTAATCCTTTTCCTTCCTTTTCTTTTCCTTTTCCACCGTTCTCTGTCAAATACATCTTTGGAAAAAAAGAATAAATAAATAAATAAATAAATAAATAAATAAAATGATAATGATAATGATAATGATAATGATAATGATAAATAGATAAATAAATAAATAAGTAATAATAATAATAATAATAGTAATAAAATAAACAAATTAATAAATAAATAAATACGTAAATAAATAAATAAATAAAAACGATTCTCGACGATGTCGATTCTAAAAAAAGTGCCGATTCTTGTCGATACCGAGGCCGATTAATCGGCGTACCCCTAGCCTTCTCAATGTCTGTTCCTTTCCTTCCATGCATTCCTGTACACAATATTTCCATTTTCATAGATCTTCCCATTCTTCGTTCTCTACTATTTCAGAATCATAAAGTGATGTTCCTTATTTCTCATGCTCTTTATCTACACAAACAATTCTAAACTAAATATGTCATGGCAAATGGGAATGCGGTTGGAGGAAGGAAATACAAAGTGTGTGTGTGTGTGTGTGTGTGTGTGTGTGTGTGTGTGTGTGTGTGTGTGTGTGTGTGTGTATGTGTGTATGTGTGCTAGTGTGTATGTGTGTGTGGGTGTGTGACTGTTTGTGTGTTAGTGTTTATCTCTGTTTGTGTGTTAGTGTGTGTTTGTGTGTTAGTATGTGTGTGTGAATGTGTTTGTGTGCTAGTGTGTACGTGTGTGAATGTGTTTGTGCGTGTTATTGTGTATGTGTGTGTTTGTGTGTTAGTGTGTGTATGTGTGTGATCTTCGTGAATACGTGAAATATAATGTGACGTTCAAATTTACGCAATGAATAATGACACATGGAACCTCGCTCAGGGAACCATTCTGCCCAGTCGGAGACCTCTTTGAGACCCGGTGGTTGTTTGTGTTCCCGCTGCAAGAGCTACCGAAAGGACAGAATTCATTCTCCTTCTCCTTCTTCTCCTCCTTCTTCTCCTCCTCCTCCTCCTTCTCCTTCTCCTCCTCCTCCTTCTCCTCCTTCTTCTCCTTCTCCTTCTTCCTCTACTTCTCCTCATCCCCATCCTCCTTCTCCTCCTCCTTCTTCTCCTTCTTCTTCCTCTACTTCTCCTCCTCCTCCTTCTCCTTCTTCCTCTACTTCCCCTCATCCCCACCCTCCTTCTCCTTCTTCTCTTTCTCCTTCTTTCTCTACTTCTCCTCCTCATCCCCACCCTCCTCCTCTTCCGTCTTCTCCTTCTCCTTCTTCCTCTGCTTCTCCTCCTTTTACTCTTCCTTCTTCCCCTCCTTCTTCTTCTCCTTCTTCTTATTCTTCTTTTCCTCCTTCTTCTATTTCTCCTTGCCTTCCTCTACTTCTCCTCCTCCTCCTTCTTCTCCTTCTTCATCTTCTTCTCCTTCTTCTACTCCTCCTTACCTTCCTCTACTTCTCCTCCTCCCCCTTCTTCTCCTTCTTCTTCCTTACTTCTACTCCTCCTTCTTCTTCTCCTTCTTCCTCTACTTCTCCTCCTCATTCCCATCCTCCTACTTCCTCTACTTCTCCTCTTCCTCCTTCTTCTCCTTCTTCTTTTCCTTCTACTTCTTCCTATACTACTCCTCCTCCTCCTTCTTCTTCTCCCTCCTTATCTTTCCTCTTCTACTTTTCTTCCTCCTCTTCCTCCTTTTTCTTCTCCTGTTCCTACTTCCTCTACTTCTCCTCCTCCTCCTTCTTCTCCTCATTTCTTCTCCTTCTTCTTCCTCTACTTCTCCTCCTCCTCATTCTTCTTCTCCTTCTTCCTCTACTTCTCCCCATTCTTCTTTTCATTCTACTTCTTCCTCTACTTCTGCTCCTCCTCCTTTTTCTTCTCCTTCTTCTTGTGCTTCTTCTACTTCCTCTACTCCTCCTCTATTTCTCCTTCTTGCCTTTCTCATTCTCTTTGTACTTCTCCTCGTTCCTCTCCTACTTCTCCTTCTCCTCCCCTTTCTTCTCCTTCTTCCTATTCTCCTTCTCCTTCTCTTTGTAATTCTTCTTCCTCTTCACCTTCTTATTCTCTTTCTTCTCCTTACTCTTATATTTTTTCTTCTTCTTATCCTTGTACCTCTCCTTCTTCTCCTTCATTCTCTTCTTCTTTTCTTGTAATTCTTCTTCTTCTCCTTACTATCCTCCTTCTCTTTCTTCTATTTCTCTTCCTCCTCCTTCATCTCTTTCTTCTTCACCTTCTTCTTTCCTCCTCTCTTTCATATCTTCCCCTTTCTCTTCCTTTTTCTCCATGTCCTTGTCTGTCTTCTTCTTGTTCTCCTTTATTGCCTCCTTCATCTCTTTCTCCTTCTCATCGTTCTTATCATATAAGAAAATATTTAATAAATTGTCTGATGACTACCAAAGTAATATACAAATAAAATTGTTGGTGAGCATTAAAAATTCAGAAGCAACACATACAAACATACCTAAATGTATAAAGAAAACACACACACACACACACACACACGCACACACACACACACACACACACACACACACACACACACACACACACACACACACACACACACACACACACACACACACAGTGGTGCGGTTGGTAGAGTCCCAGACTGTCAGTATGGCGGTACCGGCGGTACCTGGTTCGAATCCTGCCCAGGGCTGAAATTATTTCAGAATCGCTGCACTTCGAGTCGTTACTCCGACTACGTGGGCGGGGAGTTGGGTGTGTGTGTGCGTGTAAGGATCGGTCATAAGAGCTCTGAGCTCTCTTCCGGTAGGGAAATAGCTGTCGATCACGAGTCCAACACGTAATCCAAAGACGAAAGTGGAAGACCAAGGTGAATCACACACACACACACGCACTGTACTTGTTTACTTTCCTTTACATATTCAGATGACTATGACATAAGAACTGAGAACATACGCGAGGAGCGAACCATCCTATCCCATTCTAGAATGTGACACGCGTCTAAATTCTCTTCTAACAACGTCTTGTGATGTGTAATTTCAGTTCAAGATGAATTAAAGACTGGACTCTGATATGCAGTTCCCTAATGGATGAAGATAAACCAAACTTTTGCCCGAGTGCATTTGTTATCTACCTTCTTTCACGTGTCGATGTCTGGTAACTGCTTCGTAGATTTTATGAGCGTTGTCTCATGACGATTTTTGTCAGATTAAAGGAAAATCTTGTGATACACACTCACAAACACACACATGCGCGTACACACATACACGCGCGCGTGCATATACATATATGTATATACACACATATATATTTGTATATATACATGTAAATACATATATGGATATACATACAGTATTATATATATATATATATATATATATATATATATATATATATATACTTATACATATATGTACATATATGTTTATATATGTGTATATATATGTATATATATATACATATACTGTATATATGTACATGTATATATATATACATATGTGTATATATATACATATATATATGTATATATATATATATATATGTATATATATACACATATATGTATATATATACACATATATATATGTATATATATACATATATATGTATATATATACAAATATATATACATATATATATATATGTATATATATGTATATATTTGTATATATATATGTATACATATATACGTATATATATACATATATATATGTATATATATATGTATGTATATCTATATATATATATACATATATATATATACATATATATATATATATATATATATATATATATATATATATATATATATATGTTGAGACATTGTGACAGGTTTGAGGAAGGAGGAAGAGAAAGACACGGGTCTAGGGCTGAGTTTATTCCTGACCGGTTTTGCTTACAGCTTCTTCAGAGGAATGATGATCCTGGATGACGCTGACGGTATACATAGTAGTCCGACACCACAATCCCACCAGCTGGGCAATGGACGCGGGTCGTGGACAGAGACCTGTAAATAATTGATTCATTGAAAATAAAAAATAAATCAAATAAGATAAATTAAAATAAAATAATGAAATAAGTTTCCCAAATCATGTATTCAAGATGAGTAAGAATTTAAAACTAATGAGAAAACTTACATGAGTGTGGAATTTGTGGAACCTGCCGGACAAAAGATCATCAGACGTTTCACCACCGATCTAAGTCGGCGCTGGTGGGCCACGTGGACATAGAAAAACATCTACCCAACTGGCAAGAGGCAGAAGTATTGAGAAAAGGCCTAACAAGGAGACAGAATAAGGTAATTGAGGTCTTATACATAGCTACCAAAGACAACGTGAACCAAAAGATAGGGGACATAAATTGGTCAAACTACACAGCAAAATACGCAGCTGTTAGGAGTAACACAAACACGGCACCGACTTAGATCGGTGGTGAAACGTCCGATGATCTTTTGTCCGGCAGGTTCCACAAATTCCACACTCATGTAAGTTTTCTCATTAATTTTACATTCTTACTCAACTTGAATACATGATTTGGGAAACTCATATCATTATTTTATTCTATCTTATCTAATTTATTTTGTTCACTTTCAATGGATTAATTATTTACAGGTATCTGTCCACCCACCCGTGTCTCTTGCCCAGTTGGTGCCACCTTCCTCATATATATATATATATATAATATATATATATATATATATATATATACTGTATATATATATCAAATCAGCCATCCTGAGTCCAGTGCTGAACAAAGGTATCCTTCATAGCATTCCATGAATCACACGACCGCGCCATTGTCTGCCACGTCACTCCTGCAAACTTCTATATCTCGTCTCTCCACCTGTCTGGTCTCCCTCTTCCACGCTTCCTATCTCGTGGCGTCCATTCAGTAACACACTTGCTCCATCGCCCATCAGTCGTTCGCATTAACTTACCTGCCCAATTCCACTTCCTCTCTTTTACCGCCTCCACAATATCTTTCACTCTAGTTTGCTCTCTCACCCAACTTGCTCTCTTTCGGTCTCTCAGTGTTATTCCTATCATTGATCTCTCCATTCTCCT
>NC_134800.1:10246799-10254299 GCF_046742065.1 Oratosquilla oratoria | reverse complement strand
AGAGAGAGAGAGAGAGAGACAGAGAGACAGAGAGAGAGACAGAAACAGAGAGAGAGAGAGAGAGAGAGAGAGAGAGAGAGAGAGAGAGAGAGAGAGAGTGAGACAGAAAGAAAGAACGAGAGAGGGAGAATAAATAGGAGCTTTGTTGTCTTCTGGGTCATGTTCTGAAAAACCTCAAAAAAAAGTTTTATGACAAAAAATACCCAATTGGAGCACATCTCCGCGAGTTTTGCTGAAGTTAAACCCTTTATTCAGCCATCGATGATTCCTGGCATTATGTAATAACTTACTCGTCTTTGACGAAATGATAAATGTCAACATAATAAGTACCAGTATTTTATCTTTGATTGCCAACACAACCGACCAAAACAATATTTTCCTTTTCGTTTTTTTTTTTCGTTTTTCTTTCTCCATTGTTGTCTTGGTTCACGGGCATTTACGTATAACGGAATTGTTCTATATTTCTGTAATGTGTATACTTATCGTGTTCTGAAGAGGCTAATGCCAGCGTTATAACAATCGTGATCGATTTTTGCAGAGAACGTGCGTGTGTAAGGTTAGTATACAGCCGCTAGAAATGAACAAATAAAAAAAATAAAATAAAAGGATTTTTTTTTGTTTGTTTTCAATTCTTCATACCATAGATGGAAGAACGGCTTTCGTAAATGAGTACGAGAATGCAACTACAAAGAAATAAATATAACAGTAGAAGTTGTAAACTATTGGGGCAGTTAACAGTCATAGCTGTGAATCGGAGAGGAGTGCGGGATTCGAACCCACGACTAAGCGAGTACGAGACCAGCACGCTTCCCATTACGCCATAAGCGCATTTTGAGTGGAGCTGGTGAAATAGAGGAACGATGATATGATATATCTGTATTACGTATGTAAATATATGTGTATATCCATACATGTGTGTATACACACACGTTTAAATATATGTACATATAAAAATACATACACATACATATGTATGAATATATATTTATATACAGGTCGAAAAAACACAAATATCCTGTTAGCTATATCCAAGATAACTCTGGTCTTGTAAATCGATGCTAAAATCTTTAAACCTAATGTAGTTTTAGAAGCAGATTATTTGAATCCTTTCTCATTTAATACCTCCCTAATCTTAATAGTTCCAAAGGCCAATCATCACCAGACGCCATGGCATGATTTGCAGTCAATAAAAATTAATTTCCAAAGATATCAATCAACCCTGAGGCCGTTTTCTGCCAATGACCTGAACTGGAGCGCGCGACTTCAGTCTATCCAAGTTCCTTTACCAAGTTCGCCTATATCTATTCATCTTTTTTCTCATCCCATTGTATGTGCACAAATATATAAATAATCTTTGTCTTCTACTAAAATTAATTTAATTTCTGATTTCCTCTCATACTACGTAGTACCATTTCAGTTTACTTCTAACTAAAATTCTTTCAGGGAGTCTGCCTCTCTCTCCAACTATGTTTCCGACAATTTTCCTCGCTCTCGTTGGTTGATAAGATGCAAGTCTTAAAAGCCCAAGTCTCCTGCCCATGACTCCTAAGCCACGGCACAAGTTCTACCAAATATCCATCGAAAGTGCTCAGTGGCAATATCCCTTTTTTATACACTATCATAACATCCTTTTCTTACAGAGTTCTCTTCCTCTCCCACAGAAACCGATCCCGCGAACGCGGGTGGTCAGTCCTAAGTGTCAAAGTCTATACTTAAAACGCTCTCACTTAATAACCCTTTTATACGCAGCTTTACTTTTGTTTTATTAAAGACTTTTCCTTTCTCACAAAAACCGATTAGGCGAAAGCGGGTGGACTGACTTGAATGTAATTTATTCTCATCCTATTAGATGAAAAGAGTCACAATTATTGGTCGTAATATAACAAAGTCAGTTATTTTGTTGTTTGCTCGGCAGAATGGGCTTTTAGCATATATATATATATATATATATATATATATATATATATATATATATATATATATATATATATATGTATATATATATATTATATATGTATATATATTATATATATATATATATATATATATATACATATATATATATATATATATACATATATATACTTAACAACCACAATGCATTTTAATTCTAAGCCATCAAAGGGCGCCATGCAGAAATTGAAATGCGGTACTGCTAAGGACTCGAACCCAGCAACCACATGACAAGTGCCGTAGTAACTTACTAACTAGGCTATCAAAATGTATCTCTAATCACTAAGACCCATTCATTATTGTACATACATTATATATATATATACATATATATATATATATATATATATATATATTTATATATGTATATATATAATGTATGCATGTACTTTTCAACAGACATCAAATCATTCCCCCATGTATTCATGTATTGATACACTATTGTATCCCTCTCTTGTTACATATTAATGTATGAGTGTGTGTGTGTGTGTATAAGTCCGCGTGCGTATATCCGTTGTCCATTCGGCCAATCGGAAAACCGCGGTGTCCTTTGGGCGGCCACACCCGCCAATCGCTAACCGCAGACCCTCAAGCCTTTATTTCCATACCACGACCATGACGTACCCCCCTCCGCCTCCTCGCGCAACAGTCATCACGCTAACCACCAAGACCTTTGCTCTTTTCATTTAGCAAATCAGTTTGATTGATTGTCTTTTCACTCTCTCTCTCTCCTCCCCCTCTCTGTCTGTCTGTCTCACTGTCTGTCTGTCGTTCTCTGTCTGTCTGTCTGTCTGTCTGTCTGTCTGTCTGTCTGTCTGTCTGTCGTTCTTTGTCTGTCTCTCTCTCTCTTTCTCTCTCTCTCTCTTTCTCTCTCTCCCTCACTCTCTCCCTCCCTCCCTCCCTCCTTCCCTCACTCACTCACTCACTCACTCACTCACTCACTCACTCACTCACTCACTCACACTCTCTCTCTCTCTCTCTCTCTCTCTCTCTCTCTCTCTCTCTCTCTCTCTCTCTCTCTCTCTCTTCCTCTCACTTTTTTTTCTATGCTGAGTAATTATCCAACTCTGGCTGACGCAAAGTTAATTTGACTATAGGTTAATTGTAAAAGACAAAAAAAAAAAAAAAAAAAAAAAAAAAACATTCCATATAACCAGTCTCAGATGTCTTATTGTGGACCCATACATTACCCTAACTCTGTGTGTAAATATATTTATCAGGTGTCAAAATACGATGGTCATTATTTACGCACCTTGTAGGAGTAACTGCTGCGCCCAACCAAGCGTCTTATGTAATGGACAAATGACTACTCTATGCGTACGGGAACTGAACCGACTCCTGTAAAAATTTTCGCCATTACTGAAGACTAATTAAGCATAATGATGTTCAAAAGATTCGAGATGATACTGACCCCTGTTGGAAATGATGTGTAGAAAGAAAATGAGAATAAATGATAAATAAATAAATAAATAGATTAATAAATAAATAGATAAATGAATAAATAGATAAATAAAAAATAAGAATAAATAGATAAATAAATAAGCAAATAAATGAAAAATAAGAATAATAAATAAATATTTGAATAGATAAATATATATAAATAAATAAAACTAATAAACAAATAAATAAACAAATAAAATAAAAAAAATAGATAAATAGATAAATGAATAAACAAATGTATTACTACATTTGTCATTTCCACCGTTGTGGAGTATTTAACTTCCCCTCCGTTTCGTGAGTACCAGGGGTACAGATGATTGCCAGCTGCCCCTGCTTACTGTGTGAACCAGAGAGTAAACACGGAAGCTTTTAGTGTAACTAAGTACTTTCTGTCACACATTCCTCATCATTTGTAAATACACGAGCTGGGCGCGTTCCTTAGTGCGTTCCTCGATGCGTTCCGCTATACTTTGGCCACGGTTAGCGCTCCCAAACTATTAAAGCTTAAGAGACAGGTTCTTACCGAAATAAAAGTCCGACAAAGAGAGAGAGAGAGAGAGAGAGAGAGAGAGAGAGAGAGAGAGAGAGAGATAGATAGATAGATAGATAGATAGATAGATAGATAGAGAGAGAGAGAGAGAGAGAGAGAGAGAGAGAGAGAGAGAGAGAGAGAGAGAGAGAGAGAGAGAGAGAGAGAAAATCGTAGACCACATATTATACCGGCACCTATATTGCTTTAATAACTTGGGAGCGATAACCGCGGCCAAACTAAATCGGAACGCACCGAGGAACGCATACAGGAACGCATATAGGAACGCACCCAGCTCTGGCAAATACTCTTGTATTGTTATAGAACATCAATAAACTCTTATATCAAATAATGACACCTCAGAACGTTGCAAAATACAAAAACGTTTGCAAAAATGAAAAACGTTTGCAACAATTAAAAACGTTTGCATAACTTGAAAAACGTTTGAAGACGTGAAAACGATGGAATTGAAATTTAATTTGTGATAGACAATATCGCATAGCCCAGTGGGATCCATCATTCCCTCTGAGGGGATTAACACACTGGGATATATTTCCTCCGATTGTCGGAGCAGATTTTCAGTCCACAGATTTCGGGAAAGAATATGATATGATGGAGGAAAATAAGTTACCTCCAGCATATCCAGATAGTCTCCCAAAGTGATTTTAGGGAGGGAAAAGTGCTGGAAGTGGACATAACCGCCGATTAATTGGAGATTGGTGGAAGGATAGTTTTGATTGTGAAATGTAGTTCAGTTCGAAGCTTTAAGATTCGTTTAGATAAACACCTAAGCAAGATGCTGTAATGACTGTCATTTATTCTATATTATTTGTTTATTTATTTGTTATTTGTTTTTTATTATTGTTTGCTTGATTTTCATTTATTATTAGTTATCTGTCAGTTTATTATTATTTACTATTTACCTGTTTGTTTATTATTTAACTATACCTATGCATTTATTTATTTTATTTATTATTATTTATATTATTATAATTTCTATTTATTTTTATTTTATTTATTTATCATTATTATAATTTTTTCCGCATCCGACCTAGTTATGGACCAAAAGGTCTCCTGTCGGCATGCTCCGCCTTTGTAATCCTTTGTAAAATGTTCAGACGGGCCGGGTTGAAGAAACTTTACTAAATGCTTCGCGTCCTTTTTGGCACAGCCGAAGTCACATAAAACCAAATTGCGGCTATACAAACAACTTTTTCATTCACTATTTTCTATATCTTCCTATATATAAAATACCTCGCATTACGTAACAGATAGTATATAGAAAATATAGTCTAAGTCATATAAAACCAAAACGCGGCTCCACAAATTCAACATTTTTCATTCACTATTTTCTATATCTTTCTATGCAAAAAATACCTCGCACTGCATAACAGGTGCTATATAGAAATATACAGTCGAAGTCGCATTAAAGCAAAATGAGGCTATACAATCAGAACGCTGTTCATTCACTATTTTCTATATCTTTCTATATAAAAAATACCTCGCAAAGGAAAGCAGATACTATATAGAAAATATACATCCAGTACACGGCTATAGACGCTATATTTGCTTAGTTAGAATGACACAATATTTCTATATTATTAATCCTAACTGTATTTGCTCTTAGTTACTTGCTATAGGGAATAACTTGCTATATTTCCTTTAGTTGAGGGATGGTTCCTTGATCAAGAGTTTCAATATGTGTTTTTGATGGTTATATGTTCATCTCTTGTACTATAATTGTGTCTACGGAACACAATGGAAAGATCCGACAAACGGAATGGCAATTGGTCATTAGGATAAGTACGGTTTCGGCGAACACAATCGCGTACGGAGATAAAAGCCTATTAACCGCACAAACACAATCGAATACAATAGAAAGACCATGACATAGAATTGGATTGACACCACGTGCAGTAAAAAAAAAAAAAAAATTATATTTATATATATATATATATATATATATATATATATATATATATATATATATATATATACACACTTTAAGCCCACTGTTGGAGAAACAATATCAGAAGTACAGGAAAACTGCATATTTCGACTATCTGTAGTCCATTCCGCTACAGATAGTGGTCGAAATATACAGTTTTCCTGTACTTCTGATATTATTTCTCCGATAGTGGGTTTTAAGTGTATATTTACAAACGTGTTATAACATTACAGTTTCCCATATATATATATACATATATATATATATATATATATATATATATATATATATATATATATATATATATATATATATTATATATATATATATATATATATATATATATGGAGACAGACACGCATGTACGCACACACACCCTGGTGGCGGGCGGGCAGGGCAGGCAGCGCGGCGCGTATGCAAATGTAGTTCCGTAATGGCGCAGTAAATAATGAAATATGTAAATGGCAGACGGACATCCGGCGACAGGCTCGGTCATTGGCGGCCGCTGTCTCGTGAGGCAAAGATGACTTGCTGCTGTCAGTAGACATGGACGTAGACGACTTCTTTTATGCCTGAGACCTCTGATACAAGGGATATACCGTGAAGATACGTTAGGTTTGGATTTTTTTTTCCATGTCTGTTCGTGTTCTTGCGGTCTTCTTTTTTTTGGGTATTTGGTAAATTAGTGGGAGCTTTGGATGACATCGAGTTGAGGTCTGACAACGAGAAGGTAGACCTCTTTGACTCGTTAAGGTGAAGGGGTTTTCCCTTTTGCTAAGCTTGATGACCGTCAAAGGATCGATAGAATGTTCGATAGTCAACCGAGACAGGCCTTTGAAAAAAAAAAGAAGAAAAAAAAGAAAAAAAAGTTTTTCTTCAAATGAATCAAATCGTCCTGTGATAACCAACGCCTATATAGATTGCAAGAGACCTTAAGGCTTATACTAGGCAGTTCCATGTTCCTTACCATCTTCTATCCCTATCCATAAAATTAATCTTCTCCTAAAACAACCAGTTGTTTCAGCGCTCACTACCTGGCTACTAAGTCTATCACATTCGTCAACCACTCTATTGGTAAACAATCTCTTACTTATTTTCGTCCTAGATTCACGAAGAACTTAGACAAAAAAAAAAAAAAAAAAAAAAAAAAATTGTCAAAATTATGAAACTGAGTCAGAGGAACGTTCGGTTCCTCTCACAAGAATATTGTGGTGTTCATTGAAGCACAACGAAGCACAACAAAGCAATGAACAAGCGCGTGAGATTTTTTTTTCGTGAGAAAGAAGAGGTAAAGAGAAGAGGAGGGAGGAAAAGAGACGTGGAATGAGTGAGAGTGATAGGGAAAGAAGATAGAGAGAAGAAGAGATAATCAAGAACTTGATTGGAAAGAGGAATAGTAGAGAGAAAACGATAATTATAAAAAAGAGGAAAAGAGAGAGATAGAAAGTAGGAGGTGAGAGAGGGAAGGAGATATGGAGAGGGATAGAGAAATAAGAAAAAAAAATACACGAAGAGAAAGAAAGAAAAAGAGGAAAAGAGAGAGGGGAAAGTGAGAAAAGGAAAAGAGAATAAAAACGGAGGGAGAGGGAATAAGATATGGAGAGGGACAGAGAAATAACAAAAAAAATAC
>NC_134800.1:10216799-10231799 GCF_046742065.1 Oratosquilla oratoria | reverse complement strand
TTTATTCATATATTTATTTCTTTATCTATCCATTTATTTATTTATCTATTTATCTTATTTATTTTTATTGATCTATTTATTTGATTATCCATTTACTTATTCATCTATTTATCTATTCACCTAGTAATTCTTGTTCTGCATCCATGATCACGCCCTGACAGTCAAAAACACATTTTGGGTCCCCAAAATACAGACCCATACGTCCATTGGATTTCTTGGTTGATGTATGTTAAGGTAAAATGCATGATGTATTTATCAGAAATTGTATTAATTCTAATTCTATTGTAGTAATTGGCATTGAATAATCAGTTTTCCATGTTAGTTTTACCCCTCTCAAAAAAAAAATAAATAAATAAATAAATAAATAAATAAATAAATAAATAAATAAATAAATAAATAAATGAATAAATAAATAAAGATAAAATTAAAATACTTCCGCAGTCAAAAACTTATTTTTCTAATTTGGGGTCCTCAAGAAAAGTTCCCAGAAGTTCCAATGATCCCTAAGTACCCAGAACAAGACATTAAACTTTTACAAGAAAAGTTTCGTCTTCTAGATTAATCCAGAAAGTGCAAAAATCATCGATTAACCGGTTCATAAGTAACCTCTTCTCGTATTCTTCTTCTCGATTAACCGGTTTACGAGTGTGACCTTGTCTCATATATCTACTCTTCCCGACACTTCCAGGTGACCTGGCCAGGACAAGCGAGACACATTCCCTCCTCAATTGGGAGCATACGCCAGGGGTCGAGTTACCTCACACACCATCACCAGTTCCCGTGGTCTTTCAACTTGTCCTAGCCATGAATTCTGTGAGCGTCTTCTTCGTTCCCTCCATCGATGATTTTCTCTTGCAAAGGCAACGGTTCCATTGGTTCTCAACCTGTGGTCCATTGAACCCTATTGGACCACGAAGGTCAACAATTGGACCAGCCAACCGAAAACCACTAACAGTTAGTGGATGCAAAACGATTAAATTTAGTGTTGAAGTCATCTCCAGTAGGTTAAACAATAGCAATTCATAGGTACGGGGTACACGTGAAAATAGGTTAAGGACCTCTAGGATCAACGTCAGGGAAACGTGTCACAGGCCCATATAGCCGTAGTTGATGTTCACGAATTATGCTTGAAAGAGGTCTAGAACGAGTCTCACAACACAGTCCCTGGTTTGATACAAAGTCATTCCAGCATTACAGCGATTTTTCGGAATATTACTCAATTAAACGAGAAATACATTAATTTCTCAGTACCAAAGAGCTCCTCAAATAAGTAGAAATACCTAAAGGCGTTATCGCATTAGGCTATTTTTCCTTCAACTTCTGGAACAGATTTGCAGCCCGTAGCTTACGGAAAGAAATCTGATATGCTGGAGAAAAAAAGAAAAAAAAAAGAAAAAAAAAATCCCCCAGAATATCTAATGTTATTCCATGTAAATTGCTGAGAAAACAAAATATTAGTTTGACTGAGGAAAAAGTGTTGGAGGTTGGCGATACCGCCGATTAATTGGAGGTTGAAGGAAAAATAGCCAAGTGTGTTAACGCCTCAAGGAAGCAAGACTAAGATATCTAGATAGTTGACGGTTCAGACGCCATTTTCTTTCCCACTCCCTGGAGGCCCATTAGGCTGCCAAGAAGCCATATAATTTCGCCACAAATACGATAACAGATAACAGGAAAGAACCAAGTTATTGCCAGAACTGCGGGATTCGAACCGAGGTCAGCATGAATCTATGCTTAACATGCCAAGCGCCGACCCATTTAAGCCTCCATTCACAAATCAACGTCACAAGTGAAAAAAATCCCAGAATGATATTACAGCAGCTATTGTAAAAATGACGAACCACAAATAGCCTGTAAATATATATTGGTCTAATGATTTTTTTCCATTGCCTGTATCCTTCGCTTGCGGTCACATGGCAGCCTTTGATTTTGCTTCATATTACGACGGGATTTATGTGTACAATGGTGTCCTGGATTAGATATTTGTCTGGTGCGCTCAGCCAAGTAATTGCTTGGCCGGGGAAAGGAAAAAAAATATACTCGAAGAAGATTTTCGCAGTTCCCGTTACTTTGATTTGGTCATGCGGAAGGAAGGTTCTGAGGCAGAGGGAGCCTTTCTTATAGCATCTACTTTTCACTGTTAATCTTAATGGGAGTGCATGTCTCCCATTCTTCTACATTTGTCAACGTTGTGTCCATTTCGGTGCGCCGAAGAACGGCGACCTCTGCAAGGATCTCCTCTTCGGTAGAGTCCGGGAGGTGAGTTATCGCTTCGAAGTATCTTCGCCATTTCGCGGAAAGGTTTTTCCTGAAAACTGTCATATGTTTCCGAGGTGACGTTGAAGGGGGAGTATGTCCGGAGTAATGTGTTGTCTGCTCCTAAAAGGTTCTTTCGTTGTTTTTTCCTTTGCGAACATGAAAGACAACACAAAATCTAGACAGAGCGCCTGTCTACCTTTACTTTATTTATATGCCGGCTCGCGCGCGCTTGTGTATGTATATATTCGTGTGTGCGTGTGTGTGTGTGTGTGTGTGTGTGTGTGTGTGTGTGTGTGTGTGTGTGTGTGTGTGTGTGTGTGTGTGTGTGTGCGTGTGCGTACTTATATATTTACGTGCGGTCGTGTGTGAATACTCGCGTACACATACATATGTATATACACTCATATATACTTATGCAAAATTACCACGCGTGTGTATTTGTGTGTGTTAAATCTCAGAATGCAGTACACATTAGTACTTATCGTCCTCTGTTCTCCCGTGGTAATCATGCATACATCTTTTTACTTTCGTGTATTACATCTTCAGAGAGGCCCTGAGGACGTAATACACGAAAGTACTCAATGTCGTCTGTGGCAAATTTGCATACAGAGTTAAGGTGATGTAGAACTCCCTGCGCACACACACTCGCACACACACACACACACACACACACACACACACACACACACACACACACACACACACACACACACACACACACACACGCACACACACACACACACACACACACACACACACACACACACACACACACACACACACACACACACATATATATATATATATATATATATATATGTATACATACATACATACATACATACATACATACATACATACATACACACAAACATACATATATACATACATTCAATTGCACTCCCCTCCCCCCAAAAAAAAATCTGGTTTAGAGTGCAAAAAACTAGCTAGCTGACCGTTCGACATTTCTAAATAATTGTATGTAACAAAAAGTAAGTTGTTTTGATAATTATACTTAAGTTAGTAATCGGACTCATTCGTTCTTTATTTCACATTGTATAGATGGTGAAAGGAAATGTATTTATTCATTTATCTTTTTATTTTTTTTTTACCTTTTTCTCTTTCTTTATGTTATATATGTATGTGTGTATGTGTGCATGTATGTATGTATGTATGTATGTATGTATGTATGTACATATGTATGTATGTATGTATGTATGTATGTATATATATACTTTTTTCCTTTCTTTTTCCTTAATTTTTCTTCCTTCTTTCTTTATTCATTCCATTTATTTATTCAATCATCTTTTAATTCTTTAGTTTTAAGTTACATTTACTCGTATCAAGACCAATATGACAAAGAAATTACACGATGTGGACAAAGTCAAGCTTCTCCAATGTCTGGAAGTCGTCATAACCAGAGATCACGACAGACAAGAGTCCCCCGACCACCAAACCCCACAAGATAATCTGAACACTCAGTGGAAGATTATCAGTAATAGCCAATAGTTCAATCACAGGCTGAATTAACTTCAGACCTCTCCACATTAGTCACGGGTGGGCAATGCTATATAAATTATTAGAAGTTATCATGTGTGTGGAGAAATACCACAATGCACCTAGCAATTTATCTAATAAGATCTTAAGCGGCAGGTTAATCGAGGTGTAAGATCTGTAATACATACACCAAGTGGCGTTTAGGCAGTGTCCTCTCGCGAACCAGTATCGAAGTTGTCGAGGCAATATCTAATTTGTAGTATCTTGTTCTTTTGGAGACGTTATTTGCTTCTGTTGAGAAAGACTGAGATTGAATGATCGTAGGTAACTCAAGAGTCGTTTTCGTGTCGCCAATAATTACAGAAGATCACATTTCTTTTTTCTCTTACAAGCAAAGTACCTCGTAAAGTTTGTCGAAGATGAACATGTGAGCTGGGCATTAGAGAATCCAGCCCTTTCTGGACACAGTATTTATGTATTGCCACTATGTGTCCTAGATAATCAAATAGACACTAACAAGAGACCTATCAACTAGACAGAGTGACAGTATACATAGGAAACGAAACTAAATGACACTAGATTTTTTTTTTTTTTTTTTAAATATCTTGTTTTACTAGTGTACATTCATCAAGTTCATGCCAATGTATTATCGCCTGAACTTATAACTGGTACAGCTGAGGGGCCTCGACAGACTCGGCTCGGACATGTAAATGAGAAAGAAAAAGAACAGAAAAATAGGTGAAGTACAAGGAAAAGGAAAAAGGAGAAGAAGAAGGAGGAGGAGGAGAAGAAAAAGGAGAAGAAGGAGAAGAAGAAGAAGAAGAAGGGAAGGAGGAGGAGGAAGGACGAGAAGAAGGACAAGGAATAGAAGAAGAAGAAGAGGAGGAGGAGGAGGAGGAAGGACAAGAAGAAGGACAAGGAATAGAAGAAGAAGAAGAAGAAGAAGAAGAAGAAGAAGAAGAAGAAGAAGAAGAAGAAGAAGAAGAAGAAGAAGAAGAAGAAGAAGAAGAAGAAGAAGAGGAGGAGGAGGAGGAAGGACAAGAAGAAGGACAAGGAATAGAAGAAGAAGAAGAAGAAGAAGAAAAAGAAAAAGAAGGAACAGAAGACGGAAAAGAAAAAGAAGAAAAAGAAAAGAAAGAAAAAGAAAAAAGAAAAAAGAAAAGAAGAAAAAGAAAAAGAAGAAAAAGAAAGAAGAAGAAGAAGAAGAAGAAGAAGAAGAAGAAGAAGAAGAAGAAGAAGAACAAGAAGAACAAGAAGAAGGACAAGAAGAAGGACAAGAAGAAGGACAAGGAGAAGAAGAAAAGAATTGAAGAGAAGAAGAGAAAAGAAGAAGAAAAAGAAGAAGAAAAAGAAGAGGAAGAAGAAGAAGAAGAAGAAGAAGAAGAAGAAGAAGAAGAAGAAGAAGAAGAAGAAGAAGAAGAAGAAGAAGAAGAAGAAGAAGAAGAAGAAGAAGAAGAAGAAGAAGAAGAAGAAGACAAAGAAGAAGACGAAAAAGAAGATGATGAAAAAAAAAGACAAAACGAAGTCCATGTAAGGTCAGTAGTCACTCATGTTCTGGTCCAAATTCGCACCCAAAGGCAGAACCTACACAAGAGACGAGGCTTCTGATGTTGAAGCAAAGGAGAGGTATGCTTATTAAAAGTTACTGCTGACAAATGGCGATAACGACTAACCATCAGCAGTCTGGAACCACAACCGCAGGACGGGAATGATGGCCTCCGTGGTAGTGCTCAGAACTTCTGCAGATTCATAGAAATTAAAAAAAAAAAAAAAAAAAAAAAAAAAAAAAAAGCGACAATAATACTAGTAGGAATGATAATGAATGGATAAGATAAAGTTAACCGCTTAAAAATTCTGTATATAAGTTGGCATGAGATACACTGAGGGTGCACGTGCACACACACACACACACACACACACACACACACACACACACACACACACACACACACACACACACACACACACACACACATCTGCAATCATTCTAACGAATACAAACGGAGAAACCCTCCTTCTTGACAAATTTAACCACAGATGAATTCTGGACCACAGCTGCCTTAGAAAAAAAACAAAAAAACCGAGACGCGATCACAAAAGAGTACATATTTTCTACCTAAAATAAACACCCAACTTCTCATAATTGGAATGAATACTCGAATTTCGTCTTCACTAAGTGCTTAAACAAAGAGATCAACAAACGTCATCTTTGTCATATGTACTGGGGTGCCAATAGATTTCCAAGTCTTCTTGACGAAAATTCCTGGTTTCTAATATTTAGCTGAGAAGTTTGATAAATGCAAACTGATTTTCATTTTTGTGATTAATTTCAGACTATTTTAGATGGAGACGTGCAATCCTCACTTGGTTATAATTTATTTGTATATATATATATATATATATATATATATATATATATTTATATATATATATATATATATATATATATATATATATATATATATACAGATAGATAAATAGATTGATAAAATATAAACAAACAAATAGATTATTAGAGAAATAGATAAGTATGTAAATAAATAAAATATAAACAAACAAATAGATTAATAGAGAAATAGATAAGTATGTAAATAAATCTATCAATAAACAAATAACTAAATGAGTAAGTAAATGAATTGATATACAAACAAGCAACAAATAAACAAATGAATGAAAGAAAAATAATTCATGAAATAAGTAGATAGGTAGATAATCAAATAGATAAAAAAGTAAAAAAATCTAATAGATCGATACACAAATAGAGATATAGAAGGTAGATAGATAGACAAACAGATAAATGGATAGATTGATATAGATCAAATAAGTAAATAATCAATTAAAAATGAAATAAACAAGTAAATAAATGAACAATAGAAAAAAACAAAAAAACGAATGAATAAAAAAATATCATCACCCTGACAGAACTGAGAGAAGCTTCTATTGCATTCCAACCAACCGAGCTATGAAGGAAGTCGCCGCTAAACATACACATGCTCGTCACCTTGATGCAGCGATCCCATTGATACAAAAAAAAAGGGTGGCGGGAACCAAGTCTCCGCTAAAGGACGTGACCACAGTCTCTTCATGCGACAAGCCTCCAACCATTATCGGCCATTATAGAGCTACAATCATCCTATCACGCATGCGTCGAGCCATACTTGTTCCCAGCCGCAACAGAACGGACGCTACGCCATCTGGGGAATGAACTAAGAACCCACCAATGCGGACGCTTGTCAAGTCGCCCTATTTGTTTACTTTGAGATTAAACGTTTGTTCTAAAATAACAAGAATAATTTTCTTCTTCTTTTTTCTTCTTTTTTGTAGTAATTGTCTGAAGTAGCCTGAAGTAAATTTCTTATAGCGTAATTCCGCTTTAAGCCAGGAAACATTACAAGGTAAAGCTATTACTTGAGGAAATCATAAAGATACATAAAAACTTTTTTACTCCGATTAAGAATAAGAGAGTTGAGGTGCGTACACTCTAATCGAGAGGGATCCAGTAACACCGTTACCTAAAGGGTCCCACCCAAATGTGCAAATCATCTTGACGGTAGCCAGAATAAAATGATGTGTGCCATTGTTAAAGAGGTCACTGTACTTTAACATCTCACGAAGATTGTGATGTTCTGTAGATAGCCATCTCAGGTCAATGACAGCCGATTAGATTCATCTGAGAGATAGTTGCATCCGGGTTGATCGACAATACATTACTGAAGAGAATTGATTGGTCTTTGGCAAAGTGGGAAATGAAACAGAAGTTCATAAAACCCATCACTGAGCTGAAGAGATCAGAGAACTGAGATCTTTGTGAGGGCAGTCTCAGGTCCTTCTCTATTCGACTAGTAATGAATGCTGTGACCTTACACGCACACACACCCCCAACTCCCCGTTCACGAGAGTTGGAGTAACGACTCACAGCGCAGTGATATTGAAATTATTTCAGTCCTGGGCTGGATTCGAACCGCCGTAGTGGCAGTTATGAACTCTACCACTGCACCACGAGTCGTGTGTGTGTATTCACTTGGTCTTGGTCTTTGGATCACGTGTTGGACTCGTGATCGACAGCTATTTCCCTCCTGGAAGAGAGCTCAGAGCTCGTAGGTCCGATCTATGGGTAATGCTATGACCTTGCACACACACACACACCCAACTCCCCGCCCACGAGAGTTAGAGTAACGACCCGAAGAGCAGCGGTACCGAAATAATTTCGGCCCTGGGCAGGATTCGAACCAAGAACTGCCGGCCACTATGGTGGCAGTTCAGCGCTCTACCAACTACGCTAACGTGTGTGTGTGTGTGTGTGTGTGTGTGTGTGTGTGTGTGTGTGTGTGTGTACGAATCTATATATCCAATATGTTGTTCTTTGAATGTCTACATATATTTCCAATTAAATCCCTACACGTGCACCCAGTAGTATCTGAAATACAAAAACCAATAGAAAATGTGTCAGAAATTCCAGTCTCGGACCTAATTATTTCCCGTCATTTGAAGTGAAATACCGCGCGTCAGTCAGTCAGTCAGTCAGTCAGTCAGTCACCGTTGTGCAGAGGTTATTTGCAGAACATTCATCCATCCATCCATCCATCCATCCAACACTTCATCCATCGAATTCGTTTGCAGGCGACTCTACATCGGGCAGAGAGGCAGCTGTCACAGGCAGTTGGTTACCTCGCTCGAGTAATGAGTTTATATTACGTGTCCATCATTACGAGTGTATGTCACGGCCGTCGGTGGATTTACATTCCGGCAAGGATACCAACGACAAAACACATTCGCATATATACGCAAATCAATATACATATAAAGTGCGAGTGTGTGTGTGTGTGTGTGTGTGTGTGTATGTGTGTGTGTGTGTGTGTGTGTGTGTGTGTGTGTGTGTGTGTGTGTGTGTGTGTGTGTGTGTGTGTGTGTGCGCGCGAGCGTGATAACCCATTAACCCTCACCTTCCATCTTCCTTCTCCCTCATCCCAATGCACCTCCTTACAATTAAAATTACCCACTAGGATTATATCATCTCTTTGTTAAATCACTTTGTGCAGGTGATTAACCATGCCTGAAAAAAATTCTTGATGTTCAGCTTTGTTCCATACATACCTCTTGGACGGAGATACTCTATCATGGTCTTCTGTTTTTAATTTTTATTATTATTCTCGGATTAATTATCTCAGACTTACCTTTTCCAATTTCCACACCACTCACAATTATTCATTAGTGATATTCCTTCTCCCAAGCTATCTCTCACTTGGATATAGATTATAATTATTAGCTTAGTCTCTACTAGACGCATGATATCTTGTTTATTTACCTTCTAGTTACCGTTGAATGCCAACCTAGCTGATATTAGACCACCTTGGTTTGCGCATGCCACTTTTGTTTCTTGACATCGTTTAATATTTTTGAAGTTTTCTGTACTTCTCTCCTCTGATACCATTTCTTCAGTTTCTTGTCTAAAACTCAAGAAAGAAACTACTTGTTTTTCTTTCTCCGATCTTTGTCCATTTATTGTCATTATTGGAAGGAAGCTTATGTTGCCTTGTTATTAAATTTTATTATTATTATTATTATTATTATTATTATTATTATTATTATTATTATTATTATTATTATTAATTATTAATTATTAATTATTATTATTATTATTATTGCTATTTTCCCTCAGTTGCATCTGTTATTATCCAAATGTTCTTGAAGTTATCTTTGTTGGTTGACATGACCTGAGGCTAACTTTCCGTGGTTGGGCTCCTCCTTTTTCGTAATTACCTAATGTCGAAATAAACACCAAATATAAGGACGGAAACTTTATTAGTACGAGTTTTTCTTGTTACTAATAAAGGCTCTCCAGCTTCACGTTGGGTTTTTATTTCGATAAACTTATCGGCAACTTCCGCTTTCATACATTACCAAACACAAACACCTCTTCCATTTCTCTTTGAGAATCGGAGTTACCTTCCGTAATTGTTAATGTAATCTCTTCGTGATTTTAAGATTACCGTTTCACTCTTCTTATTCTCATGATGCTATGTGATCCTTTCCCACCCTGGATCTCTGTCATTTTTGCTATCATATTCCTACAACACAACCTGACATTAATTTTCAATTTTCTGATATTCTTAGCACGTGTTCCTACATACGTTTAAAATAAATGTTATTTCTTTTTCCACACTTTTTTGTTCGTTCGACTGTTGTCCCATGGTCTCTCAGTCTCATTTTTTCCTCGTTTTGAAGTTTGATTAATCCTTCATCTTCCTCCATCATCGCTTTGATATCTTTTTAGTACCATTAAGCTTTAGATTATATTTCGTTTTTATCTTATCCTCTTTCATTTTGTCCCTTCTAAGTTTACTTATCCTAGATATCTAGTCAATATTAAGTGCAGTTACTTTCTCATGATCTTTGTTGGGTTGTTGGATCAATGGTGAGCTGGAATGAAGGGGTACAGAGGTGTCTGGACGTGATTGAAGTACTTCGGATCGACCGACGAGCTCTTTAGCCTAGCGGGCGGACACAAACATAGTAGGATGCGGAGGTTGGTGCTCTCCTGCGTAGGTAGGCATAGCAACCTATCGTATTGTCGATAATGCTCTACTGCGATTGTAGCCTACCTCGGCCACACGAGACAAGGTGGGCCGGGACGCGAGTGGGCGGGGGCATGGAGGGGTAAGGGCACAGGCGCGGTTCTGGGGGCCGTTTGATCTTGCCTGAATGTTTGCTAAAGGCCTGCGCCAAGTTTTTGTTGCTCAGCTTTTGTTTATGCGTGTCTTTTTTCATCCAGGGTCGTATTGTCCGTACTGTTATTGTTTGGTCGAATTGTTGATGTTTGTGTAGCGTGTCTTTACTGCGATGCTTTTGATCATATGCCAGTTGTATGACATCCTAAACCAGAAGGTTCTAAAGGCTAAGTCTCAACCGTGTTTGCCGGAAATGTGATGTTCCAGTGTATGTGACATGGACATTGTACTGGATGCCTCCACGCACATGCACGAAACAAAAGCATACACACACAAACACTCACGCGCGCGCGCACACACACACACACACACACACACACACACACACACACACACACACACACACACACACACACACACACACACACACACACACACACATATCCGTTGTCTTCTCTCTGTCCAGCGCTTGATGATATGATTTAACAAAGTGGTTTGTGGATGCCGGATTGCAAGAGAGTTAAGGAGGAGGAGGAGGAGGAGGAGGAGGAGGAGGAGGAGGAGGAGGAGGAGGAGGAGGAGGAGGAGGAGGAGGAGGAGGAGGAGGAGGAGGAGGACAGTAACGCTACATAAATAATGACCCTTCGACCCTCCAGAGGACTAAGACAATGAGACGAAATAAATAAAAGAAAAAAAAAAGAGGTGACGATAAGAGTGAATTCGGTAAAATGGTGAAGAGGAGACAATGAGAAAGAGGATGGAAAGAAGCGGAGGGAGGGAAGAAGAGGAAGGAGGGGAGGAGGAAGGAGATGAAAAGGAACGGAGGAAAGGAGAGAGGGAGAGGGGGGAGGAGGAAAGGAGAGAATAGATTAAAGAAGGGGAGGTGAAGAAGTGAGGGAGAAGAAGGAAGAGGAAAGGAAAAGGAGGGAAGAGAGGGAGAGAGGGAGAAGAGGGAGGAGGAAAAGGGGAGAAGATGAAAAAGGAGGGAAGGGAGGGAGAGAGGGAGGAGGGGAGGAGGGGAGGAGGGGAGGAGGGAGGAGGATGGGACGTGTTTAATGGGACCTAACCACGCAGAGCAGAGAGAAGACCAGACGCCGAAGATGAAGAGGAACCGCGTGTACACCGCGGGAGATCTCGAACTCAGAGGACGATTTGACTAATTGGACTTCGAGCGAGATAATTGATCCTCTGCTGGTTTGCACCATCGCGATATTTCCCTTCATATGTCAGAGAACGATCTCTGAAGCCAAGGGAGTCTTCTGAGATCTGAAATAAGCCTGAAATACACAAACGGAAGACCTCGAGTAGCCAGACACGTATTATGCGGAAGAAAACGGTCCATTAATGTCTGCCGATGGACAACTTGGATATTCAAATGAAGGTCTGTGTGATATCTTAAAACAATCGTTTTTGCTCCAAGTTAGGTCAGGAGAAGATGCCGGGATGATGCAGGAAGATCTTAACAAATTGTTCACATGTTCAGAGAAATGGCAAATGGATTTCAATATCTCAAAGTAGTGTGTTAAACGTAGGTTTATAAAATCATAAAGCCGAGATAGCTTAGATAACACCTTTTTAGAGAAAACTGAGTGCGACAAAGACTTTGGAGGGCTAGTGAGTCCTGACCTTAAATCCAGGAAACAGTGCATTAGCGTTAGGAGTAGAGTTAACAGAATATTAGGTTTCATTGTTAGGACAGTTACGAATAAAAGTGCAGAGGTATTTATCAAACTCTATCTAGCATTAGTTAAAACCAATCTTGACTATGTGGTACAGTTTTGGTCTTCGTCCTATAGAATGAATATGAATTCATTAGAATCAGTAGAGGATAATGACCAAAAGAGATACATGGGTTCAGAAATTTACCTTAAGAGGACAAGCTTAAGGACCTTAATTTACATTCTCTAGAAAGACGCAGATTGCTGGGTGATCTAATAGAGGTGTTCAAGTGCGTCAATGGTTTTAACAAGGGTTATGCAGTTAAGGTCATCATATTAAGACAACGGAGCAGGGCTCGCAGTAATGGGTTTGAATTTGACAAATTTAGATTTAAAAAGAAAACAAACAAGGACTGGTTTATTAATAGAGTGGTCAACGAATGGAATAGACTTTGTGACCATGTAATGAACGCTGAAACTATCGGTTGTCTTAAGGGAAGGTTAGATAGCTTTATTGATGGGGATGATAGGTGGTAACGGACATGGAACTTCCGAGTGTAGGCCATATGGTCTCTTTCAGTCTCCTTCTTTCTTATGGTTTTATGTTTTTATGTCATCAACCAACTATGCAGTTCATTAGTACGTTCGGATTTGGAATATACTGTGTCCTTATGATCGACGAATCTCATTAAAGACATTAACATTGAAAAAAGTACAGCGGAGATGGATAAAATGGATTCCAAATATCAGAAATAGATTATACGAAAACCACCTAAAACATATGAATCCAATTTCCCTAAAAAAGCGTAGACTCAGAGGTGAATTGAAACAGATTTTCATAGTGAATACGAATCAGACGAGAAACAACGGTCTCAAGTTGCCAGGACGTAATTTTAATTTGGAAGTGGGTAGAAAAAAAAGGCCAATTATGTAGTCAATGAATGGAATAAACTTCCTACAGGTGCAGTGCAATGTACCATGGTTCGGAGTTTTAGTATTCATTTAGATAAACAACCAAGCGATATGCTACAATGCGTGCCAATTGTTTTGTCGCTTGTTTATCAGTTTCTACGTTTGACTATCCCTTCTTAGAGGGGGTTTAACCGTCTAACGGTTCGTCGAACGCGGTTCGACAGACACGTGTGACCGGGGTTTTGGGGGTTGAACCAACGTCTTCGACAACAAAATACCCCTTTCACACGTTCACACATCACTTTATGTATGTATGTATCGTACCGTATATATCGTTTAACTATCCCTTCTTAACTTCCAGCCTAGTTATGGACCAAAAGGTCTCCTGGTGGTAAACTCTTCTTTTATAATCCTTTGGAATTCTTTGTAAAGACAAAGTTTTCATATGTTAGAAAAAAAGATACTCCAGTCTCTTTCATAGTCTAAATGGTCCTTAAGTAGTTTTCAGATTTGAATTAACCATTTACAAAATAGTAAAAGACTAATTAAAATCTAAAAAGTACTTAAAGACTGCGATGGTAATCGCTACACCAGCAAGCCATGTGTATGTATGTATGTATGTGGATCACGTGCTGGTCTCGTGATCGACAGCTTCTACCCCTCTTAATGAGAGCTCAAAAGCTTATACATGACCCGGTCTTTAGATAATGCAGTGGCCTTATAGACACGCACTCAAACTTGTTCGTCTGAGTTTGCGCGAATGTGTGTGTGTGTGTGTGTGTGTGTGTGTGTGTGTGTGTGTGTGTGTGTGTGTGTGTGTGTGTGTGTGTGTGTGTGTGTGTGTGTGTGTGTGTGTGTGTGTGTGTGTGCGCGTGTGTGTGTGAGCACGCGTGTGTAATTACGATACTATTCGACATCCGCGCTAATCATATCACCACTCAGCCTGTACATTGCTTACGTGACACTAAAGAAAACATCTTTGTCTTAAGAAAGTAGACATTATAGAAATAAAACAAATAGCACATATCAGAGCTCCAAGAAATATGAGCCAGTTCAAGAAAAGAAGAAAAATCTTTACTCAAATATTGTTATCTAAAGAGGATATGATAAAAACTTAAATTGGTGTGTTTGGGTTGCTGATTACCCAGGGGACTGGTCCATGTGACCTAGCCTGACCTCTCAAGGTGTTATCACACTGGGCTATTTTTCCTCCGATTGTTGGAGGAAAGGAATCTAATATGTCGGAGGAAAAAAAAATTCCTCCAGGAAATCAAATGATATTCTGTGTAAATTGTTGAGATAAACAAGATGCGTTGCCATAGTGATATTACGGAGGAAAAAATTCTGGAGGTTTGCGGTACCGCCGATTAGTTGGAGGTTGGAGAAAATTATCCCAGTGTGATAGCGCCCTCAGTAGGGTCTACAACCTGGGTTTTCTTTCGACCCAAAGACGGGAACGCAGAATTTACCCATCTGTTGCATTTTAGCCCTGAATTAACTTAACTTCACCTTAGGCTGCCCATCTAGTTTGTATCAAAGAACTTAGGAAACATCTTAGGATGGGTTCACGCCGAGCGAATCAGGGCCGAATCTCGCCAATTGCTGTAAATAGCTAGATCAGCGTTTCCCAACCTGGGGGTGCTGAAATCAATTATAGGGGATGCTGGGAAGTGATTCACACAAAAATCACATTGATATATGTATCATTGATTACCCAGTTGTGCATATTTGACTTTTTTCCATGCTATTTTATTTTTCTAGAGTGTTCTTATTTCTTCTACAAACAATATTGTCACTTTGTTTCAGTTCTAAGGAATCAAGAAAATAAATCCTCAAGCAGTACACTTCAACTTTCTTTTGTCCTTCTAATAACAAAATTGGGGTGCTGGACTGCTTAGGCATGACAACAGGGGGTGCTATGGTCGGAAAAGGTTGGGAAACGCTTGCAGCATCCTACTCGTAAGAAAATCTCATCAATCTATCATTCGAAAAGATTTAGCTTCTTT
>NC_134800.1:10201799-10206799 GCF_046742065.1 Oratosquilla oratoria | reverse complement strand
CGCTGATACACTAAAGAAGCTTGTCCGGTCTTGCGTGTTCCGTGCGTGCGTGTGTGCGTGCGTGCGTGTACAAGGGTGTGTAGGAGGTCGAGGAAGAGGGCGTCGGGGTGGGGGTGGGCGTAGGTGGGTGGGGGTGGGCGTAGGTGGGCGGGTGGAGGTTGGGACGTGGATCCGACGACTCTGGCCGGGCGGTCCTACGCACTCCGGCACGTCTCGAGCATCAACTCCCGCAGCGTCCGAGGGAGGAGGACGGGGATGAAGAACGAGAACGAGCACGAGCATTACGAGGGGGACTTGGAGAGGAGGGAGAGAAGGAGGAGGAAGGAGAGAAGGAGGAGAAGGAGGAGGAGGGGAAGGAATATGAGTAGTGTGAATATAAGGAGAAAGGGAAGGAAGAAGAGGAGGAAGAGGAAAGAGGAGAAGAGAAGGAAGAGGAGGTGGAAGAGGAGAATGAGAATGGAGAGGAGGAAGAAAAGGAGGAGGAAGAGGAGAGGGAGGAGAAGAAATATAAGCAGAACAAATATTAGGAGAAGGGGTAGGAAAAGAAGAGGAAGAAGAAAGAGAGGAAGAGGAAAAGGAGGTGGAAGAGAAGACAGAGGATGAAGATGATAAGGAGGAGGAGGGGGAGGAGGTTAGGAGGAGGAGGAGGAGGAGTAGGAGGAGGGGGGAGGAAGAGTGGAAAGAGGTAGGGAAGTATAAAAAAGGGGAAAAAAAAGAAGAACCGTAGTAGCAACAACAGAAAGGGAAGAAGAAGAAGGAGGAGGAGGAGAAGAAGAAGAAGAAGAAGAAGAAGAAGAAGAAGAAGAAGAAGAAGAAAAAGAAAAAGAAAAAGAAGAAGAAGAAGAAGAAGAAGAAGAAGAAGAAGAAGAAGAAGAAGAAGAAGAAGAAGAAGAAGAAGAAGAAGAAGAAGAAGAAGAAGAAGAAGAAGAAGAAGAAGAAGAAGAAGAAGAAGAAAAAGAAGAAGAAGAAGAAAAAGAAGAAGAAGAAGAAGAAGAAGAAGAAGAAAAAGAAGAAGAAGAAGAAGAAGAAGAAGAAGAAGAAGAAGAAGAAGAAGAAGAAGAAGAAGAAGAAGAAGAGAGAATAAGCAGGAAAGGAAATATAAGGTTGAAGTAGGGAAGGTGGAGTCACAGGACGCGAGGTAGACAAAGAAACGCCCTACGTGACACCGGCCCAAGAGACTCTTGTCAAGGGCCTTGCGCTCCTGTTCTTCTTCTGCCGCGGAACGGACCCTGAAGCCCTCAGCGTGTTGCCAAGAGGCAAAAGCGGGGCGAAGAGCGAGCGTCCCGTGGCCCACTCCCTCTTCGATCTCCTCACGCAAGACAAAGAAAAAGAAA
This sequence comes from Oratosquilla oratoria, assembly GCF_046742065.1. Taxonomy (NCBI): domain Eukaryota; kingdom Metazoa; phylum Arthropoda; class Malacostraca; order Stomatopoda; family Squillidae; genus Oratosquilla; species Oratosquilla oratoria. The sequence continues at coordinate 10,205,465 of NC_134800.1, read as the reverse complement.
GAGAAGAAGACGAAGAAGAAAAAAAGAGAAGTCTGACCTTTGTAGGCTCGTTTATTTTTGGCGCATTTTTCAGGTGGTGATGGTAGTGGAAGGGGATATAGAAGAAGGAAATAGTGAGGTAATGCTTTTTCCTTTATACTGGAATTAAGTACAGTTAGGTGAATATACACACGGGTGCACACAAAAATTTTGCATGTGTGTTTACACACGCACACACACCCACACCCACAGACACACACACACACACACACACACACACACACACACACACACACACACACACACACACACACACACACACACACACACACACACACACACACACACACACACACACACACACACACACACACACACACACACACACACACACACACACACACACACACACACACACACACACACCTCTCATGGCGCTGTGGTTAGAGCTCTGGCCTGCCACTACGGAGGTCCGGGTTCGATCCTCGCCCGGGGCTGAAATAATACCAGTATCGCAGCGCTGAGGGGTGTTACTCCAACTCTCGTGGGCGGGGAGTTGGGGGTGTGTGTGTGTGCAAGGTCATAGCATTACCCATAGATCGGACCTACGAGCTCTGAGCTCTCTTCCAGGAGGGAAATGGCTGTCGATCACGAGTCCAACACGTGATCCAAAGACCAAGTGAATACACACACACACACACACACACACACACACACACACACACACACACACACACACACACATGCACATGCACATGCATGAGAATGTGAGCCCGAACAGCGCGTGAGTCGCTCGTGTTATTGAAAATCATGGAATGGAAATTTGCATCAGCGCCGGGACAGCTTTTGTTGGGCCAAATGTGCTCGCTTGCCAATTGGCTCTCGTTTTTATTACTGTATGCATTGCCCCGGCACTTTTTCAACTGCTGACTGCCTAATGGTATTGATTGCAGACTGTTTGCCTGGCCCATTGGGTGCTGCTCCGTGTTGTGTTGGTGCCGGGCTGCGCTGTGCTAGGATGGACAGGTGCTGTGTTTTCCATTTCTACACACTCGAGAGAAAGAATTTAATTTTTAAAGGTCATGATCGTGTTAATTCTATGACTCTTAATTAATTAATCCCTGCACCTTTATTCATTTGTTTATTCATTTATCTATTTATTTATTGTTTGGCGGGTGTGTGACGTATCTATCTATTATGATTTATTTACTATTACTTGTCTGTTCTTTATTATTATTATTTTCATTTGTTTGTTATACATTTTTTTCTGTTTGCTTATTGTTTATCGTTATCTATATATTTATCATACTTATCTATTTACTTATTCATCTATTTAGTTATCTTTTTAGTTTTTCTCGCATCCAACCCAGTTATGGACCAAAAGGTCTCCTGTCATCATGCTCTTTCTTTGTAATCCTTTATGAGAGTAGCAGAACCTGGGCGCGTTCCTCGGTGCGTTCATAGATGTGTTCCTCGGTGTCCTGACTAGCATGACTTTGCTCAGGACACCGAAGAACGCACCTAGGAACGCACCCAGGAACGCGCCCAGCTCTGAAGATTAGGACTTGAAAGTGGGTGTATATGGGTGTACGGTTGATTTGATTAGGTTTGGATCCTCCCAGAGCAGCGTTTACCAACCTTTTCCGACCATAGCACCCCCTGTTGTCATGTCTAAGCAGTCCAGCATCCCTATCTTGTTATTAGAAGGATAAAACAAAGTGAAGTGTATTGCTTAATTATTTATTTTCTTGGTTCAAATTGACAATATTGTTTGTAGAAGAAATAAGAACACCCTAGAAATATAAGATAGCGTGAAAAAAGCCAAATATGCACAACTAGGTAATCAATGATACATATATCAACGTGATTTTTGTGTGCATCACTTCTTAGCACCCCAGCCTGGAAAACGCTCTCCTAGACTCTTCCAGAAACTTCTCTGAGATCCTGAGATCTTGCAAAGCGATACCTAGATTGCAATTAGATTAGTTGCATTGTGGTTGTGGGTACCTCCATCTTTGTACATAAACGTCGAAGCCTTCAGTAGCCTACGAATGATACCCGATGCCTAGAGTTACATACCAAAGGAATAAATACCGTTACCTGAGGAGGTTGCTACATAATCAATATTTATTTTCCCTCTTATAAGGGGGTAGCCAACAGAGCCATATCCACCTCCTCCCAACTTTCATTCATCCCATACCTATTCATTACCCATTTCCCATTTATTGTCTTCTATTCCAGTCTCTTGTGAATAAACGGTCATCCCTTCCTCCCGCCCTACTGCTGGGATCTGAAGTAATGCAGCAAGATACAGCACGTTCACAGTAGGGCACGACAGCCGAGGCTGGGTGATCCCCACCTTTTCATTACATGGTAATACTCCTCCTTACCCGCTCTATAATGTAGACCTGGGCTGGTATCGTTCTTATTCAAAAGGATTTTATTTAGACAAATCGGGTCTCACAGGGAGGAACAATTTCCCTCCCGGATCTCACCATGTCTCTTCCGGAGACTCTGACAGAAGTACATAAGTCTAGGGTTAAAAAGAACAAACACTTTAAATTTGTCACTGGATATTAATCCGCTTGTTATGACGACCATTACTAAGGTGATTAAAGTCATTTAAGTCACGTGACTGGACCATGGAGCTCGTTCGAGACGGCCTTCCTCTTCCCTTTGATGGCTAATTTTTTCATAAAGAAACTTTCTAAAAAAAAGAAAAAGAAAATAGTAATAATAATAATAAAATAATAAAAAATTGAGTGATATAGTTAAAAGCGTCTACACAATATTACATTGTATACCTTCTGTTCTGTTAGGTGAAAGATGATTTTTGTTTTGTTGAAAGACGAGAGAAATGGCCTAAAAGGAATCCTTCTCGATGGATTAAAAAAAAAAAAAAAAGTATAATTGACATCCACCGTGTTTAAGCGGTTTATTATATTTTGATAAGACGTAGCTAAGAATCACTCCTATATTAAATTTCTTCTTCCTCCTCCTCCTCGTCTTCCTTTTCCTCCTCCTCCTTCTTTTCCTTTGCCTCTCCTCATCCTACTCCTGATACTACTGCTCTTCTTTACGTCTTCCTCTTCCTCCTCCTCTTCCTCCTCCTCCTCCTCTTCCTGATGCTACTGTTCTTTCTTGTTTTCCTTCTCCTCCTCTTATCTCTTCTCTCTGCTCTTCTTCCTCCTCCTCCTCCTCCTCCTCCTCCTCTTTCAGGTTTGGGAAGATACTTTCCACTTATGTTCCCATCCCCACCTCAACCTAATTCCTCCTCCTCCCCCTCCTCCTCCTACTCCTCCTCCTCCTCTTCCTCCTCCTCCTCCTCCCCGTCCCTTTCAGCCCCTCTCCCACCGTCCCTCCTCCTATTCTCTTCGTTATAAAGAAACTTTGGCATGAGGGTCGCGGTCGGGATAGCGGCCGCGAACCGCCGCGCCGCCGCCGCGGACAACCGCCGCGGACCGCCTCTGCCTCCACATCGGCGCCAGGAGATCAATTGTCTCTCATGATTACATTCGTCATGTAATACGCACGCGTAGGTAGGTACAGTCGCTACCAAGAGTTCCTTCGTCTCTCCTCAGTTCCTCAAATCAAAATTGTGTTTAATCACAGTGGTTATGCTTTCGTGCGGAGTTGATTTATGAATTAAATTCGATGGTGTTTATACGAATCAGTTATGATCAAAGA
>NC_134800.1:10184299-10196799 GCF_046742065.1 Oratosquilla oratoria | reverse complement strand
AGTATACTCGTTACAAATAAAGTACATCTACAGGGATTCTTCTATTAGCGTATAACATCCATATACATTTTTAACATGAAAATAAATCTCTTGTGGCCACTTGCGTTACTAATCCCTCAATAGAACACTGAAACGTTCTTAATCATCGTATATTTTCTTTTCCTTTATCTCTTAGTATTATATCTTTGGCATCTCCCATTACACACTTTATTGATCGTAAGAACAGATAATTTTATTTGGTTGAGGAAGCTTTACTCTAGCGAGAAGATTTGGAATTTTGAAAAAGTCTTTTGGTCCTGTGGTTGCTTTTTTCAATTAATACCAAAATATTCCATTCTTCTTTAGGGTGCTGACGTCATATCTATAGCACATATCGTTTATTACCAACAGTCGAGTGTAAACTTGATATCTCGTCTTGTGTGAAATACTTCACAGAACAAAAATGTAACACTTGGAGGAAAACATCTAAATTAGTGATAATAATGGAGGCATGCAGTAATAAGAATATAAGTAAAAAAAAAATGATAGATAAAATACATGAATGACATTGTTTCACTCTGCCTCCACAGGACCATCTGAATAACTTTTAACTGCATGGAGGTCCTGTTAATTTAACAAAATTACCTCAAAAAAAAAAAAAAAAAAAAAAAAAAAAAAAAAATATATATATATATATATATATATATATACATATATATATACATATATATATATACATATATATATACATATATATATATATATATATATATATATATATATTGAATGGAGTAACTTTGCAACTGCAGCATGAACTAAAAAGGGGAAAAGAAGAAAGTCTAACTGGGACACGTTGCTTAGTTGTGGGTTCGAATCCCGCACCCCTCTCCGATTCCCAGCAGGGACTGTTACCTTACCTGCCCCAACAGTCTCCAAAACGCATAATTGGATATAGGTGACGGCTACTCAGCGCCTCCTGGCGTAAGTTCCTCACATTCATCTTCTTGTAATTGGGGTAATTTCCTAACGTATGCAATTGACCGTGGGACAGTTGAGCTTCCATGTCAGTGAAATCTATTGGGTAAATACGATTGACTATCCGTCTATCAAGGCACATTTTTTATGGCAAATGCCTTGGTTCTTGAATAATGATAATTAGAATAATTCAAGAAGACTTATAAAGACGTTTCTACCGAAAAGATGTTGTCATTAAACATTGAAAATTAGCGAAACAAAGAAGAAGACAACAACAATAAGAGCAGCAACAGAGTAGGAAAGGAAATGGTATACTTGATAGTGACGACTCGAACAGCAAGAAGAAGTTTTCTACAAGTTTGTCACGTGACCAACTCATGTCTTTAGCGAAACTAGCAAAGACTTTTCCATAGGTCAATGTTTCTTAACCTGTGATGTTAGACTATCCCCCCTCCTCCGCCCCCGAGGGGTGCTGAAATTAATTTTAGAAGGTGCTGGGAGGAGCCGAATAAGTTGTACTTTATTTCGTTATCCTTTATCCAGCAAGTAATCAAATGTTATTCAGAGTCCAGTGAGCGCTAAACTACCTAGACCAGATTACTACAGGAACTCTTTTAGATTAAGAAACGCTGTATTACGTATATTCCATTTTCGTTTCTAATGCGAAGACCACAGTGATGAAAGTTGTTTATGTGTTTATATATTTCTACATCACCAGCGATTTTGTTCGAATCGTGTGTGCGTGCGTGTGTGTGTGTGTGTGTGTGTGTGTGTGTGTGTGTGTGTGTGTGTGTGTGTGTGTGTGTGCGTGTGTGTACGCGTGCGTGTGTGTGTGTAGTTCTAGGTATTGTCAGGAGATTTTTCTAGGATACAGAACTCGCCTCCCTCTACGTGTATGGTTAAAATCAATATGTCGAGGCAGTTTTTTTTTTGTTTTTTTTTAGGTTTTTGATCAAGCCATCCCAGGACCATCATCGATCGATCGTGGTCTAACTTCAGCCCAAGCATCCCCTCCCTCCCTCCCTTCCTCCCTCCCTCCCATCCCTCCCTCCCTCCCTCCCTCCCATCCCTACATGTACTCCCTCTCCCCTCCCAAAATTACTACCACTCCTTGTTCCCAGTCCCTGTTCCCACCCCACACCCACACTTTTCAGATAGACAAAATTGTTTGGAAAGAAAGAAGAATGGGAGGAGAGGGAAAGAAGATTAGGAAGAATACAGGAAAAGGAGGAGGAGGAGGAGGAGGAGGAGGAGGAGGAGGACATGGAAGAAAAGGAAGGAGGAAGGAAAGGAAGAACGTGGATGAACAGGATGATAACGATGAAATCGGGACGATGCTATAAAGGAAACAGTCGACCTCAAGTCAACAATATCTTCGGCTCACTTAATGCGGAGTTATTGACAAGTTGATGGGGGGATTGAAAGTGCGACATTGGTAAATCCCTTTCATTGGGATGACGCCCTTTACAGAGTTTATTCTGTCTAGAGCTAGTCACACTCTTCAATCAAACTCGAGACATCGAGACCTCAAGACTTAAGACTCGCGAGGTCATGACAACTCGAAAGACTCGCCAGGTCTCGACACCTCAATAAAACGTCGAGATCTCGAGACCTCAATACATCGAGACCTTGAGACTTTGAGAACTCGAGATCTCGGAAAATTGAGATCTCGAAACCTCAAGACCTTGACTCCTCGAGACCTCGACTCCCTCGAGACCTCGACTCCCTCGAGACCTCGACTCCCTCGAGAACTCGACTCCCTCGAGCACTCGACTCCCTCGAAACCTCGACTCCCTCGAAACCTCGACTCCCTCGAGACCTCGACTTCCTCGAGACCTCGACTCTCTCGAGACTTCGAGACCTCTCCTAACCCCGAACCTGCCTCTCAGCTGAATAAAATAGTTTACCATAAGGCAGAATAAACCCTTCAAAGTGCGTCATCGCAGCTAAGGTGCTCAGATGTGAGTGAGAAATTAGGGTCATCATGATTGTAAATAGTGACGCCGCCATTTTTGTCGAGGACAGTGATTGTGTTGCGAGCCGCGCGCACAGCCGATCTCGATTGGTACATTCCACCGTTAAATGCAGTTTACGAGGTGACTTTTTGTAAGGTCCTCAGCGTGTGACAAACTGGACGGAATGCTCCTCCGGGTGGTGAGTCCTTGATAACTTTATCCTGGATGTATATGGAGGAGGAGGAAGAAGAGGAGAAAGGGGAGGAAGAGTAGGGAGAGGAAGATGAGGAAGAATAGGAGGGGGAGGAGGAAGAGGAGGGAGGAGAGGAGGAGTTAGGGGATGATACTTTGGCAGCCTTTCGTCTAGTTTGCTACATATTGATGACTTGTATGGTACACACACACACACACGCACACACACACACACACACACACACACACACACACACACACACACACACACACACACACACACACACACACACACACACACACACACACACACACACACACACACACACACACACACACACACACACACACACACACACACACACACACACACACACACACACACACACACACACACACACACACACACACACACACACACACACACACACACACACACACACACACACACACACACACACACACACACACACACACACACACACACAGACACACACACACACACACACACACACACACACACACACACACACACACACACACACATATATATATAATAACATATGACGTAAGTGGAGTAGGAAACACAGGAGTCTTAGTCTTGAGTTTATTCCTGACTAGTTTCGCAGGTATGCTTTTTTTTTCAAAGGAATTCTTTGAAAAAGCATACCTGCGAAACTCGGCAGGACTAATCTCAAGACTAAGTCTCCTGTGTTTCCTACTCCAGTTACATAAACCTGTCAGAAGGTTTCAACAGATATATATATGTATATATATATATATATATATATACATATATATATATATATATATATATGTATATATATACACATATACTCGTATATATATGTATATATTTAAATTTTATATACATATATATATATATATGTATATATATACATACATATACTCGTATATATTTGTATATATTTGTATATATATATATATGTATATATATATGTAGACATACATACATACATGCTGAGACTTTGTGACAAGTTGAGGAGGGTGGAGAAATAAGTCACGGGTCTATTTTGAGTTGCGAGTTTATTCCTGAACGGTTTTGCTCTACGCTTCTTCAGAAGAAACGTAGAGCGAAACCGGTCAGGAATAAGTCTGCAACTCGGAACTAGACCTGTGACTTCTTTTTCCACCTTCCTCAACTTGTCACAATGTCTCAGCATATATACATATACTGTATGTATGTATGTATGTTTTTCCTTTCTTTTCCAGGAAACCAGCTAAGAAGACCATTTAAATACTACAACATGCCTGCTAGTGAAAAGCACAAAACGACATGTTTTGAGTTGCACTTGAGGTTTAAGGGGAGTAGAACACCAATAGGGGATGGCGAGAAATCAGGACGACCTTCTACGAGCTCAACTCTTGAAGACATGGTATCACCATGAATGAATCTTCTGAGATCTCGAGCATGCCAGGCAACCCTCAGGTCCAACGTGAAGATGCATTTGATGGCTGTCAAGTTCGTGCAACGACCCCTGACCCGAGACGGTGTTGAGTTTTGTGAGGAACTTTCTCCAGATGGTCTGTGTGACCTCAACCTTCATATGTGAATGAAGCTTCTGAGACCTCGATCATGTCGCTCGGATCAATTCAGGCAGTCCTCAGGTCCAACGTGAAGATGCATTTGGTGGCCGTCAAGTTTGTCCGAGACGGTGTTGAATTTTGTGAGGAACTTCCTCCAGATGCTCTGAGTGACTTCAGCTTCATATGTGAATGAAGCTTCTGAGACCTGGATCATGCCACTTGGATCAATTCAGGCAGTCCTCAGGTCCAACGTGAAGATGCATTTGGTGGCTGTCAAGTTTGTCCGAGACGGTGTTGAATTTTGTGAGGAACTTCCTCTAGATGCTCTGAGTGACCTTAACCTTCATATGTGAATGAAGCTTCTGAGACCTCGATCATGCCACTTGGATCAGTTCAGGCAATCCTCAAGTCCAACGTGAAGATGCATTTGGTGGCTGTCAAGTTTGTCCGAGACGGTGTTGAATTTTGTGAGGAACTTCCTCCAGATGCTCTGAGTGACTTCAGCTTCATATGTGAATGAAGCTTCTGAGACCTGGATCATGCCACTTGGATCAATTCAGGCAATCCTCAGGTCCAACGTGAAGATGCATTTGGTGGCTGTCAAGTTCGTCCGAGACGGTGTTGAATTTTGTGAGGAACTTACTCCAGATGCTCTGAGTGACCTCACCTTCATATGGTGAGACAGAAGTCTTCGTTATGGAGAAGCCCACGATCACCATGCTCGAAGGAGAGTGTGACCCTTTCTTTTTATTTTAGTTTTCCTGTATTTCCTTTATCTCTTCTTTATTCGTAGACTTGTGCGCCTTGAATTCATCACCTAGGTACAAACTCTCAGTATTGAGTTCTCTGGTGCATTCTTTGGCGTCTGAGTGAGAATTTCAGACACAAAAGTCCTGAACTCTGGTGCGATGGTAAGTGGTTGCTGCATCATGACAACGTACCCAATCACACTACTCTAGCAAACCGTGTATGTGCGTGTGTGTGCGTGTGAGTGTGCGTGTGTGTATGTGTGCGTATGTATGTGTGTGTGCGTGTGTGTATGCGTGTGTAAGTGTAGTGTATGTGTGCGTGTGTGTGAATGTGTATGCATGTATATGTATATGTGTATGCATAAATGTGTGTATACATACATGAATATACGAGTATATACATAAACATATATATGTGTGTAAAGAAATCACAAAACACACGTGATGAACTATTTTTGCAGAAACCACTGGGAAATTGAAAAACAGATACCGAACGTTTTCGTCTATTAAGACATTACCTTTGAAAATGCCTTAATAGACGAAAACGTTCGGTATCTGTTTTTTTTCAATTTCCCGGTGGTTTCTGCAAAAAATATATATGTGTGTGTGCCTGTGTGTATGCATATATGAGTATGTATAAGTATATGTGTGCTAATGTATGCGTATATCTGCATGTATGTTTGCGCGTGTATGTGAACGCCTGTGTTTACATGTGTTTATTTCTGAGAGAGTTTTTGTGTACGTGTGTGCGTGTTTATCTTTGCGTGTGTATGCATGTGTGTCTTCGTATATGTGCGTGTGTATGTGTACGCATGTGTCTGACCGCATGTGTACATTTGTATTCTCTCGTGAGGCCGTGTGTGTGTGTATGTGTGTGTACGTTCGTTTGTGCATGTGTATGTGTGTGCCTGTGTGTGCGCGCATACGTACAATCGCTTGCATGCGAGTATGCGAGCGCGCGTGTGTGTGTGCGTTTGTGCGTGTGCTTGCATACCTACGTCCCTGCATGATTTTAAGTGGAGTTGGGCAATATCTATAATTAACCCGAAAAAGAACATGTCGCTCTCCTTGGGAGACTCTCCACATAATTGTCGACAAACTTCCTCGTCGCTTTTTCCTCATCTTTTTCTGCCTTTCTCTTAATGCCGCCAGATCTCATTACCTTCATTTCTCTTTGTCATTGCTATTGTCTCCTGCTGTCAATTCTTTCAGGTCGTCGTATATCATGTTGGGGGACAATTTTTTTTTTTTCTTTTTTTTTTTTTTTTTCTTTTTTGTCTGACCTCTAATCCAATCTTTAGTCTTTCACTTGGAACGCTTGGAAGACTCTCATCCGACCTTGACATCTGTGTGAAGTTCGATTCAACTCACTCGTCATCCAATACTAAATTATAAGTGTAATCTCTTATCAATGAATCGATTGTTCGTGTCTTTAGATGAAATAGCAATCAAGATATGAATTAGTGGTCGTGAGTGTTTAGTGCGTGTATCTCTCTCTCTCTCTCTCTCTCTCTCTCTCTCTCTCTCTCTCTCTCTCTCTCACCCACCCCTTCATTCCCCCCACACGCGCGCGTGCACAGACACACACACACACACACACACACACACACACACACACACACACACACACACACACACACACACACACACACACACACACACACACACACACACACACACACACACACACACACACACACACACACACACACACACACACACGCACGCACGCACGCACGCACGCACGCACGCCACACACACACACACACACACACGTTATGTGGGCAGCTACAGTAGCAAGATGGATGCTGAAATATGTTTGAGTATCAACGACAAAAAGTAGAGGAATAAATGAATAAACAAATAAATAAATGAATAAATAAATAAATAGATAAGTAAATGAATAGGTAAATAAATAAATAAGTAAATGAATAAATAATTAAATAGATAAATTAATAAAGAATATGTATAAACAGATTAATAAATGATTAAATAATGAAATAAATAAGCAAATAAATGAATAACTAAAGGAATAAATAAATAAATAGATAAGTAAATAGATAGATAAACAAATATATAGATGAATTCATTATTAGGTAAATAAATATGAAAATGAATTAGTTCATTAATGAATAAATGAATAAACAAATAAATGAATAACTAATTGAATAAATGAATAAACAAATAAATAAATTAGCTAATAAACAAACAAACAATTAGATAAATAAACAAATAGATAAACAAATGAATAAAAATAGATTAATAGATAAATGAATAAAGTCAAATAAATGATAAATGAAGGAACAAACAAGTGAATAAATGGATCGAATAAATAGATATTATTTATATAAATATATATATAAATATCTATATAGATATATATATATATATATATATATACATATACATACATATATATATGTATATGTATATATATATATATATTTATATATATATAGATTTATATATATATATTATCTCTTGTGGAGAGAGATAGAAATATCATATTGAATTACTTAATGGTAGTGTCCAGAAATGTATCAGGAAAGACAAAAACAAAACAAAACAAAAAACATGCAAAGCAAAACAGTCTGATATCAAAGTAACATTGGGTCATGATATACATTTCCGGTATTTTCTTACATTCAGACATGTTCTTCAGTAAAAGATGAACATTATTCTTGGAGGTCTCTTTGTAAGCAACTGAACAGAAGACTTGTAGGGCTTGGAGAAAAAGGGAATAGTATTAATGGTACTATGCTTAAGTAATAAATTCCTGGAAGGATGGTAAAGGAAAAATAGGGATTCAGTGGAAATGGACAATAGACGCGTAGCCAGGATACAGTAGGGATTGATCTTCACCCAAGGAAATATTTGCCGAGGATCGATAGAGGGAGGTGAGGAGCACACACAAGGAGTCGCATAACCCCGACCAAATCCGTCGGCTATGCCCTGTTATGCTTTTGGACTATTGGGGGGAAAGTAACAGGCATTACTGAGAGGAGTGCGGGACTCGAACCTACAACCAAGATAATGCGAGACCAGCACGCTTACGGTTTTGCCTCCAGTGGAAAAAAAGAAAGAAAAAAATATCATTGAAGCAGTGAAGTAAGGTAGAACAAAGATATATGCTTGGAAGGGAACAAAGGGCTGGTTTGAAAGCAAGCGAATACAGTGTGATGTGAAAATGAGGAACTAAAATGTTAGGGAAAATTATACTGTGCAAGAAAATTATTGGACGGGTGAAGACAGGAAAAAACATCTGAGGGTGATTTTTCAACAAAAAAAGATGACCTTGCTCAAGACGCGTTGCATTCCGTCATTTTGGCGGGACAATGATAAAGACCTTGAATTACCCAGCATGCCAGAGTCAGGCTTGAGTAAGTTACGGCAATTGGGGCTAAAGCAGAAATGTACTGGGGGAAAGGAGGCGAAGGAAAAAGCTCGAGAGGACGTGTTATTATTTTGTCTAAGTATAGAGTCGAGGGAATTTCGTAGAAGGGTGAGGTAACCAAAGGAGTTCATCAACAAGACGACAGGCTGTTGGTTCTACAAAACAAAAGAAGGGAGACGAAAGAGTGCGTACACACACACACACACACACACACACACACACACACACACACACACACACACACACACACACACACACACACACACACACACACACACACACACACACACACACACACACACACACACACACACACACACACACACACACACACACACACACATATAAAGGATAGTTATAGAAGAGACCTGAAAAACAGGATAGAATAATACTGTGTGTAAAAACTATACACGAATTTAAGAGCAAACTAGACACTGCGAGATACAAAGACGGGAATACCACGAGCATAGCTTCCTTTTCCGTATGATACAACTAGGTAAATACACACACACACACACACACACACACACACACACACACACACACACACACACACACACACACACACACACACACACACACACGCACACACACACACACACACACACACACATACACACACTGCACAAATTATTATCGTCGACAGGTTTATTTTTGTACACTTTTTTTGTTGTTGTTGCAAATATGGGTATTTGTAATTCACGATACTCTTTTCATTATATTCATTTAAAGATAGCAGGCTGTCAATTTGTGCGTCTACCTTGTCAGGCCTCTATATCCATTCCATCCTTCTATTTCCTCCTCTTCTTCCTCCTAATAAAGCCCACTCCTTTACTCCTCCTCTCCATCCCCTCCTCGCACTCTCCTCCTCTCTCTTCTTCTCCTACTCCTACTCTTCCTTTTCCTCTTCATCCTCCCCCCACTCCTTCCCTTTCTACTCATACTCCATCTCTTTCTCCTCCTCTTCCTCCTCCTCCTCTTCCTCCTCCTCCTGTTCTTGTTCTTCCTATTGCTCCTCTTCCCCCACGTCCTCTTCCTCCTCCTCTTCCTCCTCCTCCTCCTCTTCCTCCTCCTCCTGTTCTTGTTCTTCCTATTGCTCCTCTTCCTCCACGTCCTCTTCCTCCTCCTCTTCCTCCTCCTACTGTTCTTGTTCTTCCTATTGCTCCTCTTCCTCCACGTCCTCCTCCTCCTCCTCGTACTCCCACTTCTCCCTCTTCTTCTACTCCTTCTCCTCCTCCTCCTCCTCCTCCTTCTCCTCCTCCTTTTCCTTCTGCTGCTCCTCTTCCTCCTCGTTCTCCTCCTCTTCCTCCTCTTTGTATCCCCACTCCTTCCTCTTCTTCTTCTACTCCTACTCCTTTTTCTTTCTCTTCCTCTTCATCCTCCTCCTTTTCCTCCTACTGCTCCTCTTCCTCCTCTTCCTCCTCCTCTTCCTCCTCCTCTTCCTCCTCTTCGTTCCCCTCGTACCCACTTATCCTACTCATCCCCCATTTATCCCCTTCCTCCTTCTCCTCCTCTTCCTCTTCCTTTCCTTCCTACTGTTCCTCATCCTCTTCCTCATCCTTCTCTCGCCCCCCTCCCCCCGGACTCCTCTGAGGAACAAAGCCTTCCTCACGTGCGGACCGCCCCTCTACACTACAATATTCGACTGTCCCCGGCTGTCGTCCTGAAGAGCACAATGGAAACTACGTTTGCGGTTGGCAACCGGTGACATCACTACAATGACAGCCTGAAGAGTGACTGCATCGCCTCCTGAGAGGGGGTAAACCCTCTGCCTCGACCCCCTTCGGCGCCCCCGTCGTCAGGTCGCTGCCGGGGAGGAGCAGGGATCAATGGACTTTGTGTTTTGCAGAGGAGATCTGATTTGGGGGAGGTTCCGGCGATGTCCCGGTGTACAATGAGCCGGTTTGCGAGCGCCCTGTCGTTGTCCATAACATATCATTCAGGGGGTATATAGTGTGGTGTCTGCCTCCACCGTACTCTTCACCCACACATCCACCTCTTTTGCGGTTCAGAGACGAGGAGGAGGAGGAGGAAGAGGAGGAGGAGGAGGAGGAGGAGGAGGAGGAGGGGTGAGGAGGAGTGAGGGGTCGTACTGCCCGACTAATTAAATGGGAAGGTTGTAAAGAGACCATTGTACTTCCCGTTGAGTCTCGACGGAGGTGACAATTCACAGGACAGATCTCCTTATTTGTTCTCCGTTTTCTCTTGACCGACATGTCCAGGAGCCTTAACCGTTTGAGGTCCCAGTCTCGTGCCTCCTTTCCCCCTCGACCACTGACCCTCTGAGACACTTGAGGGATTGCTGTCGTGGTGTAAATGTTTAAGAATTTTTTCCTCTTTTTTTCTTTGCGCTGTACAGATTCTCAAGTCTAGCTGTCGGTGAATGCGTGTTTCGCCAATCGAATCACGTATTCTCTTTCTATTGCTCTATTTCTATTTGATTTTTCATTCTGTTTCTTCTTTTCAGGCTGCTAGTGACTCAGTCATCTTGGACGACAATTCTTTGCTCGTTTCGTCAGATGCAGTGTCCCCCAAAAAGCACCTTTTGATTCTATCAGTCATATCATGAAAATTACTTTGAGGATCCTCTCTTTCACTGCTATGCAAAATTCGGTCAATATTTCTGCTTGGTACTTGCGTAAATTCAACGACATTCCTCCAAGTTCTTGGAAAGTAAATGTGATCATCTTAAATGTCATTTGTAGCCGGCATAGTCTTTTCTATACTAGATTCTCGAGCATAATTTGCAAACATGATTCCAACTGTATCCTTGAATTTTTCATTTCATGGACGTCATAAGCCTTCCTAGAGCTGTATTGAAATACAGTTTGACATTCTCACTCACTTGGAATGCTTCTAGATGGACTGTATCAACATTTCAAGTGAGAGAGAAATTCCCACTGTGCTTCAGTTTAACATCAGGTAGTCTGCCTTTACTCTGTGCTGCATCGACTGTGTCGCCTGCGTCGACTGTGTCGCCTGCGTCGACTGTGTCGCCTGCGTCGACTGTGTCGCCTGCGTCGACTGTGTCGCCTGCGTCGACTGTGTCGCCTGCGTCGACTGTGTCGCCCGCGTCGACTGTGTCGCCTGCGTCGACTGTGTCGCCTGCGTCGACTGTGTCGCCTGCGTCGACTGTGTCGCCTGCGTCGACTGTGTCGCCTGCGTCGACTGTGTCGCCTGCGTCGACTGTGTCGCCTGCGTCGACTGTGTCGCTTGTGTTGACTGTGTCGCTTACGTTGACTGTCGCCTACATCTCAGTTTGCCCTTAGGTTAAGACTCAAAGCAGTCTTCTCGCACTGAGAGAAGAGTCTAATATTAAGAGCCTTACTGCTTAATCATCGCCTGATCAAATGTTTTGCTAAGCATAGTGCTAATACAATACAGCGTAGAAGGTCAGTAGAGCTGGACGCTGCTATCTATATAACGTAAATATCAAAACCTTTCACAGAAATTGAGGCATGTGTATCCGCCACGCCAAGACCTTGCGGTCATCAAGTACAAATGTGTGATAAACAAGTATTGCATATCGGAATTTGATAAACCCCTTTAACTCTGTCAACATGTAGTCCAACACGGATACACAACCTCACAGCCTTAGAAGAAACACGGAGAAGGGCTACCAGAAGAGATTGGATTGCTGCATTGTGGACAAGTGCCCAGGATATACTCGTAACGCTTCACCCCATACTATTAAACACATCGTGGAAG
>NC_134800.1:10154299-10164299 GCF_046742065.1 Oratosquilla oratoria | reverse complement strand
CAGTACTAGAAAGAAATACATATCTAATATATACGTTTGTGTTAAAAGACGATATTCTTAGGTTCTGTCATTAATACAATATCTCGAACTACGGTTCCCTGGTTGAAGCCGCCTGGACAAAGACCAAGTCTCCATAGGGGCGGAATTGTCATCTTGACTGACGAAGTACTGACACTTACGACATCCAGGGGCCCTGGGAAACGTCATATTGAACTGAAAGGTTCACGAGGCAGTTGCTCAGGGGTCGAGTATTTGCTAATGAAAAATAAATACATGAAGAGACATTCTCTGCACGCCTCCTGATTTATTGGTACTTATATTTATCGGGGATAACCTTTTATGGCCGCGATTAAATTGTCTTGAGCGATGATCACCAGCGTCATCGTGGCTTCAGCCGAGTCTTACCGGAGGAGGAGGTTGCGCGGGGCTGCGAGCTATGCAGCTCAGCGTGCGGTAAGCGGGAGACTATTTGTAATGCGGATTCTGTGACAAGGCCGCTCGGCCAGGGAAACTATGTCGTAGTTTATACGAGGTTCTAGATGTGATGGGTCCAGGGGTTTCGTCACGCGGTGAGTTGGACAAGACGTCATTTGACATTTGATATTGAGTTGGAATGTTCTTTTATTCTTAAAGTGTGGCGATTGGAAGATCGGTTGCAAGTCTTCTATTCTATTTATTTATGTATTTATTTGTTTGTTTATCATTGATTGATTAAATAAGTTATTGATAATTCTATTTGTTTATCTATTCATCTATTAATTATTTATTTGTACATTTATCTATTTATTCATTTATTTGCCTATCTATTTATCCATGCAAAATGTTTCCCTATTTATTTATTCATTTATTTATTCATTCATTTATTTATTTACTTATTCGCTTATTTGTTTATTAATATGTTTACTTGTTTGCTTATTTACATATGTATTTATCTTAATTATTAATTTATTTGATAATTAATTTATTTACATATGTATTCTTTACCTATTTATTGATTCATCATTTATCTATTTAATTATTTATTTGTCTATTTATTTATTCATTTAATTATTCATCTATTTATTAATTCATTTATTTATTTATTTATTAATTTTATATTCATTTATTTATTAATTTGTTTATTTGTGTATTCATATATAAAATTAATCATTTATTCATGTATTCATCTATCCACTTATCAGTTTATCTATTTGTTTATTTATTTCTCTAGTTATCTATTTATCTATTCATTTATTTCTATATCTATCTATTTATCCAATTAATAATTCATTTATTTATTTTAATTTATTTGCGTATTTATCTATTTACTTTATATATATATATATTTATTTATTTGTTTATGTGTTCATGTTTTATATATTCATTTATGCGTTTATTTATTTAATCTTCTATTTATTTATTTATACATTAGTAGATTTATTCATTTATCTATATTTGCTTTAAGTCTTTGTTTTCAGTCTTAGTTTGCTCTCTGCAATACAACATCAAGGGTTAATATCATGTGATACAATGCGCTTCTAAACGTTTTTCTTTAATTCCCAGCTGTTCTCTCTCTCTCTCTCTCTCTCTCTCTCTCTCTCTCTCTCTCTCTCTCTCTCTCTCTCTCTCTCTCTATCATTCACTTCTCATCTACACACACACACACACACACGCACGCATGCACGCACGCGCACACACACACACACACACACACACACACACACACACACACACACACACACACACACACACACACACACACACACACACACACACACACACACACACACACACACACACACACACACACACACACACACACACACAAGCGTTGCTTATTCCTTTATACAACAACAACATACATACAATAAGATTAATGAAAAAATCTTTATACAAGTAAAAAAATAACGTATAGAAGAAAACTTGTAAAATGCAGCCTTGCTCGCACTATGACACCTTTCTATGTTTTCAGTCCGTCTTATTTCTTTTTGTAATCTCATGATAATGAATAACATGCAGCCTGGTGACCGTGCTTGTAAGGAGAGAAGCGCTGGTAAACTACATATCGTAACACCAGGAACAACAGCCTTGCTTGCAATTAAATGAGGTATTAAATCGAGAGGGGAACATTTATACATGCGCGCGTGTGTGTATGTGTGTGTATGTGTGCGTGCGTGTGTGTGTGTGTGTGTGTGTGTGTGTGTGTGTGTGTGTGTGTGTGTGTGTGTGTGTGTGTGTGTGTGTGTGTGTGTGTGTGTGTGTGTGTGTGTGTGTGTGTGTGTGTGTGTGTGTGTGTGTGTGTGTGTGTGTGTGTGTGTGTCTGTGTATGAAGACAATATTCTATTTTTTCCTGAACTCTGTTATAATATTGATAAATTACCCCAAAAGCACAATAGAAGAATTGAAATTGTATTTCCACATGATATGCCTGACCTAAGGTCATTTATGATATGTGTTTAATCTTAATTTGTCTTAGAGATTTGCATGCGTATTAATCTCTTGGAAAATATATACTTTAATTACTCTAATTACTCTAATTAATTTGACCCTTAATGAAGTTTCAGTAGATGTGTCCTTCCAAAGGCATTTTGGAATTGTACTGAGTGCGATGTTGCCAATTTGTCACCTCGGGGTGGCACCGTGGTGAAAATGCGCTGTTGCCACGTGTAATAGAGTTGATTCAAATCGTTGTTATAATCCCAAAAACTGTTACTTATTGTATTATACAGCTTACTTTACTATATACAGATTATATATAAAAAATCAAATAACACATAGACGGGAAATAAGATATATATATACATATATATATATATATATATATATATATATATATACATATATATATATATATATATATATATATATAGAGAGAGAGAGAGAGAGAGAGAGAGACGTATGTCACACTCTGAACGGACTTCTTGCAGCGCATGACCTAAAGTAATGTGCTCGGTCGAGTTGCTATACATCATCATCAATAAATGCACAAGGTTTCCCAAAATAATGTACTCACTTTTTTTATATATTTCGTATCGTTGCCGAATTCATTGGTCCCTCGTTATCACTTGCGTCTGGGAAATGGTGGGGATCTGTTTGAACATTTGCGAACACTCAGGGAGGATTAGACTAGACTGTGGGACAAGGATAAATGTTTCTTTAATTTCAGACTAAAGGCCAATATTTTCCAGACACATGGTAATGATACGGATCAATGAATTCGACAACGTAATGAAGCATTTGAAAGAGTGAGTTTATTTTTTGACACCCTGTTTCATCAAATAGGCACCCCGCCTATCAAAGTAGGCAGGATATCCACTAAAGTAATCTCTATCGGTAATTATGATAGTATTATCATGAACACAGTGTTTATAGATAAGATCACAACATTAAGATCTTAAAAGGTCTAGAAAAAAATGCGTTTTATGTCCATACGTACCAACATCAAGAATTTTCTCCAGCAGAATTCTATACAAAAGACAAAATTGCTGTATCAACAATGATATATATGTATTGTATCTTATACTGTGAAAGACAGCATACTCTCGCAGAATAGGACTGGAGCCAGATGTACATAAAGCTCAATTTCAGATATAACATGTTATGAAAACAACACTTAAAGCGTTGGGTTATAAGCAGAGGTGTCTTCAGTGATCTCAACATTGCAAACACTCCCACCTGCAAAGACCGCGCAAGGGGTGTTGATAATTGCTATGAAGAATCGGTGGCAATTACTTCATTAGGAAAAAGCGAGGGCAATTAGGGTCAGGGCTGGGCAGGACAATACCGCAAGCAGTGGCAATTATCACGACATTGTGGGTGATTGTGCTTGTGACCAGAGCGGTAAATGACCAGCACGCTGGCAAGTAGACAAGGGTGAGACGCTAACCTATGGTTAGTTAAATCAAACCCAATTAACTTCTTTGCGATCGTGATTTACCAATACATACATTCACGCGTATGAGTATGTGGGTACCTAGTAATAATATATAGAAAAAGAACTATGCTCATCGGGTCCCGTCTCCGTTCTTCACTCGGACAGCCTTAGCTTCAAGTTCGCTTATGCTATCTTATATAGTCTAAAGCAGTGGTTCTTAACCTGTGGGGAATTCCCCACTGGTGGGGAATGGCAGAGTTGCCAAGTGGGGAATGACCGGTCGGACAGAAGAACCAGTTTTTTTTTATCGATGTGTTTTTGTTTCTTTTTGTTTGTTTCTGGTGTTTTCTTGTTGTCACCGATGCTGTGGTGGGAAATGGAGAGTTGGCTCACTAAAAAGTGGGGAATTGGAGAAAAAAGGTTAAGAACCCCTGCTCTAAAGTCTTTGTTAATCTTTTGTGAAATACCTTTTTTTTTCATCCATATCCAGGTATACACACTCCATCCACTCATTTTAAATAGCACATCGACCAATTCTGAGTAAGTGCTAAATTCATTTGAAATGCATTATCTTCCTTTCCTAATCTAAGTTGATTAACTACCAGTATCTACTTCTCCTCTGCCTCTTACTGTTTTCTCACATATTTTAGCTATCATACCAGTCAAGGATCCTTGTCTATACTATATGGGTTCCTCTCTATTTCCTCATATGTAAATTGGTACCACGTTGGCCCCTATTCACTCTCTAGGTACTTTTCCTTCTTCTAATAAGTACATAAATCTTACCCACCAGTTGTTTGTTTTATTCATTGAATTTCCAATATGAGATTCCATGAGGGCATAGCTATTGTTATACTTCCCATAACTTTTGGAATGATTGGACATATGGGTATATATATATATGTATGTATATATATGTATGTATATACATATATATATACATATATATATATATATATACATATATATATATATATATACTGTATATATGTAATATGTATATTATATGTATATACATATACACATATATGTATATGTATACATACACACACAAACACACACACACACACACACACACACACACACACGCACACACACACACACACACACACACACACACACACACACACACACACACACACACACACACACACACACACACACACACACACACACACACACACACACACACACACACACACACGCATATATATATATATATATATATATGTATATATATATATATATACATATATATATATATATATACATATATGTATATGTATATATATATATATGTATATATATATATATGTATATACTACTTCTAAAATAAATTCAGATTTTGTGTAAGTTAATCATTTCAGTATCTAGAATACTTGGCTGATTGAAATCATCTGATATACGCCAGAAACAAATATATAATGTAGCCACATAACATTTATGAGTTAAGGAAAGTTATCATGGAAAATTAAGAGAATAGAAAAAAAAACCCGGTAAAATCGTTTCGACCCAAAAGCTTATGAAAGAAAATTTTATAATCCTATTATGCAGAATATATTCTTTGGCACAGAGAAAGAGGATCTGTGAAAGACCTAAAAAAAAGATATCATTATAGTCTTTGTGGGACACAATATTGATAGTAAAAAAATAAGCAAATAAAATAAATAAATAAATAAATAAATAGATAAAAATGAATAAATAAAAGACAACAAAAGTTACGCCATTGCATATGAGATATGATTCAGTTGTACTTAGCCACTAAATACTGAAAATGGCAAAACCAATTCACAGTTAAGAAATCAGAGCGTTCGCCACCACAGCCAAGGTGCATTGACATCAACAGCTGCTTACAAAATCAATGGGGGTTTGGTGGGGTAGGGATGGGTTGGTGGGGGTTGTGAAGACCTCGAAATGGACGGAACAGAGGATCCCCAACAGGCCTTCCTCCCTCAGGCATGAGCCAGAGGCCCTGGAGCCCATTGGAAGGCATGTTGCTCTCTCCGGGTGGCCGTCGGGGCCCTTGTCCGTCCTCTTGTCTTCGAGGGGCCAAGGGCGTGGTCGAGACGTCCACGCCGAACTGTTGTCACTTGGGCTCTCCTGGCTATCTCTTTGGCTGAGCTTGACGGGAGCAGCAGCAGCGGTGGCAGCGTGTTTTGTTGTACAAGTGGCAGGGTGGCGCCTGGGAGGGTGTTAGCTATTGTTGTACGAGCTTGTTGGGAGCACCAAAGGCGTTGTCTCTGTCAAAGTCATAAAGGAACTCGTTGTATGTGTTGCTGCTGCTGCCGTTGCTGGTAGTAAAGGATGCAGTGGTGATGGGGAATGGGGTGTTGGTGTTGATGGTGGAAAGAGTGGTTTTGTTTGTGGTCATGGTGGGTTTGGCGGTGGTGGGAACTATAGTGTTGTTGATGATGGTGATGATGGTGTCAGTGAGAGTGGTGAAAATGATGTTAATTATGGTGTAGTTGTGCTGGTGATGATATTGGTATGCAGTGATGGGGGAGAAAACTAGTGAAAGGGAAGAAGATCAAAATGGTGGTGATGTTAATGCTGGTGAAATAAGTAGCATTGTTATTATTGGTGAATTAATTCATGATGACTGTGGTGGTAGTGGTAGAGATGATTGTAGTAAATTTTGCTGTTCTTTGAATGGATAGAAAAGGGAATGTTATTCCATAAGGTAATTCTATACTGTGGGTAATCGCTAACATAATATCATTACTGCAAAGATGGAATAGCAACTACTGCAGCTATGTGTGTTGGGGGCAGGGGGATGGATTTTTTTTTTTTTTTTTTGCAGATGGTGGTAGTTTTAACACATGGATAAAGCAAATAAACTTTATAATGACTTGATTGAAGTGAATTTGATTTTTTTTTTTTTTTTGCGGCTGTGAGGGGGTTTCCCTCACCTAAATAGAATCTTCTGGTGATAGGCCAAACTAGGCAATGTGCAGATTTCCAGTTATAGGCTATTGGTGGATCTTTAAGTATTTAGTTTGAAGCTTCCACAAGGTTATTCAACTAGACAAAATATATCGATGATTATCTTATCTTTATCCAGAGGGTTTTTATTAATCTGTTAGGTAACATCGACTCAGAAATGGGTAACAGGGAGAACTGTGACAAAGTTTGAAGTAGCTTATATGTGCACTACTAAGGTCTCGTCTTTTGTACATAATGGTCTCTAGTACATTGTTAATATATCTCACGAATGTCACTATCGTGACTCACAGCCCAGAAATGTTTCTGTGACTGTTTCTAGAAAGTGTTCTATGATTTGTGAGGCGCCTCTGCTAACTCATATTGTATTTGGTGATACAAACAAAGATACATGTCTAGAAACGCACATTGACAATTTCTAGAGACAGTCTCCAGGATAAGTCCTCCACCATCATATATATAAAGTAGATAATGTATGAATTTCATTGTGAATGTTATCCCATTGCCAGATTTTTTCAAAGATAAAATTCAACCAATAAATTCAAACATAAGTGCAATGATAATTCCTAGAGAGTAATTCCTCTGTCGTCACGCAGTTCAAATAAACGAAGTATGAATTTAATTGTGATTGTGAATGTTGTTCCATCGTTTGACATTCATTTTTTTCCAATTGATTTTAACCAATAGATCTGAACACTCTATGGATGCAGACATGTAACCTACTTCGGTTATCCCAGAATTCTAAGACCTTCCCCCTTACAAAGACACTTGTATGTGTTCGAGTCTCTTTATGCGTAACGAATCTATAAAGATACTCTACGTCTTTGGCGAACCTGGATCCCATAGTGATGTTTTGGTTTAATATGGCTGGTTCTATTCCACCATTAATTCACAAGTAAGCCACGGTTATCAATACAGTATAACACCTTTCTCACAGCACTTTAGCACTGATAATTTGTAGTACATAACAACGACATAGCACTGATGACGCCTTAATGGGGACGTTTGGGAATAGTGACTTGACATCGTTTTCACAAAACGTTTATTGTTTGCGTTCATTACTCGATTGAGAATATTAGCCATCTTGTTAATGAACGAACCTCTGGTAGTAATCAGAATGAGTATATAAGATCCACGAACAATTTGAAGGGGTGAGTGAGGTGGAGAATCCCTGAAATTGAATTAAATCATTTATCGGCAACTGAAGTAAATTTTGCAAGCCATCATTCCCTACCGGATTATTTTTGCAAATATTTGTAAACATGTGGTAACGTATTTCTTAACTCAATTTATTCCTTAACTTATTAGTTAACCTGGATGGAGCCAAATCATTTGACAACATACGAAGCTGTTGCACTAAATTGCCTACATTACTTTGGGCCAAAGATCCTAAATATGGAAGACATGAAACTCAACAAAAAACTTTTGGTGTACTAGCTACCATCTGTGTTGTCAGACAATCATATCAATGACGTCACAAGACAGCCAATCATAGCGGTTCTTTTCCGACTCCCGACCAATCACAGTTTATTTACAACCTTCTGTCTGGAACACTGGTTGCGTGAAAAGTGTTATTAACTAAATTTTACTTCCATGTCATAAATCAACAATAATACCACCCAAATAACACCATCTGAAATGTTACAGAATATGTACGTAATCTTTTATCATCTAAAAGAACTTTGGTTAACTGCTCCTAACAATGTATCGGTTGTGATGTTGTGGCATTCATGGCAATGTTGTAGTGGTAGTGATGGTGATGTGTTATGGTGTTGTTGTAGGTGGCGTTACCGGTGGGAGTGGTGATGGTGACGATAGTGATGATAGTGATGGTGGTGATGGTGGTGATGATGTTGGTGATAGCTGTGGAGTATTGGTGTCATTATAAATATTAGTGGTGGTAATGTGTTGGTGGTTTTAGCAATAATAATGTGGGTGGTTGGTGTAATACTATTTGTGGTCTTATCGACAGCCTATTGGTAACACAGTGCTTCTCTGCATTATGTAACTGCACCAGCTTAATTTGTGTTCTGTTTTAACTGTCTTGTAGACGGGTTATTACACCAATAAAAGTAAACACAGAAAATGCATATTTAATCTATTCCTACATCATTAAGTCATTAAGAATATGTACGAAGGAAAACTTATTCATTTTTACTTCAGGTGAAATTCTTGTTTACAACCGCGATACACGAGCCTCTTTCGTCACCTGTCACGTATCAGTATTGACATATGTGTTATCATTGCTTTTATACATGCACATATGCATGTGCTTTTGCATGCGTGTACATTTAAGTATTAACTTAAGTACGTGCGTGCAGGATTTAGATTAAGTCGTGTTATTGTGTCTAGATACCTTTTATATTCTATTCTAGATTTTATTTGCATTCTTCGTTTTGTGCGTAAGCCTCATCTTTGTTGTATGTTCCAATCTGGAGCGAAATTTTTCCTTCATCTCTCCGTCCAGGTAAAAAAAAAAAAAAAAAAAAAAAAAAAAAAAAAAAAAAAAAAAAAAAAAAAAAAAAAAAAAAAAAAAAAAAAAAAAAAAAAAAAAAAAAAAATCTGATGTCTTTATGGGGTTACAAGTTTTCCGTGACTAACATTTTCAGGTCCTCCGTTTCATTCTTGCTATTGTTTTACCCATTTCAGAGTAAATAAATAATGGCATCTTTGCAATTTTACCCATTTCCAATACTTTGCATGTTTAACATCGAAATTCAGTGTTACAGTTTTGCTTCATAGATTCTATATTTTTTCGTTAAAATTTCCATTTATCTCATCTTCTATTCTCCTAATGACCTTTGCCTCGTCTGCATATTAGTGTACTATGTTGTTTCTTCTATCATATCATTTGCATAAACCAAGAGCGTTACAGGTGATGCTTGTGGAACTCCACTACTAACTTCCTTCCATTGTATCATCTTATTATTCATCGCCAGTTTCATGTATTAGCGTTTCTCGAAGTCTTCCATTTATTCCAAGAAGCTTTCCTGAAATCCCCCGGTATGCTTCACTATCGATATTACTAATTTGTGAGGTACATTGTCTAGTGATGAAAAAAAAAAAAAAAAAAAAAAAAAAAAAAAAAATGGAGTTCAAAAAAAGTTTTTATTATTATTTTTTTTACACTGCCAAAGTTGCACCCGTTTTTATATACGCAATATTTTTTTTTTGCATCACTAACATTATCAAAGGCTTCTTCCAGTT
>NC_134800.1:10124299-10136799 GCF_046742065.1 Oratosquilla oratoria | reverse complement strand
CATTAAAAAGAAGCTATAAAAAATGAAATAACAATTAGTACAAAAAGAACAAAATAGAATAAGTCGATCTGAGTAAAAATAAAAAAAGAAAGATAATTCACACAAAAAATAGATATGTATGTATATGTATATACATTCATTTATATATATATATATATATATATATATATATATATATATATATATATATATATATATATATATATATATATATATATTTGTTGAGACATCCTGACAGCTTGACGTAAGTGGAGTAGAAAACACAGACATCTTAGTCCTGCGAAACTAGTCAGGAATAAAACTCAGGCTAAGACTCCTGGAATATATATATATATATATATATATATATATATATATATATATATACATATATATGTATATATATATACATATATATGTATATATACATATATATATATATATGTATACATATATATATATATATATGTATATATGCACACACATAACTACTTCTTACTTCTGCTCCCAGGTAGTCTTTCAGTCTGTCAGTCGGGCCAGCACACTTCTCCAGATTGTCCTCTCAAAGCTTCCCTCTTCTCTCAAATCCTCTATTTTTCCTAATCCATTTGCCCCTAGGACTTCTTCAACTCCATCTTTTCATCTTTTCTTCGGTCTACATGTATACATATACATATGTATATACAGTATATGTATATATATATATATATATATATATATATATATATATATATATATATTATATATTCGAAGTTTATTCTTTCTCCGACTGTGTGTAATATATATATATATATACATATATATATTTATATACATTATTTTTATATATATATATATATATATATATATATATATATATATATATATATATATATATATATATATATATATATGCAACAGTAATCACATAAAACACGTGAATAAAGATATTTTGGTTGAAACCACGAGGAAATCAAAGATCGGAATACTGAACGTTTTCGTCTATTTAAGACATTTTCAAAGTACTTTGAAAATGTCTTAAATAGACGAAAACTTTCAGTATTCCGATCTTTGATTTCCTCGTGGTGAATAAAAAGTATATATATATATATATATATATATATATATATATATACATATATATATATATATATATATCCTATATGTATACTATATATGTGTATACATATTTGCTTATTTGTCATTGTTATAATTCTTTCGCATCCGACCTAGTTAAGGACCAAAAGGTCTCCTGTCGGCATGCTCCTCCTTTGTAATACTTTGCTAGGGTTGATGGAAGAGTTTATATCTCAGAAATTCATTGAAAAAAATCACCAGGAAGAGAAACCGTATTAATAGATCTTTTAAAAGGTAAAGTAATATATACAGAGAAGCTTTTAATGGACTGTTCCAAAAATCTACAATATACTTATATAAAAACTTCTTAAGGTGTTTTGGAATACTAAAGGAATTTTGCTTAATATAAAGTGAGAAAAGGACTTGGTATATATTACCTCACTCTTTTACCACATAAGTACATTCCAGGTCATTCATAAATACATCAACTGAACATGAAAATAAAAACAAAGAAAACTTGAAAGGCGTAGAAACGAACATTCGTTACATTTTCAGAACAAGAAATACGTATTTGAGGATTCCAATGGCTATAGCCTTTTGTAGACTGCGAAAAGTGTTCTGACTTATGAGGTCCTGTCTCTATCTCCTATCAAGCTTTGCCTGAAATTCATTTATGTTCTTGGTTTGTATTTTTTTTTTCAATTTGTTCCACAAATTGACACAAAGGTGTTCTTCAGAACAAATACGTATTTGAGAATTCCAATGGCTACAGCCTTTTGTAGACTGCGGGAAGTCTCCTGACTTATGAGGTCCTGTTTCTATCTCCTATCAAGCTTTGCCTGAAATTCATTTATGTTCTTGGTTTGTATTTTTTTTTCCAATTTGTTCCACAAATTGACACAAAGGTGTTCTTCATAACATCTTTTCAGTAATTTTTTCTTTCTATTTTTGTTCCTCATTCCACATGAACAGGTCATGTCTGCCAATTGTATCTATTATTTTTTTCGGTTCTAAATGCAACTATAAATTGACACAGAGTCGTGATTGAGAATATTGTTTAAGCAATCAATTTGTATTGCTGCTTTCCATTCCATATCAACATATTATGTCTGTCAAAGTCTGTTAGTTTTTTTTTTCTAAAAGTAACTATAATATCGCCTCTTCTGTACTTCAATCTAGTTAGTCTCAATTTTCAAGACTTTTTTCTATATCTTGTGAAACAAATTTGGAATTTTTCTGGTTATCAACTTTTGTATTTTGTAATCTTCCTTATATGTGGTGACCATACCGCTAAGATAAACAAATTCTAATATTATGTTCATTAACTATTCATGTGTATATGATTTTTGGAAAACGGATCACCTGTCATTAGAATTCATGAATATTTTTTCTCATTTGATTTTGTAATCATTTTATCTCTCCCATTCTATAACTCCATGACATTTTTTTTGTTGCTTTTGCTTATTCACAATATATTTTTTTGCGTGTGTGTGTTTGTGTGTGTGTGTGTGTGTGTGTGTGTGTGTGTGTGTGTGTGTGTGTGTGTGTGTGTGTGTGTGTGTGTGTGTGTGTGTGTGTGTGTATGTGACTGTGTAAATTTACCGAATTGTAATTCACAGCAAAAGAAATACACACATGGTGACTCATTTGTTTCTTTGTTTCCATCTGACAAAACTGACTTTAGATTCATTTGTGCGAGCGTGTGTGCGTGCATGCGTATGTGTGTGTTTGTGTTTGTGTGTGTGTGTGTGTGTGTGTGTGTGTGTGTGTGTGTGTGTGTGTGTGTGTGTGTGTGTGTGTGTGTCACAACCTTTGTCTGATCTGTGCATGCAAGCTCAAATACACGTCCTCTGTGTCTTGTCGTCTTCTGACCCGCGAACGAGGGAGCTTGTTGGCGAAACGCAGACAGCTGACGAAAGAAAACGCATCCGTTTCACAATTACAGTAATTGGAAAAGGGCCAAGAGCACGTCTGTCTTTCATTATTTTTTCTCCTTTTTTCCTCCCCGAATAAGTCAAAACAAAACAATAAAATAAAAAATGCACCTCCTACGAGTGTTGATTTGTTAGCAATGCATCCTTCATTTTAAACTGTGCGCTTTGCTATTTCGGTTAGTGGTTTGGCGTTCTTTCTTCAATTTCCGGGTTTTAAACAGGATTTTTAGATCCCTTATTTGCATACCAGTGCCTAAATGTTGACGAACTGTTTTTTAAGTTGCGAGCTGTTATTGGATTTACGACAATGTGTGTCTTCTTGCTCACCCTAACCACACGCAAGTTTCAGACTAAGACATACATAAAATTGTAGACGCCAGAGACGCCAACAATCGCAGTTGTATACAAAAACGCGTTTATGGATGTGGGCTCAGATACTCACACAAGAAAAGGAGTTAACAAATGCTCACACACATACAAACACATGCCCACAGAAACCACAAGAGCGTGAGTACGTACGAAAGAGAAATACATACACATATATTCATGGTCTGCGTAGCTATTCGTTCATGTATATGTATATGTGTGTGTGTACTTTTATATTCTATAAGTAAATTTATATGTATATGCATGAGTATATGCTTATGAATATGTATATTGATTTGTATTTGTATATATCACCGCACTGGAGTACTAAATGCGGAGTTACTTTGGGGAATTTCATGACTCCCCTACGGACCAGCGTCACGAACCATTCCTCTATGTTTGGAGACAAATCTTCACACACAGAAGAATAATAAATAACCATAATATCCTCTTTCCCTCCTTTTTGTTGTATCTTTCCTGCACCAGTCCTTATACGCCACTTCCTTTTTCATGCTCTTTCCACGATGGTAACGCGCGTAACGCGTAACGATGGTAACGCGCGTCACAAAAGATGATTAAAACGAAAATGGTTGATGAAATTCCAGATCTCTTTTTCTGAATTCTTCTCTTGTGAATGCTCAATGCATATCTTGTCTTAGCCAGCCCCTTTACTAGCGGAGATGGTCCGATATATATATCTGTATATGCATAAACTTGGGCAGGAGGTTCTCCCTCAAGCAATTATTGCCAAAAGTGACAGCAGCTGAGCAATTGCAAACATTTACTATCTTTTTCTATTTTCCCTACTAGAGTTCGCTGGATGGTACGCTGTTGGAAGAGTACCTTTAGTAGATACAAGCTTCCAGTGTTTGAACTTGAAAGTGTAAGACGGTCATTTGTTTGATTTTAGGACATTTTTTCCTCAACGAAGAGTCTCTCCGACAGTGAGGGTTTTACCTCATAACGCTGCATCATTGCAAGACTGTCGTAACTCAAATTTCGTGATTTTTCAGGAGAAGCATTTTAAAGTATCTAAGTCCTATAGCTTTAATAATTTTACCCTAAGCAACAAAACTTACCATCTTGCTTAGGTAAATAGGGCTCCACTTGACTTACGACTTTATTACCAAAAGACGCAGAATTATTCGACATTCTTATAAACCATTGTAACTCTATACTTGAATTTTTTTAGTTACGACAGTCTTGCAATGATGCAGCGATAAGAGGTACGATATTTGGTCTAAAGCGTCAAAGCCCCCGACGGTTGTCACCACACCAGCATGATACGTAAGTGTATGCAAGTGTGTGTGTGTTTGTTTGTATGTTTACGCGCGTACGCGCGCGCGTGTGTATATGTGTGTGTACATATGTATGCGTGTGTGTGCATGTGTGTGTGTGTGTGTGTGTGTGTGTGTGTGTGTGTGTGTGTGTGTGTGTGTGTGTGTGTGTGTGTGCGCATGGGTGTACATGCATGTTTATGTATGTATGCATGTGCGTGTGTGTGTGTGCGTATGTGTGTAAGTATGTGTGTTTGTGTGTGCATTCACCTTGGTTTTTGGATCACGTGCTGAACTCGTGATCGACAGCTATTTCCCTCTCGGAAGAGAGCTGAGCTCGTATGACCGATCTATGGGTAATGTGTGTGTGTGTGTGTGTGTGTGTGTGTGTGTGTGTGTGTGTGTGTGTGTGTGTGTGTGTGTGTGTGTGTGTGTGTGTGTGTGTGTGTGTGTGTGTGTGTGTGTGTGTGTGTGTGTGTGTGTGTGTGTGTGTGTGTGTGTGTGTGTGTGTGTGTGTGTGTGTGTGTGTGTGTGTGTGTGTGTGTGTGTGTGTGTGTGCGTGTGCGTGTGTGTATGCGTCTCTATGAGTGCGTGTATGCACATACAGCCTTTTTGGGGAAGCTTTCAATCTTGTATTGAACTTATGATTAATATATATATATATATATATATATATATATATATATATATATATATATATATATATATATATATATGTATATATATATATATATATTATTGTGTCAATACTACATAAAATAAGTACACAAACCAGCTGATTTCCAAAAGAAAATCTCGAAAAATAAACGTGTATTAAAAAAGTCATAATAGAAAAATCGCGTAGTTTATGGGAACCACAAGAAATTATTAGAATATTACAAAAAAAAAAAAAAAAACATAAAAGACGTAGAACATCTAGAAATAAGTTTGTCATTCGAATATATTATTTTGCTGTTAATTAGATTTATATCCTCCCTTAAAATCACATTACAAGTGACAAAATTACTCTTTGCCCTAGAAAAAAATATGTATAAAAAAAATGGGAACTAGAATTTCTGTGTGTGTGAAGGAAACACTTATGTTAACTTCCTTGTCTACCAGTTAGGGAGGTGAGGGTGTGGAGGGAGGGAGGGAGGGAGGAGAGAGGTGGTATCCTTCTACCTCCCCCCGCCCCACCCTCATCATAACCATCACACGGATGCGAGCGTGCGTCAAGGTTGTTTAGACAGCTGGGGACGCTGGAAGCTAATAATCAGGAGGGGTTTTAGGATCAGAAGCCCAGTAGGGATTACATAGGAAAGAGCACTGGGTCACTCGCAGCGCCGAGGTTATGATGTTGTCAGAATTCTTAATGGTTCTTCCTTTGTTCTCCTCCAGGAGTTTATTGCTTGTTACCGACTGCGTCTGGAATCGCCAACGTCAGTCGAGCAAGCACGGCGGACGTGTCTTCTCCTGGAACTAGTGTCGTTTACGGCCGCGTTTGCCAAAGGTACCAAGAGGTCTCAACGGGTGCATTTGCTGCACTCGAGGAAGGGGTCTGCAGAAGGCTGGGTTTGTTGAAGTTGCCGACAGATGTCTTCTGGGGGAAATGACGGCTTGTGCTCCTGGAGCTGGAACTCTTACTGGAAGCGAATAGGTCAAAGGGAAACGTTCACTGTATTACATTTTGGTTTCCAGTCTCAGAATGTTGCTTATAGCGGACTGTTGTTTTCCGTGCAATTCGAGATGTGCAGTTAGTGATGATAAATAGAAGCAGACGCATACACACACGCGCGCACGCACGCACACGCACGCACACACACACACACACACACACACACACACACACACACACACACACACACACACACACACACACACACACACACACACACACACACACACACACACACACACACACACACACACATATATATATATATATACATATATATATATATATATAAATATATATATATATATAAATATATACTTATGCATGCATATATATGTATATATATATATATATATATATATATATATATATATATATATATATATATGTATGTATGTATGAGTGTGTGTGTTCTTCCTTTTTGAAGAAAACGAGGACATTCTGATATTAATATTCATTCATACAACTGCATACAGACATCGATAACTATCTGGGTGTATTTGAAGACACCTTGAATAATACCCGAAGGAAGATAAAGTAAACCTGCTCGTTAAATTCAACGATACAATAGACACACACATTGATAATAAAGGATGGATTCACGAGAGGAGGTGTGTAAAAATTAGGAGTAAATTAATTCTTTGACAAGAGCCAGTTAGCATGTAATAGCCAACCCTTTGTTTCTACACAAAAAAGTAACCAACGTAAAACTACATAAATTCACCCATTTTAAGACTACAGACATTGAATTTTTTAGTTGATTCTCCTGTAAAAAGACACGTAAGACAATCTAAACATTGAATGTTATAGATAAGTTGGTTATAGATAAGCAAAGGCTTTTGATTCCAATGCCAGCAAGTTTGCTGGTGGACACGAAGAAGAAAAAGAAGTAGAGGAAGAGGAAGAAAAAAGAAGAAGAAGAATAAGGAGAAGAAGAAGAAGAAGAAGAAGAAGAAGAAGAAGAAGAAGAAGAAGAAGAAGAAGAAGAAGAAGAAGAAGAAGAAGAAGAAGAAAAAGAAGAAAAAGAAGAAGAAAAAGAAGAAGAAGAAGAAAAAGAGGAAGAAGAAGAAGAAGAAGAAGAGGAAAAAGGAGAAGAAGAAGAGGAAAAAGAAGAAAGATAAGAAGAAGAAGAAGAAGAAGTAAAAGAAGAGGAAGAAGAAGAAGAAGAAGAAGAAGAAGAAGAAGAAGAAGAAGAAGAAGAAGAAGAAGAAGAAGAGAAAGAAGAAGAAGAAGAAGAAAAAGAAGAAGAAGAAGAGGAAGAAGAAGAAGAAGGAGAAGAAGGAGAAGAAGAAGAAGAAGAAAAAGAAGAAGAAGAAGAAAAAGAAGAAGGAGAAGAAGAAGAGGAAGAAGGAGAAACACAAGAAGAAAAAAGGAGAAGAAGAAGAAGAAGAAGAAGAAGAAGAAGAAGAAGAAGAAGAAGAAGAAGAAGAAGAAGAAGAAGAAGAAGAAGAAGAAGAAGAAGAAGAAGAAGAAGAAAACAAGAAGAAAACGAAGAAGAAGAAGAAGAAGAAGATAATGATGATGAAGATGAATAAAAATAAAAAATAAAAAGGAGAAGAAGAAGAAGAATAAAAAGAGGAAGAGCAGAAGAAGAAGAAAAAGAGGAAGAGCAGAAGAAGAAGAGGAGTCTACGTCAGGAGGTGTTGAATAGCTGCAGCCAAAGACTATGTACTTGCTCTACTGCCGCAGGTGACACTGACTGCTGGGAATTGGTGAGGAGTGTGAGACTCGAACCCAGAACTAAGCAAATGCGAGAACAGCACGCGTCCTTCGCTAACCAGCAAGCAAAAAAAAAAAAAAAAAAAAAAAAAAAAAAAAAAAAAAAAAAAAAAAAAAAAAATATATATATATATATATATATATATATGTATATATATATATATATATACATATATATATATATATATATATATATATATATATACAGGTATATATATATATATATATATATATTACGAACTTCAGTTGCAGTCTTCCAGGGATATATCCTGCCACAAAAACCAACCTGCATTTTTAAATAATACAGGGGACACATTCAACACAAATTATATAAAATAGCTGTCGGTACGAACTAACCAATAAGGAAAAAGTGATAAGTTCGGTGAAAATCAGGACGACTTCGGAAACCTCGTTCTACTGTGAATTAGTTCAATTTCGTGACTATTTGGAAACGAGAATGACAGAAGTTCATAACAAGGCGAGCTGTGGTCACTAAAAGCGAATGTTCGACTAACGTAGAAGGATTATGAATTCCAAGTAGTTTATATACTCTAACAATAGGTATGTATATAAGTGTATATGTTAGACAGCCTAAATGATAGATGCGTTTTTAACTAGTATAGATTGAATGATCAATCCAAAATTTTAAATTACAAATACATATATTTAAGTGACAGTGATTTAACCGAATCCGCTATCAAGAGAGATATAAGTTGATTGCAACTTTCTTATATTTTGCATGCTCGAGTTACATGTACATACACGAAATTTTGCGTTCAACCCACCTCCGCCATGATAGTACAATTGGTAAGTATGCAACGTGGAAAAGTATATATATATATATATATATATATATATATATATATATATATATATTAATATATACTAATATATTATATACATATATATATATATAATATATATATATATATATATATATATATGCTAATAAGAACACGGGTACGTGTGTTCACTTATGCAAAGTAGACCACTTGGAAAAAGAAACTAACGAAGCAGAGCGCTTTCGTATATTACATCTTCAGTGCACCAAGTACTTGTTGCACTGAAGATGTAATATACGAAAGCGCTCTGATTCGTTAGTTTCTTTTTCCAAGTGGTCTACTTTGCATATATATATATATATATATATATATGTATATTAATATATATATACATATATATAGATAGAGAGATACATGAATAAGTAAATCGGTAAATGGATAATGAGACAAATAGATAAAGTAATAAATAGAGAAGTGAATAAACAAAAAGATAGATAAATAAATGAAAAATAAGCAATCAAATAAAAAGACAGATAAGTAAATGAATAAATAAACAAATGAACGAAAAATACTTTTCTGAAAAATTGTTTTAGAAAAGAATAAACATATGAATGGATACAAGTCTTTTATTCCCCCCCCCCTTTTTTTTTAGATGCTGCTACTTTATTTCAATTCAGAGCAATTAATTTTTTATTTCGTGACATTTAAAGATTTTACCAAATAATCTACGTCACCCAACAATAGCGACATGTTTTCTCAAGGTACAGATCTTTAGGAACATTGCCTATTTATACATTAAAATCTCGCCTCACTTTTCGAAACTATGTATAAGACATCTTTAGAGTTCTGATGTAAATCACTCTGAATTAAATAAAACAAAAAGCTAGACCAAGAAAAGTGAAATTCTCTTCTCAAAATGAGGTCTTCGTTTTTGTCTCTGTCTTTAATTCTCTCTCTCTCTCTCTCTCTCTCTCTCTCTCTCTCTCTCTCTCTTTCTCTCTCTCTCTCTCTTGAGATTAAGTGTGATATATAGATATATATATATATATATATATATATATATATATATATATATATATATATATAGAGAGAGAGAGAGAGAGAGAGAGAGAGAGAGAGAGAGAGACGAAGAGGAAAAATTGAATAATGATGTCGAAGAATGATCATAATGGTGATAACAATGAAAAATAAAAAATGAGGATAAGGAGAGGAGGGGAAGGAGAGGGGGAAGAAGAGGAGGAGGAAGAGGAAAAGGAGGAGGAAAAGGAGGGTGAGGAAGAGTAGGAGTAGGATAAAGAGGGAGTGGAGGAGGAGAGGGAGAAGGAAAAGGAGGAAGAAGAGAATCAGGAGGAGAGAGAGGACGTGAAGTAAAAGGTCGACCAGAATAAAGAGTAGGAAGAGGAGGAGAAGGGGAGTTGAAGGAGGAGAAGAAGAGGAAGAAGAAGAAGAAGAAGAGGAGGAGGAGGATACAGGGCTGTGGGATTGAGGGAGGACGAGGTGAAAATATGAAATGTATAATATAGAATGGAAGGATAAAGAGGAGGAAGAGAAGAAGAAGAAGAAGAAGAGAATGACTAAGTTTAGAAAAAGGAGTAAGAGGCAGGAATTTTCAAGAGAAACATTCATTCCAGGGTTGCCTTGGGCCGAGCCAAAGGCTCCTCCTCCTCCTCCTCCTCCTCCTCCTCCTCCTCCTCCTCCTCTTCCTTCTCCTCCTCCTCCTCCTCCTCCTCTCCTCCTCCTCCTCCTCCTCCTCCTCCACCTCCTCCTCCTCCTCCTCCTCCTCCTCCTCCCCTCCTCCTCCTCCTCCTCCTCCTCCTCCTCCACCACCTCCTCCTCCTCCTCCTCCTCCTCCTCCTTCTCCTCCTCCTCCTCCTCCTCCTCCTCCTCCTCCTCCTCCTCCTCCTCCTCCACGTCCTCCTCCCCCATTAATTAACGAGGCGGCACCCTAAGCCCTTGGCTGAAACCTCAAACACCTTTTTGACTTTTGCCGGACTAGATCAGTCATTCTTTTGGATTGGCTCTCTTTCCTTCCATGTCAGGTTCTCCTTAGGCGGATCTTCTTCAAGACGTTCATCAGATCCCTCAGACTAAGAACTTCTTTTTTCAAAAATATATTTTCTTTTAGCAACTTTAAGAATCTCTAATCATTTTTTACCCACCATGCCAGGCGGACCTACTTCATGGTGTTCATCTGATCCCTCAGACTAAGAACTTCTTTTTTCAAAAATATATTTTCTTTTAGCAACTTTAAGAATCTCTAATCATTTTTTACCCACCATGCCAGGCGGGCCTCCTTTAAGGTGTTCATCTGATCCCTTAGACTAAGAATTTCTTTTTCCAAAAATATGTTTTCTTTTAGCAACTTTAAGAATCTCTAATAATTTCTTACCCCATACTAAATGGGTCTCCTTTCTAGAGTTCTTCTGATCCCTCAAATTAAGATTTTTTTGTTTTCAAAATATGTTTTCTTCCAGCAACTTTAAGAATCTCTAGTAATCTTTTACTACCATGCCAGGTGGATCTCCTTCAAGGCGTTCTTCTAATCTTCCAGATTAACAATTTCTTTTTCCAAAATATACTTTCCTCTTAACAAACTTATGAATCTCTAGCCATTTCTTTACTCGAATAGGAGGCAGCTTAACAAGAAAGCGAAATCGACCGTCAGCTACAAGGATATAATTTGTAGAAAAAAGAAAAGAAAAGAAAAAATATATTTCCTTGGGACATAGTTTCAGTCTTTACGACTCATCTAATGGACTTGCAAGATGGACGTCAGAGAGAACCATCTCCCTTCCGTACTTCTTCAAAGCCCAACATCCTTGCCTCTATCTTCAGGTGCACCCCCGATAGGCAGGCACTCAGTCCCCGGACTGGGGCCAAAATCTCTCCTTTTCAACTACATAGAGATCAGACAAGCAACGACTGCTTTCATTTTACTATGAACCCGTGACATACAAACTGTACCACACTAAAACAACGCAAACTATTTTTTTTTCCAGAGGAATGTATGGGAGAGTCTGCGGACTGTAGCAAGACTCTATGGGTTTATGGGTTTCTGTTTAGTAAAGCTAACGTTAACAGTTATCATTATTAAATGAGTTTTCTCTTATACTTAACTCCTATCCTCTTCTTTCTTCATTGCAATTTGTTCCTTCAAGTAGGTTTGTGATCTTCCATCCCACCCCGCCTACTCTCCGCCCTCAGCACCGCCTCATTTTTTCCTGTCCAATCAGATAATGACACACTTTACACATACTTAAGACCCACATTCACCCTCCACACAACACCAACCACATACACGCCACATACACGCACGCATGCGCATTCGTGTGCGCATGACGGGTAGTCCCGACTGGCGCATATGGGGGAAATTGTCCGCGAGACTGGAAGGAGACAATGATTATCCCATTCGAGACGATGGATCACTTGCCCGCCTCCTGAAGTAATACCACAATCGACAACGTTCTTTTGATGTTCTACAAATCACTTGTCTCTTTTCAAACGCCGATGTGTCCCAGGAACGTTCATCTAAGTTGCATACCACCATGAATCATATCGATATCCTAAGATGAGGAGTAGTTTATACACTGTAAGCTGAGACTTCACACATTCCACTGAGAACTCATTCGTTAACTCTCGGTTTCTGTAGACACCAAAATCGTAACAAAATAAATCAGATTTAACAAATTTAGGTTAAAGAAGGAAATAGCCAAGGACTGGCTTACCAACAAAG
>NC_134800.1:10101799-10106799 GCF_046742065.1 Oratosquilla oratoria | reverse complement strand
ACACACACACACACATACATACACACACACATACAGAAACAAACGCACAAACGCACACACACACACACACACACACACACACACACACACACACACACACACACACACACACACACACACACACACACACACACACACACACACACACACACACACACACACACACACACACACACACACACACACACACACACACACACACACACACACACACACACAATAAAAGAATTTAAGAGCAAATTAGACTTGGCGAGATACAGAGATGGGACCCCACGAGCGTAGCTCCCCCTTCCCGTAAGATACAGCTAGGTAAATACAACTAGGTAAATACAACTAGGTAAATACACACACTCCATGCCCTTTGCTCAAGGTGATAGTAACAGATGGTAGTGTGAAAATTTCGAGCACAGGTGGGACTCGATCTCGGGTCAGCGTTGTCGCGAGCTCTCGAGGTTGACCTTGTGTGTGCGCGCGCGCGCGTACGCAGGCAAAGCGAGCGCGTTGTTTCTCTTTGGAGTTAAAGAGGAGTTAAGGAAAAGAAAACGGGAGTTGGGGGGGGGGGCGAAATGTTTGCGTTCCCACAATAAAAGAACAAACGCATACTTAAGAATCGTAAATTCGGGACAAAATGACACATCGTGACAAGTACATAAACTGTATCTGTAATTGCAAAATGTAATTGTAATGGTTATTTTTAGTGCTTCTTCCATTGCCGTTTTCGGCCGGGGGAAAGGTTAGTATGTGAGAATGATGACACTAGGAGTTGTCACCATTTTCCTGTTGGTTATGACTCTGACAACAGGCTGCTTGTCGCTCTACTACTCATTCAGACAACAAAAGCTGGTCCCTTAACCGCAATGCCAACCATTATCATGCGACCATCACCAGATGTGTCTGCGAAGTTGCAAAACTCAACAATTTTTTCTTGGGGGGGGGAGTCTCTTTGATCGTGCCGACTTCCTGCACAGTCGATCCGAAACGGGTATGCAAAAGGGAGACATGTTATGCGTATTTATGACTCACAGACACACAAAAGGAAGATGGTAGAACATTTGTACATTACACTTTTACAGCCTCTGGGTATAGGTTATTACAATACAAAGTTTTTTGAATCTGACGTCTTCTGGGAAGCCTGTAATACGTATGTACGCGTCACAAACTCTTACATGCAAAAGGAAAACGGTAAAAAGACTTGTACACTACACTTTCATAACCCCTGGGTACATGTATTACACTACAAAAGTTATTTTTATCTGACGTATTTGAGATTTAACATAATGAAGTGTCACTTTGGAATAAGGTGAAGGTTGGGATGATTAGGCATACACGCCAACACGCTTGTATCTATGTCTTTTGTAATCAAGTTTGTGGGTAACATTGCCTTTATTCATTGCATAGTTTCTCGTTCAGACCTTGCAAGGACAACGGCTGAAAGGGAAAAAGGATATAGTTTTCATTTGTGGATGTACTTCCACAGTGAACATGCACTATACCACACCAGTACAAGACTACGGGTAAATATATATATGTGTATATATATATATATATTTATATATATATATATATATATATACACTCACACACACACACACACACATATATATATATATATATATATATATATATATATATATATATATATATATATATATATATATATCATATCTGAAGTATCTATAAAGTAAGTGTAGATTACTGCACAAAGTGACAGAGTATTTTTTAATAAACATGTACAAACGTTTATTGATGCAACTTTTTAACCCTTTGCTTTGATGATGTATTTTGCTGAGGTAGTATATTAGGACTTTCTTCCAAAACGCAATCAGGCAACAGTGAAAGCATACGGTTTCTTTAGTACAATAGATAGGAGTATTATTACTACCTTTTATTTATTTATCTTTTTATCTAATTATTATTATTTTGCAAAACGGACGGTCGTCTCCTATTCCACAACCCAGCTATACCAACATGGCTTCTTGATTGGCTGAGTGTTATGGTGTACGGATGTGTTAAGGGCATTGTACGATTGTCATGCATTGTACTTTGAGTAGATTAGAAAATACATGCTTCGCCCTTTTGTACATAAATACTATGAAA
The DNA here is from genome assembly GCF_046742065.1 of Oratosquilla oratoria. Classification (NCBI taxonomy): domain Eukaryota; kingdom Metazoa; phylum Arthropoda; class Malacostraca; order Stomatopoda; family Squillidae; genus Oratosquilla; species Oratosquilla oratoria. The sequence continues at coordinate 10,104,702 of NC_134800.1, read as the reverse complement.
CAGATTTATATTGATTTATCAAAATTATTGTTTTGATTGCGTTTCCATGTGTCCATTTTATGAAAAAACCATATGATCGTATATGCTTCCATCCACGTGAGGCAGTTGCTAACTCGCCTCCATGATGTGAACGTGTATTGTAATAGTTGTGCTTGTCACCTTGTGATAAGTACATTGTTCGATAATTATTTAGTTTCAATTTAGCCACTCGAATAGGTTAAGTTTTGGTCAAACACATTACGAGAGGCTATTGTACCAATAAAAGGTGATAAATCACTATTACCCTATTTAAAACAGGTTTTCCTTGGCTGAATAAAATCGCCCGGTGACAGCCAGAATAATTATAAATTTTGACGTCAAAGCGTTAATCGTGATATACCTAACTAATTGGTGTCTATATCTTAACTCTCAAAGATACGGTTCGAGGTTCTAAGATCTACATAGATAAACACCCAAGCCACATATTATAATGTCTGGTAATAGTTTGGTCCGCTTGCTTATTAATTTCTTTGCTTGGTTATCTCTTGTTAGCATCCGGCCTAGCTATGGACCAAAAGGTCTCCTGTCGGCATGCTCTTTCTTTGTAAATATTTGCTTTGTGATCTCCCTCGTCAATAACTACCTCCCGCTCACATTTATTTTTTATCTTATTTCCATTAATTGCCAAGATGCCTAATATGCTTCTTCAGTTCGCTCGGATATGATTTTGAGAATTACATCCAAGTATGGATAAATAGACGAATGGATAGATGACCTAGGATATAATTTTCATATCTAAAACCAAGGTTGATTGAAACTCGGATGGATGGATGGATACAGTAATGAAAGACCTCAGATCAGTAAGAATCAATGATTCAATACCCCTTATTTCCCCGTAAGTAGGGAGAAAATACCGTGGACTATTTGTATGGGCAATGTAGCTAAAAGCAACGGAGATGAAATTCCCATAGAACTCCATCGGTATAAACAAAAGGTGGAGACCTCCCTAGTGACCTGTGCAAGACTCACCTATTCCTATGTATATATTTTTTCTTTTGCGTCAAAATATTGTTCACACATAGGCACCCCCCCCCCCATCCCCCGCCCCTCCTTTCCTTGCATAATAGTATCATCTATACACAGCCACTCTCCACTCATCCTTATCTCCTGCCTTCTTCCTTCCTTGCTCAACAGGTATTCCCCTCTTTCTCAATGTCCCCTTCATCCCATCCATCCATCTCATCCTTGGCCGTCCCCTCAAGTTCACTTTCTCCATCTCTGCCTTCCACATACCTTTTCCTAATCTTTCATCACTTATTCTTTCCATGTGTCCAAACCATCCCAATGCTCTTTCTTCAGCCATAGCTACCATCTCCTTTTCCACTCCTGCTCTCCTCCTCACCTCCTCGTTTCTCACTCTATCCAACCTTAAGCCCAACCATACTTCTCAGACATTTCATCTCAAACACATTTAAACTTTTTCTATCTACCTCTCTACAATTTCCCATACAGTGTCTTCGGTAAAACCACCCCTTCCATTCCCAAATGCCTATTTTTCATAACCCTTTTTAATCCCCCAAGGCATTTACTTGCTTCTCTCAGTCTATAATTTACCTCCACCTCCACTCCTCCCTTTCCTGCCACATGCGACCCCAAATACCTAAAGCTATCCATTTCCTCCAGCCTCTCTCCTTTAAGAATTACTTCCAACTCGCTGACATTCTCCCTCCTTGTACATCTCATCACTTTATTTCTATCCACATTTATCTTCAACTTTCTTCTATTGTATACCCTCCCAAACTCCATCACTGACTCCCTTAATCCCTCCTCTGACCCTGCCATAAGTGCAGTGTCGTCAGGAAACAACAACTGGCTCACCTCCCACTTTTCTTCTTTTAAAACATCTCTAGTCCAATGTCCATTACCCTCGTCTTTATCTCCCACACCACCCAATCCATATTCATATTGAACAGCCATGGCGACATGACATATACCTTACGCAATCTCACCTTTACCTCAAACCACTCGCTCTCTCTATTTCTAAACCTAGCACAGGCTATAGTACTCTCGTAAAAACTCTTGACTGCCCTTGACAGCTTTCCCCCAATCCCATATATCTGCAAAAAGTCCCAAAAGGCCTTCCTGTCTACCCTGTCATAAGCCTTTCCCAAATCCATAAAGACCCAAAAAACATTTTTACCTTTTCCTAAAGCTTTCTCATATATCTGTCTTATCACAAACATGTGATCCACGCAACACCTACCTGTTCTAAACCCACATTATTCATCACCAAATAGTCACTTTGTTCCTCTCTCAATTCTCTCGGTTAAAACCCTCCCATAAGCCTTCCAATCTATACTCAAGTAATGGATCCTTCTGAAACTACTACACTCACATTTGTCCCTCTTTGCTTTGTAAAACAAAATTATACAGGCACTCATCCAGTCCTTTGGCACTCTACCCTCCCTTAGACACATATTAAACAATCTTACTAGCCAGTCGACTATTATAGTATCTCTTTTCTTTGGACATTCCGCATGATACCCATCTAACTCAGGTGTCTTAATTCTTGCCCTGATATATATATATATATATATATATACATATATATACACATATACATATATACATATATACATATATACATATATATATATATATACATACATATATTATATATATATATATATATATATATGTGTGTGTGTGTGTGTGTGTGTGTGTGTGTGTGTGTGTGTGTGTGTGTGTGTGTGTGTGTGTGTGTGTGTGTGTGTGTGTGTGTGTGTGTGTGTGTGTGTGTGTGTGTGTGTGTGTGTGTGTGTGTGTGTGTGTGTGTGTGTGTGTGTGTGTGTGTGTGTGTGTGTGTGTGTGTGTGTGTGAGTGTGTGTTTCATATATACACTTGCTTTATTATTGTCATTTGAT
>NC_134800.1:10064299-10096799 GCF_046742065.1 Oratosquilla oratoria | reverse complement strand
AATTTGTTGTTTAGCTTAGACTGGCGCTTAGGCATTTGTTTCAATAAATGATCACTTACTTGGATGGAAATATGTGTAGCCTTACAATCATGTTTCTTTATCATTTTTGATCTAGACTCCTGAGGGTTCCTTTTGACAACCATAAATGGTATGCAATGCATGGCACTGAAGTTGACTGTAATCTTCAGAATTGTAGAGAATAGAACTACCCAAAATATCATACGGAAGACTCTTCTCAGAATCATAAGTGACATAATGATGTGTCTTTCCCGTTGCTACATTGATAGTACCATAATGTAGGCACTGTCATGGGGTAGCCAGTTTTCCCAAGTTTCCTGCAGATCACTAGCAACGTGCCTTAGGATGTCAAGTATTTTCTTATTTGTCAACTCCATTAGACCGTCAGAGGAGGGATGATGAACACTTACAAAAGTCTGGGTGATGTTGTATAGTTTGCAAATGTTGGCAATGATTTCATTCTTAAACTCAGTCCCATTGTCGCTAAGCAACACTAAAGGACAGAGCCTTGAATGCTACGGGGCAACTGCAAGAGATCAATGGCTACAGTACCGAAGGGGCGAGAAGGAGTAGCATACTCTAGAATAGGAGCAGGGTGAGTAGAACCTTTGTTCTGAGCACAAGACTTGCACTGGGCTACATGAGTGGCAAGATCTAAACGCACTCTAGGCCAATAATATTTCTTGCAAGCCATAGCCAGAGTTTTGTCATGACCTGGGTGACCAGTTGGAGGGGAATCATGAGCAAGAAATAAAACAACAAGAACTAGGGACATAGGGGTCACTAACTGTGCCACATCTTGCCTAAACATTTTCACGTCAAGAGTAAGAACACTGTCTTGCAAGGAGAATTAAAACAGAGGTACGGGCAATTTTGGCAAGGTAGCATCATCGCCAGAGTCTAAGACGTAAATGACAGCAGACCAAACAGGGTCCTTATGTTGAGCTTTGGCTAAATCTCGCAGGGAGAAGTTGTGAACTGCAACAGCAGCTATAGGTACATTTCGTGAAAGTGCATCATCAACAATGTATGCACATCCCGGGATATGATTAAGGACGGGGTTGAATTCCTCATTATTAATCATCATTTCCTCATTATTAACCATCTGGCTAGGCAGCCTGAGAGATTTTCGCCCTTGAAATGTTGTGTAACAGCAATGTTGTCTGTGTAAACTGTAATAGGATAGCCAAAAATTATGTCACGAAAATGCTTTAGAACCCACAACACTGTTAAAGCTTCCAAATGTGTAACAGAGTAGCAAGACCCAGCATGATTAAGTATGCGGCTAGCATGCACAATGACATGTGGTCGACGACCATCTACTTGCTACATTAGGACAGCTCCAATACCTAAACCAGAAACATCAGTGCAAATGGTAAACGGAAAACTATAATCTGGGAATGCAAACACAGGTGCATGAGTGCATGCTTCAAGGAGTCAAAACATTTCTGATGAAGCATCATGCCACTGGAAGGAAGTATACATTTTGAGGAGGCGAATAAGAGGTGATGCAATAGAAGCAAGTCATTTTACAAAAGCGCGATAGTATTCTGCCAACCCTAGGAAAAAACATACTCGGTCAACTATCTTGGGTGTAGGAAAGTTTCTAACAACTTTGATCTTATCATCTATAGTATGAATACCATTTTTATCTATCACACGACCTAAAAATTGGATGCTGGACTTAAAAAATGAACATTTTGGTCAATTGAGCTTCAACCCAGCTTCAGCAAAACGTTGCAAGACTAAGGACAACTTATGGAAGTGACTTTCCATATCCTTGGAAACTAGAACCAAGTCATCCAGATACACAAAAAGTCCATTACCCACTAGCATTCCGCAATCCCACGGGGCAACGGAGCCATTCATAATGACCTGACGGGGCCGAGAAGGCCGTGATCTTACGAGGCTTTTCTTCCAAAGAAATCTGTCAAAAGCCAGCCTCTAGGTCCAAGGTGGTGAACACTGTGTTAATTGTTTCAATGGACTAAAGACAATCGCTCAACACAGGCAAAGGGTAATGATCTAGAATTGTGACATCATTCACATACCTATAATCCACAACAGGGCGGAATGATCCATTCTTCTTGGGCACAAGAAGTAGTGGGAAGTTTCACTCGGAACAAGACTCTTTGATGGCACCCTCACTCAACAACTCGTTAACTAGAGACTGAGCTACAAGTCTACTAGATGGAGGCAACATGTAAGAAGGTACGTAGACTAGACGCACCCCTTGTTTAAGGTCACTGGTATGGACAACACGGTCTGTAACTCCCAGTCGTTCACCAGGTAAGGCTAGCTTGACGAAGTGTCACTAACAATTCAATAAGACAGTCTCTTACACCAGGAAAATCAATGTTACCTACTTAGAGGCTAAATGAACTGTGTCACTTACATGTGTAGACGATTGAATAAAAGCTGCTATGATAGGAGGTAAATCCTGGACAATGTCAACATAAACGACATCAAAAGAACCCAAATGAATACCAGAAGAGCGTGTGATGGGAGCACCAGCTTCAAAATCTTGGAACACTGATCAGAAGAATGGCTACACTGTCCATGGACAAGACAGTAGCTAGACTGAGGCTGAAATAACATTTTTGAAAAGTCATGTGTGATGCTAAAAGAGGAATTAGTGTAACGTCTACGTACAGGCGTCTGTTCAGAATTTCACTCAAGACACTTACGAAAGAAACAGAAAACACTAGAATGACCTATTTTGTTGCAATACGTGTATATAAGCACGGTAGATAGAGATGGAGATGAAGGAGTGCTCTGCGTAGGTATCGAAGACAGAGGAGGTGGTGGAGGAGGAATAGGAACCTCCGTAGTCTGCTGTGAACGACCAGGTAGTACAGGAGCTAGCAAGGCGCGATATGGCCATTCTTTTAACTTTTTGGAAAGCTTTGTAAGTGAATACTCAACTGTCTGATAATTAAGAGAAGAAGCAATCCTTCGCTCATATGGAGCGAGGAACAAAACAAGTTGGAGTCTATCTAATGTAATAGATTTTTATTCTACCCACTATGAATGTATCAATGAATCTAATGCTTCAGAGGCCATCGTACTAAGTACGCATAATATTTTCAGTGCCCATAGAGGAAGAGTACGTCAGCCAATCTGAAACACCAGAGAAAACTATCACCTACCAGGTTTAAGAAAGTTCTCCATGAAGATGACGTAATCATAGTTTAAAGCTCTAGGGTTGACGCATGAAGGTGACATTGTCTCAGAGGCTAGTGTGTTCGGTATAAATTGAGATCTTACAAAATAAATTTTCTCTGACCCGCAATGACGTTAGTGTTGATGATACTATCCTAACATTGTTTAACTTTTTGGAAAGCTTTGTAAGTGAATACTCAACTGTCTGATAATTAAGAGAAGAAGCAATCCTTCGCTCATATGGAGCGAGGAACAAAAGAAGTAGGAGTCTATCTAATGTAATAGAATTTTTATCTACCCACTTTGAATGTATCATGAATCTAACGCTTCATAGGCCATCGTACTGGCTCTAGCATGAGCACTGACAGATGTTGGGTCAGGTATGGTTCGACTGCTTCTGAGCAACATGTATATAAAATGAGATGCCATTTTCAACTTTTTCATATTATTTATTTTTCGTCTTTTTTTTCTTTTTTTTTTTACTCCTTGGATACAGTTGTCTCATTCTTCTCCTCTTTTATTTCTAGTCAAATTGTCTTCTACGAGTATTACTCCAGCTTGAGAACGTATTTTTGTTACTTTTTCCTTCGTTCCATCGCTCATTCAAACATAATTGAACTTATTATTGTCTGCTATTTTCTAAGTTCTGCAATAGTACATCAATATCTTCAATATGCAATGCCTTCCCTTCAGTAAACCTGACAACCCAGTTAACTTCCTCAGTTAACAAGTGGTTTTTTGTCGACCCAAGTTTACATCGAAAAATTATGATACAGAAGGAATTCTGCGATATACTCTTCACGGCTAGAATCAAACGCAAGACAATCAGACTTACTACAATCACATTGTTTATATTTTTTGTTTAATTTAAGATGGTGATCCTGTCCAAAACAAAAGAAGGTAATGATTTTTTTTCTCTACAGTTTTCTAGAATGTATTCCCTGGGCGTAATCCTTGATCACGTTGACTGAATTGTTATCATCATGGACTCTGGGAACCATTCAGCCGACATAAGATCACCCCAGAGGTTAGGAAAAAAAGCGGACTCTCGTTTCTCTATTTCAACCATGACTGAGATGACCTCAGACACTTATTCAAATTCTTTTTAGGCTCAACTCCTTCATGACTGGATTATCATCACTTGATTTGGTTAACGTCTTGCGAATTTCTTCAACTGAGGAATAGTTATGTGACAGAAATGTCGACAAATTGAGACGATCTCCTGCCGCGAGTGTGGGTTTCAGTCTGTCCACAAACAAACGAAAGTGATTTGCAGGAATATCATAATTCACTTAAACGAAAACAATAGCAAGCACTCAAGTAACAAACCCACTTATTCACGTACAAATGATATACGCTAACTGAATTATTATTCATGGCCGCTGTCCACGCGTTCTGGACGCGAGCTTGATGTCGCATCATTTATCGCATTCCATCCTCCATAACGTGTCCTTTTCCAGCTCTCCTAACGTGGATTCAATTTATGCGCCACATAAAGAAAAACATGAGCTAAAATGCCGCGTCGTAGCTCAAATAATAATAGATTGGAAGGCTATTCACACCGAGAAAGTCCACCGACAACTTTATCCCCCTCCCGAAACATTTCCACCTTGTCCAATCACGCAAAACAGCTATTACTTCTCTGTTCTATTGTAGACCGTGCAAAACATAAAACAACTAAATGTCATCATCTATCACTGCATAATACAGCGCATTACTGCGCTTACATGTGTCTGTTGGCCAATGTTCATGACATAGCTGCATTTGGAAAGGAACCGTTGACTCATTACATGTAAAACAATACTTGCAGTCACGTAACTATGCATGAAGTCGCACGTAATTATACGTAATCATCTTTAAATGTGCAATTACTATTGATAACAACAGGCGTGAGATGCGAGTGCAACTTATGATACCGGATATCTTGTTCAGTATAGGGAAGTTCTGAACCAGGTTGAATGTAGCCTATCGAGTTAGGCGTGGACCTGAAATTCTGAATTAATTTTCGCTTGGTTTGCTCTCAGATATATATATATATATATATATATATATATATATATATATATATATATATATATATATATGTATATATATATATGTATATATTTTTTCTTCTTTTTTTTCTTTTCTTTCTTTCTCTCAGGAAAGCTCCGATGTTCTTTGCCATTCCTCCATTAGTGCATTTTACAAAACAATATCACGTCAAAGATATTTAGTAATAGAGAAGTTAAGAGAAAGGTTTAAGAGGAATAGGAGAAAGGAGAAATAATAGAATAAAATAAGATAAAATAGAATAGAAATAAAAAGTGGTCAGCATTCTTGTTAATGGGGCATCTGTCTCTAATTAAAGGAAAATTATACGTTGCTCTGGTCCGCAGGGGAGGGGTCACTGAAGTTATTTACGTATTAGAATGCATAAAATTTTTGCAGCTAATGCCCCGTACATAATATATGTAAAAATACATACAAATGTATTGTACATACATACATAATAGTGTATGTATACATACATACATTTTGTTTTAATTTCCCAGTACTTATTTTCATAAAAGCAGAAAAGTCATAAAACCTATCTCATGCAAAGCACAAAATTTGACATTCAACATTAGTTTTGATATAATGAGGATCTCAAGTTTATGTTTTTCTTCTGTTCGACATTTTGCTACTAATGAAAATAATTATTTCTTCTGATTACTTCTAGCAACAATGACATGAAAGAAAACAAACGTTGCCAAGTCTTTTAAGAACCTATATATTTTTTACATGTTCGAAAATGCAATATCATATGCATTAAGATAATTTTGAATATTTTTTTATTAAGTGAGAATTAATCTAGTGTATGTGATATGTCATAATTCAAAGGTGGCCTAGATTAAACTTTTATCTGAAATGTCGACAATAAAGATGACATTCGTTTGTGTTGTGTCGGTGGAAGTGTTAGCAATTAAAGATAATTTTGAATGTGCGTTTTCCTGCTCAACAATTATAACTGAAAACTTACTAGAGTGAAAATAAATCATTGTTTTTCTTCTAGTGCCTGTGAGAAAAGACGACAGCGAAAAGGTATGTACAAAATAAGTAGTGACAGTTAACTAGCCATCAGTCTAAGTACGTCCTCTAAACGAAATTGGAAGTTTGTTACCAAGAGTTTTTTTGTTTTTATTTTTTTCGTCTGTATTGCAGACTTAATAATTATAATCATTACGTTCCGGTAGAATATATCAGTACAATATTACTGCATGTATGTTATAACTATATTACTCATTATGAAATTGTTTTATTACTCTAATACATAAAAAACGGTCACTGTATCATATTTGTTGATATATCCATTAGAAGCGAATATTAATGTTTCATTTTGATATAATGCTTATTGATAAAAAAAAATATATGCAACAATAAATAGATTCACTAGTATCATGTGGCATTTAAGCATCAACATAATCTATTCAGGACTGATGTATAGTGTAGGTAGAATTTTAATGTTCATACAATTTAATGTAGGGCAGATACAGAACAAGTGAGTGTTATGATTGATTAATACCCTAACTTGTCTAAAGTATTTGACACGAAATTTACATTGTCAATAACTTCTAGCCCAATATAACCTAACCTAACTTAACCTAACCCAGCCTAACCTAATCTTACCAAACCAAACCTAACTTAACCAAACCTTACCAAACCTAACCTAACCAAACCTGACCAAACCCAATCCAACCCAACCTAACCTAACCTAGCCTAACCTAATTTAACCTAGCCTAGCCTAACCTAGCCTAACCTGACCTAACCTGACCTAACCTAACCTAACCTAACCTAACCTAACCTAACCTAACCTATCCTATCCTATCCTAACCTAACCATTCCATAAAATAACGGATCTTTAAAGAAATGAAAAATGTGTTTGCGGGATGTTTGGAATAGAGCCCTCGTAGGCTCTCGTAGTATATCCAAGGTATTCTTTCGTTCCCATCTTGCCTATTGAGCAAACAAGGTATTAAAGGAATGTATAATTGTATAAAACAATGAATGTATACAAGTTTAACCCAATCAGCACAGTGGAACAACAAATGGGTTTGAATTGCTTAATTCAATACGATTTCATTGAACTGCAAATTTAGTATTTCAACCTTACTGCTACTTAAATGGTTCCGTACAGCAGACTAAAGACATTTTAGTTCGAGTGACTCAGAAGCATAAAGAACGGGGGAGACCATAAGGCCTACACTAGACAGTCTCCTGTCCATTACCACCTTTCATCCCTATGCCAAAACTTTCCTAATCTTTTTTTAAAACAGCCAATTGTTTTAGGGCTCAGTACATAGTTAGTAAGTCTATTCCGTTGGTTAACAACTCTATTGGTAAGCCAGTTCTTGTCTGGTTCCTTCTTAAACTTAGATTTGTCCAATCAAGGTCTCGCATATTTTGTTTTTCTTCCGGGCCAAAAAGTGATGAATTTTTTTTCTCAGCATTTGATTATTTATTTATCTATTTGTTTGTATTTATTCTTATTTATTTATTTGTTCATTTATCTATTTATTTATTTGTTTGTTTATTTATCTATTTATTTATTTATCTATTTATCTATTTGTTCATTTATCTATTTATTTATTTTTGTTTATTTACTCATTAATTTATTTACTTGTTTATTTATTTATTTACTCATTTATTAATCTATTTATTTATCTAATTATCTATTATTTATTTGCCTATTCCCGTATGTATTTATTCATTCTTTCATTTTTATTTGTTAATTTATTTGTTTGTTTATTTATCTATCTACTTATTTATCTATTTATCTACTATTTATCGATCTACTTATCTATCTATTTTCTGTTTATTTGTTTATTAATTTATTATCATGTATATATTTGTTTATTATAATTATCAATTCATTTATTTTATTATTTATTTATTTGTCTATATTTTTATTTATTTATTTATTGATTGATCAATTAATTGATTCGTTTATTCATCTGTCTACTCATTTATTTATTTGTTTCCTTACTACTATATATTTATTTATTTATTTTATTTTATTTATTTTTATTTTTATATTGATTGATCAACTTATTAATTTAGTTATCTATTTATTTATTTATCTACTCATTAGTTTATTTTTAATTTCCTATGATAAAGCTATGGCAGACGCTCTGTGTGTATCTGCATTCTGTGGAAATGTCAGAGACGCTGTAGAAACTTAAACGTGGAAAGCAGAGTTTCTTCGGAATTCCTCTTCCACGAGGGGAATTTTTTTTCGTCTTTTAGTTTAAAATTAAAAAAAGATTGAATTGTCTGGCGCTTTGGAACAACATATTGAAACCTTCACTGGAACAACGGACTCATCTTTGTGATCACGAGACGGTAGTGATGTTGAATATAGCACACACACACACACACACACACACACACACACACACACACACACACACACACACACACACACACACACACACACACACACACACACACACACACACACACACGAGTATCGTTACTTCAACTCTCGTGGGCGGGGAGTTGGGTGTGTGTGTGTGCGTGTAAGGTCACAGCATTACCCATAGATCGGTCATATATGAGCTCTGAGCTCTCTCCCGGGAGGGAAATAGCTGTCGATCACGAGTCCAACACGTGATCCAAGACCATGCTGAATCACACTAATAAGATCTAGACTGTAGTATGCTGCAACACTATGGTCATCCATTTCCAAAAATAATATAAAGAAAATTGAAAGAATCCAGAGAGCAATTACGAAGATGGCCCCAACACTTTCAAACCTGTCATATGAGGAGAGATTGTCAAAACTGAATTTACCAACTCTGGAACAAAGAAGATAAAGAGGTGACCATCTACAGAATCATGAAAGGCATGAAGTCCTCGACAGAGGACTTACTAAATTGGGATAAGAGGAATACAAGGGGACATGGGAAGAAACTCAAAAAGGACAGCTATAGAAGAGACCTGAAAAAAGTTTTCCACACAGAGTGATAGATGTCTGGAACAAACTGGACGAAACAATAGTGTGTGCAAAAAACTATACACGAATTTAAGAGCAAACTAGACACTGCGAGATACAAAGACGGGTTACCACGAGCATAGCTCCCCTTCCCGTAAGATGCAACTAGGTAAATACACACACAGGCATATACGAGGTTGGACTGACTCACATGATTGTGTTAGCAGAGCGAGTTGAGTTGAGACGTCGAAGTTTTGATTCCTTGTGGCTGCTTCATAACTGTTCACACATGCTCCCGTAGACGTGTCATATGACTAAGAAACATCCATTCATTCAGTCATGTGTTTATTATTATAATTCTATATTTTGGGTTACTATTTCTAATCTCACGACATCTGGGGACGTCACCAGAGGGGATAGTAATTGCAGAGATTCGTGAATACTTACTCCAGAAGATTTTTGCAGGTCGTCATATCCACTCCGAGATATATTCGTTTTGTATTTATTTGTATATTCATCGCTTACAGGGACTAGAATTACCGCTAGCCTTCTAGGGATTTTTGTGAGACAAACTGGCGTTCCAGTCACTCAGTATTCTTTTATGATTTGAGACTAGCCTCCTCTCTCTCTCTCTCTCTCTCTCTATCTCTCTCTCTCTCTCTCTCTCTCTCTCTCTCTCTCTCTCTCTCTCTCTCTCTCTCTCTCTCAAAAAAAAAAAAAAAAATGCAGACCACTTTCAACTTTTCCCTAATTTTTAATTACCTCCTTCAATCTCTCTTTTACCACCTCTACGGCTGCACATCTTCTGTACGATATTCTTCTTCCAAGGATGGAAGCGCTGGTTATTCCAGACGAAATACAAATAGTTACTGTCACTTAAGGACAGACGTGTTGCATGCGCGTATATTTGTTACTCGAGGAAAGAGTTTACACATTAGGAGTTTCCACAAATATAGAAATGTTGGTCAATTATAGTCCTGTCAGTAGAATTTCTTATTCTGCATGAAGAATGTAGATATGCACGTATGGCTGGAGCTATAATAAAATTATCTGCACCGTTTGGCCCGAACGGATAGACTAGTATTATCTACTTTGGCATGTCTAAGGATTTCAATATTTCTTTTGTTGATTTGCATGTTGCATGCATATGAAAGGCCTCGGAAACTATCATCAGAGATGCTATCGAACATCATTTAGAAAGCAACCGTTTGATAAATGATAGCCAGCATGGCTTCAGACGGAAACGTTCTTGCGTGACTAACTCGAATTGTACAACACAGTTATCTAGAATTATGACAAAAGAAACAATATAGATTTAATATATCTAGACTTTGTAAAAGCTTTTGATACCGACCCCCCCAAAAGACTACTTACTAAATTAGCTTCACACGGAGTAAGTGGTAGCCTATTAAGTTGGACTAGTAATTGGTTGAATAATCGAAAACAGAGAGTTGTTTTAAGTGGAAAAAATTCTGGGTGGAAAATGTTACAAGTGGAGTTCCTCAGGGTTCCGTTCTTGGGCCACTTCTATTCATAGTATATATAAATGATATAGACCATGGACTAAAATCTACTGTTTCCAAATTTGCTGATGATACAAAACTGTGCGGAATGGCAAATGATCACTCAAACCAATTAGATATTCAAGAATATTTAGATAAATTACAGCAATGGTTTGAAAAGGGGCTAATGAAATTCAGCACAAGTAAATGCAAGGTAATGCACATACAGGTAGGTAAAAATAACAGTAAGTACGATTACAAGTTATTTGGAAATTCGTTAATAAAAGTGAGTAGAGAAATAGATCTCGGTTTAATTATCAGTAACGATCTCAAATCATCCAAGCAGTGTATTTCAGCCTCTGAGAAAGCAAACAAGATTCTAGGACTGATTGCGCGATCTTTTGACTTCAAAAGTCCATCACTCATTAACAAGTTATATAAATCGTTAGTTCGTCCGTATTTGGAATATTCTGTTTCCGTATGGTCACCGAATCTCATTAAAGACATTGACAGACTGGAAAAAGTACAACGGCGAGCCACAAAACTGATTCCAAATATCAAAAATAAATCATACGAAAGTCGACTAAAACATGTGAATCTGTTTTCCCTAAAAAAGCGTAGACTCAGAGATGACTTGATACAGGTTTTTAAAATTCTAAAGGAAATTGACATAAAAAATGACAAAATTTTCACACTAAATGAGAATCAGACAAGAAGCAACGGTCTCAAACTGTCCGGAAATAGATTCAATTTGGAAGTGGGTAGAAACAACTTTGCCAACCGTGTAGTTAATGAATGGAATAAACTTCCTGCAGAGGTAGTGCAATGTAGTTTAGTTCGAAGATTTAAGAGTCATTTAGATAAACACCTAAGCAAGATGCTGTAATGATTATAATTTATTTTATATTATTTTTGTTTTGTTATCATTTGTCTGTTTGATTCTCATTTATTAGTTATATGTCAATTTATTGTTATTTACTATTTACCTGTTTGTTTATTATTTAACTATACCTATGCATTTATTTATGTACTTTATTTGTTATTTGCATTATTATAGTTTTTATTTATTCAGTTATTATATTTTTTTCGCATCCTACCTAGATATGGACCAAAAGGTCTCCTGTCGGCATGCTCCGCCTTTGTAATCCTTTGTAAGCCAGTCCTGAAACGCACAAGAATGATAAGATGACAAACCAGCGGAATAGAATTGTCCACAAGGACAAAAGCACCGGTAATGTGGAGTCCGTAACTCTTGAAACACGTGGCCAAAGTACATAAAGTCATGAAGAACCGGATTTACTTCCTACTTTTAGGTACAAAAACTCGTGACTCTTTTCTGTTACTTCCATTTCGATCTCTTCGATGGTGTGGACAAGGAGAAAGGGGCTGCAGACCTGTGATGTCATATCAAGCACTGTTCTCGTTTGGGACTGTATGGGGGTTTAGGGAGTCTGCGTAGTGTTTATTGTACAGTTTCATTGGAGTGGCTGGAGCTTTAGGCATATAATCCGTTGTATGGAGTAATGCGGGTGGCACAATGTACGGCAGCGCCGGGTATTACCAGAGTAAGAGCAAGTTGAATTAACTTAATAAAATCACCTGGCGACAGGTAGAACTTTAAACAACGACCACCATCTCACCCCCCCCCCCCATAAGGAAAACTTTGCTATAGCCAACTACAAGCCACAACTTTAACGCCGGACACCGACCTATGGAGAATGCTGACATTCTTGTACACAAATGTTTGTGCATTATAGATAGGGTTATACAAATCCTTCACTCACGCCCAGAAGAATAATACCTGTAGATTTTGAGTCCCGTATGTGGCTCTGGATAATAGGCAACTACGTCCACACATGACGTTCACACGGACGAACGCCCACACACATCTTTGGTCTTGTACATGGCCATCCTGCACGTTCGTACCCAGTTCCGTTTTGCTCCTGACAGCCATCGAGTATAACTGAACATAGTCATTATGCGCCTTCACAGCTAACTCACGTAGTCTGGTAACCCACATAGACGTCCTCATAGACACACAGATGAATGGCGTGCAGGTAAAGGTATTAATAACCCTTTTGTTTAGGAGACTTTATTGATTTACGATTCTTTTGAACTTAAAAAAACTTCTAAGATTAGAAGGAGGTCCAATAAAGCATTCGTCGTAGTCTTCGTTATCTTCCTAATTGATCAGGGTCCCAACCCTTGCCTCACTGGTCCACGATCTAGGACCTGAAAATTTACGTTCGGGTTTTATCTGGATGATCAGATTCTAGCTGTTCATTCTTCTTCTTTTCATTTTCCTTTACTTGCTGGATATATCTAGTTTGTCATGACCATTGCAGACCAGCAGTTTAGTGGTGATTCTCATTGCGTTGAACATGTATTCCTTGAGCGGAAATCGAGGTTTGAGTAAATACACTTCCGGTATTTTGAAGTTGGTGACTTCTCATGGCCTTCTCTTTTTCTGCATGAGGGGACGAAGAGGGGCGTGTCGCCGATTAAGTGAGGCGGCCTTGCTGTGGATGGACTGTGTCTTGCTTCATTGCTTCTGACCCAGGGCAGTGGGAGGGATACAGGTATGACCCGTCATCCATGAGGATCTAAGATGAGAAGGTGGGAAAGGGTGGTGGATGGGAGTAGAATAGGTGGGAGTGGAATGGATGGGAGTGTACGTGCCTTTTGACTTAGCTACCCCCCCCTTGTAAGGGGGGAAAACCCTTGATATATGGATAGATAGACTTCTCATGGTACAGGCATGAACTAAGTTCCCCAACCAGCGGGAGAGCCACTCCCACCAAACTGAGGTGTTTATTGATATTGCCATGAGAGGTTTCTGCCACACAAGGCAAGTCGGTCACAGAATCCGACAACCCATTATTTAAGTTGTCATTGTCCAAATTCTAAACAAAAGAATCGCTTAAAGAACACATATTTTTTAGGCATCTTCGTCTGTTTGGTACGAAACGCCCCTGTTGCTCAGTTACAAAACGTAGAATAGAAAGAACAACACAGCTGAGGGTGATAAGTTCTCTGAATTGATGACATCATGGGTCTGTTTTCCAGTGGCAATTATTAGCTGTTCTTCGTGAAACTCATCACTTTTGACTTTTCATGGTTTCGTCGATAGCTCGCCATCCTCATGCTATTGCTTGAGTTAGCGGTTTAGGTACATAATAACTATATTTATTCATACTCGATGGCTTTCAGGACCAAAACGGAACTGGGTACGAACGTGTAGGATGGCTGTGTACAACCTTTGCCTATGAGAGGGGGATTCAGACGGCACTTTTGTTCCGGGGACCAAAAGCTAAGGGCCCTATAGCAACCATGCAACATCCACCCCCTTAGAGAACAACCACGTTCTACCACCCCCAGCCCGCCATATACATACCTTCACATACAAAAACATCACCATACTTATCACATCACATTTATTTCATTTTATTAATATTCATTCTTAATTATTGTAGGCCTAGTTGGTAAAACATACTTGCTGGACATCAAATCTTCAATTTTGAGAAGAATCTTTGCATGCTTCGGCGCCCTAAAGGGGGCTTGTACTGCCTTGCAAAGTTTCTCTCGAGGAGGCCCTGATCGCCAGACGGTCTGCTTGGAGATCCTAAGCTTATAAGTTAATGCTGGGCTCTCACGTGGCTATTGTTCTTCGGCTCTGGGTGGCAATAACGGCTGGGTTCTCAGCTCATCTTAATACCATTCCTGGGGATTAATCAAACGTGATCAGAATATATTTCGTAGAACAGGGTTATACTGTACTGGCAAAATGGAGGATTCTGATTCCTGTACACTGTTAGTAAGCAGAATGTACACTGAGAAAGTCTGTTACGTGAAATGATACAGAGCAGTGATTCCCCCAAAATTTCTGTCATTTCTCCCTACAACCAGTTCGATCATCTATATTTCTCCCCTTCGTGTGTACGAGGGAAAGAGTAGTCAAAACACACTGTGACTATTTACTAATTATTTTCCTCTGCGATGAATCCTTACTGAGATATGGGTGCGAGCATACTATTATGTGCGGCTATATACCACTCTTCTACAACAGGCATACTCTCTTTCTCTCTATTTCTCTCTCTCAATTTTCTGTGATAGAGTTTGATCGTGTGGCTGAGCTATGGTAGTATAGCGCGATTTTGTGTGTGCGTGTGTGTGTGTGTGTGTGTGTGTGTGTGTGTGTGTGTGTGTGTGTGTATGTGTGTGTGTGTGTGTGTGTGTGTGTGTGTGTGTGTGTGTGTGTGTGTGTGTGTGTGTGTGTGTGCGTGTGTGTTTCTGTGTGTGTATTCATCTTGTTCTTTGGATCACGTGCTGGACCCGTGAAAGACAGCTATTTTCCTCCTGGAAGAGAGCTCAGAGCTCGTATGACCGATCTATGGGTAATGCTGTGACCTTACACGCACACACACACACACACACACACAACTCCCCACCCACGAGAGTTGGAGTAACGACTCGAAGCGCAGCGATACTGAAATTATTTCAGCCCTGGGCAGGATTCGAACCCGGACCGCCGTAGTGACAGTCGGGGACTCTATCAACCGCGCCACCGTGTCGTGTGTGTGTGTGTGTGTGTGTGTGTGTGTGTGTGTGTGTGTGTGTGTGTGTGTGTGTGTGTGTGTGTGTGTGTGTGTGTGTGTGTGTGCGTGCGTGTGTGTGCGTGTGCGTGTGTGTAAGAGCGAGAGAGAGATAGAGTAATCAGGTATGTTTATGTAAAATTCTATATGTAATGATTTCCTTAATCAAAATATGGATTCTCTCTCTCTCTCTCTCTCTCTCTCTCTCTCTATCTATCTATCTATCTATCTATCTATCTATCTATCTATCTATCTTGTTCTCTCCTTCTCTCTCTCGTTCTCTCCTTCTCTCTTTCACTCATTCCTTCTGCATACATATTCCCGCAATATATGTATACATCTATTCTTTTAACCTCTGTTAGACGTTTCTAAAACCGCGCTGAATAATTGTTTCACCCCCTTCCCCACATCTTTCTAAATGTGGTAGGTCTGCCAAGCCCAGAAATAGTCGTCATCTGCATAGTAAGCGTCTTAAATTGGCTTGAAGGACCAAAACAAGCTCTTCATAAGCAACAGCAAATGTGGATTGAGCAACGTTTAGAATCCTTGTCATCTTGGTCCAAAAGAGTAAATTGTTTTTGTAGTTATTTTGCTTGAATGTAATTTGCCTTAAAGCACACTGCTCTTGCATGAATTTTGTTGGTAACGATGGTATGAGTGCTCGAGACAAAACCTGTTTGCATTCCCAGGCAAATGTTATGTATGAATGCAATGGGGTTTTGGTGTATTTGCATCTTCGAATACTGTATAACATACTCGAGCTTTTTCCGTCATGTCTTTGTTCCATGTTGTGGTAACGCTATTTTCATTTTCTTCAATAGTTTATAAAACCTCCTCTGCGTTCCTCCTGACGAATATATATATATATATATATATATATATATGTATATATACATACACATATATGTATATATATATATATATATATATATATATATATATATATATATATATATATATATAAATGTTTTAGAAACTCTGCCGAGGGATTCAAACCCTGACCTGTGCGTGAATAATCACGAAGCCAAGACGCTAGCAACTGATTATGCACGCACAGGTTAGGCTTCAAATCCCTTGGCAAAGCTTCTAAAATGTTCAATCTGGCTTTAACATACACAGGCACACACATACACACACACACACACACACACACACACACACACACACACACACACACACACACACACACACACACATATATATATATATATATATATATATATATATATATATATAGATATATATAAACATATATATATTTATGTATATATATATACATACATATATATATATATATATATATATATATATATATATATATATATATATATATCCGTGTTGAGACATTCTGACAGGTTGACACAAGTGGAGTAGGGAACACAGGAGTCTTAGTCTGAGTTTATTCCTGACTAGTTTTGCAGGTATGAAAAAGTATACCTGCGAAACTAGTCAGGAATAAACTCAGAATAAGACTCCTGTGTTTCCTACTCCACTTACATATGTATATATACATATATAGTGACAATTTCTGCATAACCATAACTTTCAAATTTCGTTACCTCTATCCACTTTGTTCTTTAATCATTCTTGTTCAGTAGACCAGTGATGACCAATTCGTGATTAACTCATCCTCCGGCGACTTTCATGTCTTCACACTGAAATCCATTTTCCCCCGAATTCATTGATGTGTCTTATTCAGATCCTCCCATGACAACTGGCATTCTCATATGTTCTTCACTCTCCTCATGAGGTTTGTATCATTAGCAAACGAAACTGTGAACTGGTTGTTCTATTCGCCATGTCATTAACATGCATCAGGTACATTACTAGCACTAATACTGAACCCACCAGGGCCCTATTAATATGTGTGTGTGTGTGTGTGTGTGTGTGTGTGTGTGTGTGTGTGTGTGTGTGTGTGTGTGTGTGTGTGTGTGTGTGTGTGTGTGTGTGTGTGCGCGCGTCTGTGTGTGTCTATGTGTGTGCGTGTGTGTGATTCACTACGTGGTGGACTTGTATGTGTGTGTGTGTGTGTGTGTGTGTGTGTGTGTGTGTGTGTGTGTGTGTGTGTGTGTGTGTGTGTGTGTGTGTGTGTGTGTGTGTGTGTGTGTGTTGTGTATGTGTATGTGTGTGTGCGTGTATGTGTGTTTGCATGTGTACGTCTGTGTGTGCGTGTATGATTCACCATGGTCTCAGATCACGTGGTGGACTCGTGTGTGTGTGTGTGTGTGTGTGTGTGTGTGTGTGTGTGTGTGTGTGTGTGTGTGTGTGTGTGTGTGTGTGTGTGTGTGTGTGTGTGTGTGTGCGTGTATGTGTGTTTGTATGTGTACGTCTGTGTGCCTGTGTGTGCGTGTATGATTCACCATGGTCTCAGATCACGTGGTGGACTCTGTGTGTGTGTGTGTGTGTGTGTGTGTGTGTGTGTGTGTGTGTGTGTGTGTGTGTGTGTGTGTGTGTGTGTGTGTGTGTGTGTGTGTTGAGGAAGTAGTGCTGTTAGATTCTGACGATAACTGATATTTTGTGGTCAGAAGGGAAGATGAGCAAGTGCGAATGTCGCGTTTTTGAAAAAAAATAAAAAAGATGAAAGACTTCAAGAAAGGAGAGACAAGATGTTCCCTACGTCACATGTAAGTAACACAGTGAGGAAAGGAGGCGGGGAAGGGAGGAGGAGGATAAGGAAGAAGAGAGAAGGAGGATAAGGAGGCGGGGGAGGAGGAGAAGGAGGAGGTAGAGGAGGAGGAGGAGGAAGAAGAAGAGGAGGGGAAGGAGGAAGATGAGGAGGAGGAGGAGGAAGAGGAGAAGGAAGAGGAAGAGGAGGAGGAGGAGGAGGAGGAGGAGGAGGAGGAGGAGGAAGAAGAAATAGTGACAACAGAATGGAACTTGTGTTTGAGTGTAAACACAAAGGAAGTATCAATGTGACAGAAAATTATATAGACTAAGAAGCAATTGAATACAAAAAATGTCGTAATTTTTTCGGTATCATGAGTAAATTCTAAAGATAGGAGAACCTAGGCCGAAGCGTAATATGTACTTAAAAAAAAAAAAAAAAAAGGATATATATTTCATATGTTTTGAGATGATAATTTTTCCTATACATCAGGGAAATCATGGAATGGATATTGGGCATCAACAATTGTAATTGAATAGTTCTTTATACGACTGTAACATTCCTCTGATTATCTTTGTTTTAACAAGAAACGTGAACTGAATGCAAAGAAAAAAAGTGGGATTGGAGCAGGTTAAGTTAACTTTGATGTAACACAAAGGTATGATTGGTGTATGATATTTTTCACTGTGGTATGATGGTGGATAGTTATAGTGGAATGTCAGGAGGAATGTCAATACATGAGTGAGTATTCGACCGAACTATGCTTTAGAAAATCTAGAAACTCTGAAAATATAATGAGTTAAAACCCCCACTGAAATAGTATACAGGGGTATATACAGATAAAAATCAAACAAACTAACCGACTTGGATATTCAGATTTTCTCTAAATTAGATATTTCTGTGCGAAAATAGAAAACGGAAGAACGGTTATAGTGTGCTGTTGAGGAAATACAGGATGGTTTGGACGTGCTTTATTCTCTAACGTTTCGACAGAATTTTCTCTTTAAGAAAAACTCTCTCTCAAAAATAAGTGAATAAATAAATAAATAAAATAAAAATACTTCTGCAATCTTTTGGACTCTATTACTAAATCATTATCTACAACTATCTGTCATTTCTTATGTCAAGAATTGTAATTCACTGATTCTTGTTAATCTCCATTACCTTCAAATAAAACTCTTGTTGGATCTGATGATGTACACGCTGTCAGACAATTTTGGAATAAGTCACAAACAAGGTCATGCCTCTGGTGACCTTTATTTGAGCATAATGAGCCACAGCTGGCTCAGGTGAATGTTCTTGCTTTTTATATTTGTGGTTTGAGCTTAAATCCCTTATGTTCAGGCTTCATACGTAAGCACTACGTATGTTTGCGGCCTGTCGTGCTTGACTGATGCCATGTACAGACTACACATTCATATACAAAGTCGGTCTAACACGATTCTCCTATATGCGCACCCTAGCCTAACGCTAATGCCTTCTGTGTACCCATTCAAACGTTTCTAGGGAGAAATCCCCCAAGGAAAATATCCCCGAAGGGGAAATATCCCCATTGATGCTGTTAACTGAAACCTAACCTAACCTAACGTAGCTTTACCTCACCTTACCTTAGCTTATCTTACCTTACCTTATCTTATCTTATCTTATCTTACCTTATCTTACCTTACCTCACCTAACCAAACCTAACCTAACCTAATCTAACCTAACAAACTTCTTGTTCTTTTCACCTTTGCCTGCTTTAATTTATTCTTAGGGAAAATTCTCCTCTGGGGGAATTTTTCTAGGGATATTTTCATTGGGGATTTCTTTCTACGGGAAAATATATCCCTAGCCGTATGGTTTTCCACCTAGGAAGGAGATGTCCACAAGACGTTGTGACAGACTACAATTAACTTTATATGGGTACTCATGCTTACGTTTATGGGGCAAGTATTCTTGTAAATCTGTATATGCTTGTATGTATGAATACATATGCATGTGTTTGTTTATTGTTTGGTATATATTCATGAGTGTGTGGACGCGTGTGTGTGAGCTGAGATGTGGTTGTATATTGTCAGACAGTTGAATTTAATTTTTATCACATGTCGTATATTCTCTGAGTGTAGGTCAAAATGCTGCGTTAGCGGGTGTATAGAAAAGATGAAGAAAACATCAACAGCTTTAGGAAATTAGATATAAGATGTAACGATGAAATAAGGAAAGGGATAGTAGACATAAACAGAATATACAAGACTCGTATAGTTATTTCTATAGTATAGACACTGTAACACATGTATAAATGGTCAAACTATGAATCAATGCTGCTCTTAAAGACATGACTGGATTATGAAATAATACATACATATATATACCAAAGGCTTTTTCCCCCTACATGGGGGGTAGCCAAAAAGAAAAAGGCATAGAAACCACTCCCACCCATTCCATTTCCTATATATTCCACTCCCCTCCACCCTCCTCCCTCCGTCTTATCTTGGCACCTCCTGGATGACGGGTCATCCCTGCATCCTGTCCACTGCCCTGCAGAGGTATAAAACATAGGTTCAATTATGCCGAGTAGAGACACAGAGGAACGCTTATAGATCTGACCTTCCTTGTATGGAGAATGAAGCCTATTGTTAATTAGATGGTAAAAGTATGAAAGAATAGTACGAGTTAGTGGAAATTCATGGTACAAGAATCGAATGGGTATAGTCCTGTTACCTTGAAGGGAAAATTGCAAAAAAAAAAAAAAAAAAAAAAGTTTTGTATACGAGCAAGACAAGGTGGAAATGGAGGCTTATGAGATGAAGTAATGGCTACGGGTGACATGAATGCGAAAATAGATCAATGATAAGTAAATATGAAACGGAGACTATGATAATAATAATTGGATTTAGATGTCATATGTCTACCTACAAAAATTATTTGTACAATTGAAAACCTCTTTGAAAAAATATATATACACAAAGAATATCTTAGCAGAAAGACGAATAAAAAGGAATCTGCTGAAATGAGCTAAGATGAAGACAAAAGAATGAATAAAAAAGTAAACAGTGACAGAGAGGGAGGACAAGAGAAAGAGAAGACAGGTAGAGAGATGCAAAGAAGACTACAAGCATCCTAAGAAAATTATCTTCTGTGTTTACGATAGAGTAGCAGCATTGGATAGAGTCGACTCCATGCATTTCTACCAAACGCTTCATTTGCATACGTAATTGCCAGCATGATTATGTAAGTAATTGTTTAAGTATTTTTTTAAATGTGTGCATAATTACGACAGAGTTAGCATGGAAGCATGTAATCATACTGGCCCAAGCACAGTGTAACATATCTCAAAGCTAAAAAAGAAATTGAATTGTTAAGATGTTTGTTGAGCATTGCATAGGAATGGTTCAGGGTTCTGTGAATACACAGTGTGTGACGTGTGATATCTGTGTGTCGCGTCCTGTGATGTCAGTGTCACAGGAACATATACCAGTAGAGTTAGCCCAAATCTTGGCTACTTCTCTTATATGGGAGAAGAAGGATTTTAGTAGATAGACTGATATATGTAGATAGACTGATAGATATATAGATAGGTGGATGGATAGACATATGTATTATAGAAAGGCAGATAGATGGATATATAGATAGAAAGATAAGTGTATACATATATATATATATATATATATATATATACATATATACATATGTATATTATATATATATATATATATATATATATATATATATATATATATATATATATATATATAATATATGTACACGAGTAGATGTCCAAATCTTTCTTACAGCGTTATGTGAAAAGTCGTTTCCACGTATATTGGTGGTCAGATTCGTTTCTTTACGAGTGGTAACCACTAAAAAATGTTTGAATTTGATACGAAAAGAATTGTCAATTTTGTTACGTTACAAAACGCTTTCAGGGTCGTCGTTTAGTCGTTTTTTTTTTGTCGTTTTTTGTTCACTCATCTTTGTGTTGTTTCGTCGATTTTGTTGTTTTAGTTGTTGGAGTCGTTTCGAGTCGTTTTGTCACTTTCTCGTTTCTTATTACTGTTATCGTTTTTTCTTTTTTCTTTCTTTTTTCTTTTCTTGTCTTCCCGCCGTTTTGTCGTTGTTTAATCTTTGTCGTTTTGTTGATTCCTCATTTCCTTGTTTTCTCATTACGTCGTTCTAACATTTCTTCATTGCCTTGTTTCTTTTTCTACTCTATTATCGTTTAGTCTTTTTTGTTTTCATATTGTTGTTTTGTCGTATTCTACGTTACATTCTGACTTTTGAACAATTCTTTTTGGGTTTACTCAACGTGTTTATACCTTAGTTTCCCTTCATCTATGCATATTGTGATGATGATATGGTTTAACGTCCCAAACTCCTCCCTTATAGAGAACTTTGTAGCGTGGAATTTAATAAACCATGCCCTTGGTTCAACTTCGCCGGTGGCAGGATTCGAACCACCATCCCCTCGACCTTCGCCGCAAGTAACGACGCCCTAGCCCGCTCAGCCAGAGAGCCTTCAATTTTGTAGAATCTAAAAACAATTCCAGAATGTTTCATTTACATTTGAGATTCATTCAGAGGACAAATGTGATGCCAAGTGGCTTATATTTCTCATATTATCTTATGCACGGGTTGCTGGTGTTGTGGTAACCGGGCCCGCCTGCTAATCCAGTCGTCTGAGTTCGATCCCCACCCAGGATTGAAAAGTATCACAGGACAGCAAGCTAGTACCTGAGCTGATGGGCAATGAGGTGTGTGTGTGTGTGTGTGTGTGTGTGTGTGTGTGTGTGTGTGTGTGTGTGTGTGTGTGTGTGTGTGTGTGTGTGTGTGTGTGTGTGTGTGTGTGTGTGTGTGCGTGTGTGTGTATGTGTGTGTAAGTACATAAAACCCGCAATGTTTTAAACGTCAGCTTCTGCACACACACACACACACACACACACACACACACACACACACACACACACACACACACACACACATGCATACATACATACATACATACATACATACATACATGTATGTATGTACATACATACAAACATACGCATACTATACACACATACATACGCGCGCGGAAGCACACACACACACACACACACACACACACACACACACACACACACACACACACACACACACACACACATACATACATACATACATACATACATACATACATACATACATACATACATACATACAAACAAATAAACAATCAAACACACACACACACACACACACACACACACACACACACACACACACACACACACACACACACACACACACACACACACACACACACACACACACTCAACACAGAAACGCACGAAAACAGAGAGAGAGAGAGAGAGAGAGAGAGAGAGAGAGAGAGAGAGAGAGAGAGAGAGAGAGAGAGAGAGAGAGAGAGAGAGAGAGGAGAGAGAAGGAGGGAGATTTGGGAGATAATATCTTCCTTTCTCCACTACCAGAATATTTATATACATTATCCGGATATTAACTAAATATACATGTCCCATGACGTTCACTGACAACCACGCTTTGTCCCCCCGTCTCATGTTTTGAAACTCTTTATCTCCACTGCATAAGAAAATGTTTTCTCTTTCTTAGTGGTATAAAATGATTTTGTTTATAAGATGAGATAAACCATATTTTCCGTTAAGGATTACAAAGGCGGAGTATGCCGACAGGAGACCTTTTGATCCATATCTAGGTCGGATGCGAAAAAAAATCATATTAATAATAAAATAATAAATAAAAACTATAATGATGTAAATAAATAAAATACATGAATAAATGCATAGGTATAGTTAAATAACAAACAAACAGGTAAATAGTAAATAATAATAAATTGGCATATAACTAATAATAAGTGAAAATCAGACAGACAAATGATAACAAAACAAAAACAAATAGTATAAGATAAATCATAATCATTACAGCATCTTACTGTCAGTTTCATTTAAGGTCTTCGAAAATATTTGTATCCTTATTATGTTGTACAAAACAAATCGTACTTTGCAAACTTTCCCTATCAGGAGACTAGAACGGTGCCCCTCACAGAGGACTTTATAGCCTTGAATTTGAAAAACCATACCCTTGGTCCAACTCGCTGGGGGCAGGATCCGAACAACCGTGACCTCGACCTCCGCCGCACGTAGCGACGCTCTAACCCGATCTTGCTTACTTACCTTTTCCCATGGCGGGTAGGCGATCTGAAGTATCCGTTTATGCGTTTCCATGTAACTCTGCCACTGCACCTAGATGCGTATCTAAATCACCATATTGTGCTGAGGCAACCCGCATCCTGCCTCGTTAAGGAGTAATTAGTCACCCCGTTCCATTGTAGCCTCATTATAACTGCCATCAACCCCTGCTATCTGATTCCGAATTGACTGGCGCGAGACAATTTTTAATCAGTTAAGAATCACCTCTGGTAATAGGCCCTGATTAGGCAGGGGCTTTAAGTGTCCTTCACGTCCTCCTCAGGTCCCTTCAGGTCCCTTTCGTGCACCCTCCAGGCTCCATTTAGGTCTCTGCAGGTCACCTTCAGGTCCCTGCAGGTCCCTTCAGGACCCCTTAAGGTCTCTTCAGGTCCCTTCAGGTCCCTTTCGCGCACCCTTCAGGCTCTCTTCAGGTGTCCATCAGGATCTCTTCAGGCATCTACAGGCGTTGCTCAGGCCTCCTTCAGGGGTCCTTCAGGTCCTTTCAGATCCCTTTCGCCCACCCTTCAGATTACCTTAAGATGTTCATCAGGGTCCCTTCAGGTCCTTTCAGGTCCCCTTCAGGTCCCTTTCGTGCACCCTTCAGGTTTCCTTCAGTTGTCCATCAGTCTCTTTTCAGGTAACCTTCAGGCTTCGCTCAGGCCTCCTTAAGGGTCCATTTTAGGCCTCCTTCAGGTCCCTTTCGTGCACCCCTTCAGGTTCCCTTCAGGTGTCCACCAGGCTCTCTTCAGGTACCCTTCAGGCTTCGCCCAGACCTCCTTCAGGGTCCCTTCAGGGTCCCTTCGGTCCCCTTCAGGTTCTTTTCAGATGTCTATCAGGCTCTCTTCAGGTACCCTTCAGGCTTCGCTCAGGCCTCCTTCAGGGTCCCATCAGGGTCCCTTCAGGTCTCCTTCAGGTCCCTTCAGGTATCCTTCAGGCTTTGCTCAGGCCTCCTTCAGGATCCTTTCAGGCCTCCTTTAGGTGTACAACATCTGACGTCTTCACGAAGTTCCGTCTGGTAAACGCCCTGTGGTTTTAGTTAGTGTTGATGTTGTCTTTAGGGGTTAGTTAACGTTAGTTAACAAACTGAGTCAGTAAGGAAATATAATCTGTAACTTTTCAGTTGCTCATCCGAGTTATATTGCACGTTCATTTCCCTCCCCACCTGCAGCTTTCAACACCTGGTTAGTTAAAACAAAAAGGTTTGTATTAAATACTACTTTTCTCTTGCTTGCATATATTTCATTGTTGCTTTATAAGATGTCCAGCCCTCACCTGAATTAAATTATTTTTATTTTAGTTTGAACGAAATCTGCTAAGTTGTTATTATAGTGAAAGGGATAAGTTGATTAAAGCTATTTTTGTCCAATCTTAAATCCACTACTACAAGTCCTGCCCTACGGTCATCATATTAAGGCAGCAGGACAGTTCATATAGTAATAGATCCAAGTTGGACAAATCTAGGTTTAAGTCTGTTGTCACACTATACGGCGGGGCCGGATGCGGACAGATGATGTTTGCAACTTCAATTATCTCAATAGAATCACCTGGCTCCAGAAATTGATTTAACTACTTTGGCGCCAAAAATTGATATAACGATTCTGGCACTAATACTTGATATAACGACTTTGGCGCCAGAACTTGATATAACGACTTTGGCGCCAGAACTTGATATAACGACTTTGGCGCCAGTATTTGATATAACGATTTTGGCGCCAGAATTTGATATAACGACTTTGGCGCCAGAACTTGATATAACGACTTTGGCGCCAAAACTTGATATAACGACTTTGGCGCCAAAACTTGATATAACGACTTTGGCGCCAGAACTTGATATAACGACTTTGGCGCCAGAACTTGATATAACGACTTTGGCGCCAGTATTTGATATAACGATTTTGGCGCCAGAATTTGATATAACGACTTTGGCGCCAGAACTTGATATAACGACTTTGGCGCCAGAACTGGATATAACGACTTTGGCGCCAGAACCTGATATAACGACTTTGGCGCCAGAACTTGATATAACGACTTTGGCGCCAATAACGAACCGCAACGGCGGCGCCGGGCATTGTGACACCGGCCTAAGAAGGAAATAGACAAAAACTGGTTTACCAACTGAGTAGTCAACGAATGGAATAGACTTAGTAACCACGTAGTGAGCGCTGAAACAACTGATTGTTTTAAGATAAGATTAGATGACTTTATGGATAGGGACGGCAAGTGGCAGGGACATGGAAGTGCCTAGTATAGCCCTTATGGTCTCTTCCAGTCTCCACCATTCCTATGTTTTTATCATTGTGGACAAAGAAATCCTCTTGTTCTTCAGCGTGACTAAAGCCCCTTTCACACTAGACAACTACAGTAGTGACCGTCACTAGTGGCGGTCACTAGTTGCCGAGTGTGAAAGTCTCGGGCAACTGCAAACAACCAGTGACTGTCACCGAGTTGTGGAATCCTTTCTCATCATCGCATTAGTCGAAAGAAAGACATCAATGGAGGAGGTGCTTCTGTTGGCTTTGCTGGTCAAGAAAAGAGACGCTCTCGGTGACGGCAATTGCCAGTGACGGTCACTTGTTACCGGAGCGGGCAACAGCCATAGCCTGTTGCGCAACCGGGCAACAGCCATAGCCTGTTGCGCAACCGGGCAACCGCAGTGACGTAGTGTGAAAGGCTCAATTCAAAATAATGGTAGGCAACTAGTGACCGTCACTAGTGACCGTCACTAGTGACGGTCACTAGTTGCCTAGTGTGAAAGAGCCCTTAGAAGAGCCAGGTTTCTCCATCTTCGACATCAGCGCGTCATTCTCAGACATTTTCATTATTCAGTGATTTTGACACCTTAAACAGTGGATACCGTGTCGAGCTCATGAGAAGGTGGTCGTGAGTTCGATTCCTAGTACCCACTGCGTGTTTCTTGCCAGGCGGGGAGGCGACCCAAACATCGGCCTAAAAACTTAGCGGCCTGACGCAACTGACTGGGGTTTTTCACTTCCCACTCTGTGGAAACGGGATGGTAAGTCAAGACTGTAGCTCTTTCAAAATGTACATTCTTCTTTGCAGCTCTTAGAAGCTTCGTTTGTCCTTGTATGGAGTTCGTATTAGACACGTGGAGTGTTTTTCCCATACGTAGTTCCTCTAAACCAAGGGTTCTCAGCCTTACTTGGCCCATTCACCCCTTTCACCATTTGTCTGAATGTCATTCCCCCCTCCTTTCCAAGATTGCCTGTTTCAAAAAGTGCATTCTAAATAATATGCAAATATTACTAAAAACCCTTTTATTTTTTCCAAATTAGTATATATTTTTCCCATATTAGTATAATTCCAGCCCAGGTGACAGGCCAGATAGGCCAAAACCTGTAATTGCTTTCCTCGCCGAGTAAACTGACTGTGGTCACAAATCACCCCCAGAAAACCCAAAATTCCCCTCTGGGGGTGAATTTCACCCCTAATGAGAACCCCTGCTCTAAACAGTTCATTATCTAATCTATAAAATCAAAATCTTCTCTTACTGACACTCTCCAAACTATTTTATGTCCTCCACATTGAGACATTTTTCCTCTCGTATTTTTTGGGGGCAACTGTACTTTATAATTTCGTAACTGTGAACTTCCTTTTTGAGAAATCAGATGATACAAGATTTCTTTTTTTTTTTTTTTATTCCCTTGGGTTATGTGTGCAAATACCAACTACAGGAATAATGGCTTTGCTATAGAAGCGTCACACGTCGAAACGTTGAAAAGAGGCCACGTGTTAAAAACGTGGCAAACGTTTCTACCAAAACGTGGAGACTAGACACAAACATGAAATAACGTTTCGTTTATTGAGGTGGTATCACATTGGTCTATTTTACCTCCGACTGTTGAAGAAAATTTGTAGCCGACAGCTTTCGGGAAGAAATCTGATAAGCTGGAGTGAAATTATTTTCCTCCATCATATCAAATGACATTGTACCGCCGATTAATTGGAGATTGGAGGAAAAATAGCTCGGTGTGTTAACCCATTTAGTTGGGAGTATACGTTAGGCGGATTGCATTACAGAAAACGTTTCGAGCGTGGAAAATGGCTCGGGCGAAGGATCATAGAAAACGGACTCGGTCGTTTCTCCCTGGACAGCTGGGAAAATGGCAATCACTGTTCCCCTTTCAGATCGTTAAAAGGACTTCACAGGAAAATGAAATAAAGGCGAATAACATTAAGGGGCCTGGACCCTTTCTTAAAGGAGTTGGATCCTTTTTAAGGTTGTTGGATCATTTTTAAGGATTTTAGATTCTTTGTAGAGGATTCGAACCCCACTAAAAGGGATCGAACTCCATTAAATAGGATCTTAACCCATTAAGAATTACCCAAATCCATTTATAGAATCAAATTCCCTTAAGTACGCTTGTTTCGTCAAAGGTTAATTGAGGTCCACTTCAGGCTCCCTTCAACCTCGCTTCAGGGCTTCTTCAGGCTCCCTTCAGTCTCGCTTCAGGGTTCCTTCAGACTCCCTTTAGGACTTCTTCAGACATCCTACGGGTTCCCATCAGACCTTCAGGCTCCTTTCAAGGTCCCTTCAGACTCCCTCCAGGCTTCCATTAGGGCTCCCTTCAGGCTCACTTTAGGTTCCCTTCAGGCTCCCTTCAGGCTACCTCCAGGCTCTCTTCAGAGACTCTTCAGGCCCCTTTCGGTGTCCCCTTAGCCTCCATTTAGACTTTCTTCAGATTCCCTTCAGGCCCCTTTCAGGTTCCCTCCAGACTCTCTTCAGGTCTCCTTCAGGCTCCCTTCAGGCCCCCTTGAGGCCCCCTTCAGACATCTTTCAGACTACTTTCAGACCCCCTTCAGACATCTTTCAGACTACTTTCAGGCCCCCTTCAGACATCTTTCAGACTACTTTCAGGCCCCCTTCAGATATCTTTCAGACTACTTTCAGGCCCCCTTCAGGCCTCCTTCAGGCTCCCATCAGGCCCCTTCAGGCTCCCTTCATGCGCAATTCAGGCTCCGTTCAGACTCCCTTCAGGCTCCCTTCAGGCGCACAAAATCACATCTGAGTGATGTACTTGCCGTAGCGAGTGTCGAGTGGGCCGAATTTACAAAAGATCCTAAGCCTAACGGCGGAGATTTTCCTTAAATGCCTATTATGTCGACGACCTATATGCTTATGTCTAGACATAACCTCGACATTACGGACAACTGATTTGCGGGTAAAATCTCCGCCATTTTGAAGATTTATGTCTAGACTTAGGGGCTAGGATCTTTTATAAATTCGGCCCCAGTTACGTGACAAGGCACAGGGCAGATCGGCGACATACTTACCCGGTTGAGGCTCAAAACACTTTTGACTTCGACGGAATACTCCACAAAGTGTCTTCTTCGGTTCAAAATCCACTCGGGTGACCGAGGTGGATTTGATGACGTCATCCGTTCGTCTACTGAAATAGGTTTGACCAGCGATTAGCAAAACAGCATCGTTAGGTGATGGTGGCTTCCGACTGCGTGTAATTGAATATCTAACACTTGATGGTCTTTAGAACTCGTATTCCAGGGCTCCATCCCCTCACCTTCCAGACAGCGTTGGCATTGAGGAGTTGGTTCCATGCTTGTTCTTCTGTGTTATTGATGTCTTTGACTTGATGTTCTTTACTCATTCTGTTGTTGGCTAGCGTCAGTCGTTTTATTTATTTATCTATTTATTTATTTATTTTTTCTAGTCTGTGCCCCCTTTCTTCCCTAAGGTGAACTAAATTTCTCTGACTAGAATAAAATCTCCAAAGATCAAGTTGAAGGGGTTTCGTGTAATAAAAAAAAAAAAAAAAAAAGTGAGATGAGGAGTGGGAGATGGAAAAAAAATAGTAAAATAAATAAATAGGAAGAGGGGGAGAAAGGAGAAGAGAAATCAAACTAAGAGGAGGAGGACGAGGGAGGAAGGAAGAGAGGAAAAGAATGAAAATTACATTCCAAGAAGAACACAGAAGACGTCTTGAGGCCAAAGGACGGGGCGGGTAGAAGGACGAAGAGAGAGAAGACTAAGGTGGAGGAGGAGATGAGGGTGTAAAGAGGGAGAGGTTAAGGGATACAAAGAACTCGAATTAAAATATAGAAAGGGAGAGCGTATAGTCATATACTTGAAGAAGAATATGGTGAAGTTTAGGGGATCATGGATGTCGGAAAGAGGAGAGAGAGAGGTGGAAAGAGAAAGAGAAAGAGAAAGTTACGGGTACTGAGAGTTGCCCCGGGGAGTATATAGTATGACCAAATGGGTACGGAAAGTGCAATCGTTATACAAAACGTGGTCACCCATCACGTTACCTAACCATAGTACAACGTTCTTCATGTGGATTTGATGTGTTTTACACTAATTACCTTTCATCGTAAAGATCAGCATTGAAGTTTATATCTGCGCTCATAGCTCTTTGGGAAAATGAGAAATTTTCCTCGATTTGATGAACTCGTCTAACGCTGGCCACTATTCATATACTGGACGATATCGGGTCAATTAGAGGAGCGACAGGATTTAGGGTGTTGACTGCAGAGTTCAGATGAGTTCCTGGGGGAGAGGGGAGGGAGGAGGGGAGTTCAGAGGGAGTAGGATCCGTGGAATGATAAACTGAAGAACGGGACGGGAAGACGAAAGGCTTGGAGTAGGAAGGTCGGCGTCTTTATGAGACATTTACAGGTTTCTTGGAAAGCAATCAAGAGTGTTTTTTTTTTGTTTTTTTAACTCCGCTTGTGTGACTGCAGGGTCTCTACGTGATGATGGTGGCCCAAGCATGGCTCCGATCCTATCCTTCGGTTGTTGCATAATTGATAGACGAACTAGCAGAGGGACATTCGCTGCCCTGCAATTGTCCGCGAGCGATAAGCACCTTTCAATGTTTGCTCTTCCTCCGGTGCATAGCAAATGAAATGCTAAGGAGCTTGGGACCAGTTGGTTGCATGTTTGGACTGATTACCGCGGGGGGTGCTTAGTTCTGGCATATGCTTGCAAGCTAATTAAATGGTACACGAGTCATGCAACAAGAGGGTAGAGTTGCCAGTTGTTTTCTTCCACGTTTTCTGCCACGTTGCAGTCTTCCTCCTCCTCCTCCTCCTTCTCCTCCTCCTCCTCCTCTTCGAGTTGCATGTCTGAATATCATATGCACAATTACAAGAACTCTATCGCTTCTTTCTTTCTCAAAATATAAATGGCAGGGAGGTGTCCGCGCCCTGTCCCTTTGCGTAAAGTCTGAGTTCGTTTACATCGTTCAGCGTGCCTGTCGTTGGAGGCAGGCTGGACGATGGATTCTGACCATGGACTTAAGTAATTGGGGAGAGGATGTGACATGAATTTGTGCCCTTTTATCGCCTATATAATCTCAATTTGCGAGTCTTAATTAGAGCAGTCGTCTGTCTTATCGCCGCTTCCCAAGCGTAGATCCAGACTGTAAGTGTCCACATTTTTTATGACTTTTCTTTCCCTTAGTTAAGAGACAACGATCAGGTTAATGATTTAAAGACGGTTCTCAATCTTTGCAAGATAAGGCGGAAGGCACTCAGAGAAGAAAGAAGGCGCGGACATGCTGATAAATTGAGAAGATAAAGGTAATTGTACATATATATCGAGGGCTGGAGTATCCGGTGGTGACGATGACCTTGAGTGGGCACGAAGGGTGTTGATGGCTGACAAAGTCGAGAGCCTCCCAGTGACGCCCGTACCCATCAGCTTTTGCAGAAACCTCTCATTATGCAGAGGAAAGAGGAGGAGCACAAGGAGAGGGGCCGGGTGGGGGACGGTGACAGCAGTCGTGATGGAAGCTCCCGTGGATTGATGATGTTGATGACGTTGATGGGGTTGGTGACTGGTGAGGATGGTTGTTATGATGACGGCACTGATGGTGGTGATGGTGATGGTAGTGATAGTGATGCTGATGGTAATGGTGATGATGATGGGGATTGTGGTGGTGACAGAAGACAAGGATGAGATGTGTACATATCCTTAATTTGTACAAAATTATGTTATATACATGTACATATGTACACACACACATACACACACCAGACACATACGCAAAGCGTGTATGTGTTTGGTGTGTGTGTGTGTGTGTGTGTGTGTGTGTGTGTGTGTGTGTGTGTGTGTGTGTGTGTGTGTGTGTGTGTGTGTGTGTGTGTATGTGTGTGTGTGTTTGTGTGTGTATCAGTGTGTGTGTCAATAGGAGAGGGCATGTCAATGCTTTCAATCACGACGTGTTTTGCAGGTGCTTAGAACTGAAGCTTCCAGGTGTGAAACGTCTTTGAAATGTGTTACGATTTTTTTTTTTTTTTTTTTTTGCCGATACACCGAGATAACACTTTACTTGCAGCTGATACATGCTGACAGGATGCTTTGAATTGTTATAATTACTGTACAACATAAATGTGATCGACATTTGTTTTTTTTTTAATGGTGATATCAGTGTGCGTTGAGAATTGATTCTAGTTGATATCTGAGTAAAGATAGGTATTGGCTAGGTGATATGTATTTTTATACA
>NC_134800.1:10056799-10059299 GCF_046742065.1 Oratosquilla oratoria | reverse complement strand
AATATACAACATGCAAACCCGTAATATACAACGTTCAACACACAGCACAAATACCCTGATCCAAACCAAACTGACACCAAGTTTCTTGATATCAGTCATAATACACTCTACCAATCTATTCCACCTCTCTGAGCTGTCATGGTCACAACTGTAGACAACGAAGTTTCTGTGGTTATCATGAATTACTCTGAATATTACTACAGAGTCCTCTTTATGCCACAAATTACCTTCTCTTCCATCTCCTCTCCAAATACAAAGCCTAACGCCGCTAAGTTTGTAGTTACTAAATACATGATACACTGGAGCATTTTCATATGGTAACTAGCCACACAATGGCCCAGTCACGCATCTACCTCGATAAAAATATTGTCTGTGACTGATATTGATGGTGACATTTCATATGGTGTGACATAAAAGATGTGTTTGTATCATGGTTCTTGTCACTCGCTGCATTTCATATTTTCCTTTCGCTTCCTTGATTACACTAAATAGGTGTGGGTGTACCTTGTCCTGAGTGAATCTGCGTTAGTGTATGTGTGTGTGTATGCCTATACATGAACTACATGTGATTTTACTTTGAAGGCAATTTAAGATTAAGGACATTTGTCTTTAACAAGGTGGACTTGATGCGCCATTTCTTTACCGCTACGAGCTTATACTAACGTCACCCCTCTCTGCTTTCTTGTTTTCTTCCATGTGCATATTGCTAAACTATGGCGATAACACACTCTCTTGCTTCAACTCCGCTTCCATATAATCACTTCATTCACTATCCGCACACCCTTACATTCGTCAGGTTTGTTTTGCACGTATCGTTTTTTCGCCCTGCGCCGTATACGACACGACGTCGTGCTCTCAAATAACCATGAGTGTGTATGTACACTTTCACACTTCACGACCACGTCCAAGTGTGAAAGTGTCCATAGACATACATACATACATATACCAAAAGCTTTTTCCCCCCTACACGGGGGTAGCCAAAAACAAAAAGGCATAGAAACCACTCCCACCCATTCCATTTCCCATATATTCCACTCCCCTCCACCCTCCTCCCTCCCTCTTATCTTGGCACCACCTGGATGACGGGTCATCCCTGCATCCTGTCCACTGCCCTGGGTCAGAAGCAGTGTCGCAAGACACAGCACATCCACAGCAAGGCCGCTTCATAAATTCGGCGACCCCCACCCCCTCTCCGTCTCCGTCCATAGACATCAATGGTCATTTGAGAGCACGACGTCGTGTCGTGGACGGCGCACGGCGAAAAGTCGATATGTGTGAAACGATTTTAATTCTTTCTTCGTACAGGACTTTCTACAGTTGTTATCTGCCTTCTCCCAACTTCAGACATTTCCATACATTTCCATTATATACAGTAGTAGAAAGGTCCTTTATAGGACAAGGAGTGTAAATGGTTCTAGGAGCGAAGAAGGCCATAAGGATACGGAATTTGTCGGAATGGAACGTACATATGAATATACAGGCTCATTTCATATGTACCGACTTTTCGCCGTACGCCCTCCACGACACGTCGTGTTTTTAACGATGGGTGTCTGTGGACGCTCTGACATGTGGTCATGGTTGTATTGTGTA
Source organism: Oratosquilla oratoria (assembly GCF_046742065.1). Classification (NCBI taxonomy): domain Eukaryota; kingdom Metazoa; phylum Arthropoda; class Malacostraca; order Stomatopoda; family Squillidae; genus Oratosquilla; species Oratosquilla oratoria. Next base: position 10,057,709 of record NC_134800.1, on the reverse strand, counting down.
AAAATGTCCATAGACACCCATGTTTATTTGAGAGCACGACGTCGTGTCGTAGACGGCGCACGGCGAAAAGTCGGTACGTATGAAACGAGCCATACAACGGAATATGTCGGAACGTTACATAAGATAGAAAACATATGATTGTTAAATTCTATCAAGTGATCGATTATACAAGACTAATTACTCAAAACAATAAGACATTCCAGACACAAAGGTTTATGTTAAGATACAGGAAAGAACCAGACGTTTACCTTATAAATATAAATGTAAAAACAAAGAGATCTGATGTAAATATCAGGAGACAGTGATTTAGTCTCCAGTTAATACAACTGAACTATGAAATAAATCATCACCCATACTTTTATCGCAAGAGCAAGTGAATAACTTGACATTCATGAAGTTGGATTTATATATTTGACTGTCTGTCGCATTAGCGGTAAAGCAGTTACACCAACATTTGTTATAATCACTCCTTTATGGCTTGTTTATGGTCACCAAATTCATGTCATCTGCAATTAGGAGACTAACAAAGAGAATAGTAGAACAGTCGTTACGTGTCAGCCTTGGCTCGGAATTTGCGTAAATGATTATATATACAAGCAAATGAGGTTGGATGTTACTGGCTGAGGAATGTCGACATCATTCGCTTTTGCTAATTCGTTTGAACAGAAACGACTTCGTTTGGAATATTCTAAACTTCCGTAAGAACATCTCAGACCATTCGTATTTTAGGTTTAACTTCTTTTAGCTCGTCATTCAGTTTCTCACTATATGACGCCAGAGTAATTTGATATTTGAAAATTTGAAAAAAACAAAAGATCGTAACCAAAGTCGTTCCAACGCAAACGAAGTAGCAAAATCAAATAGCATGTTAGCGAGAATTGCCTAATGTGCGACCACCCTTAAATATTAC
>NC_134800.1:10051799-10054299 GCF_046742065.1 Oratosquilla oratoria | reverse complement strand
TTCAGACCATTGCTGTAATTTATCTAAATCTTCTTGAATATCTAATTGGTTTGAGTGATCATTTGCCACTCCGCGCAGTTTTGTATCATCAGCAAATTTGGAAACAGTAGATTTTAGTCCATGGTCTATATCATTTATATATACTATGAATAGAAGTGGCCCAAGAACGGAACCCTGAGGAACTCCACTTGCAACACTTTTCCATCCAGACGTTTTTCCATTTAAAACAACTCTCTGTTTTCGACCTTTCAACCAATTACTAGTCCAACCTAATAGGCTACCACTTATTCCATGCAAAGCTAATTTAGTAAGTAGTCTTTCGTGTGGGACGGTATCAAAAGCTTTTGCAAAGTCTAGATATATTAAATCTATATTGTTTCTTTTGTCATAATTCGAGATAACTGTGTTGTAGAATTCGAGTAAGTTAGTCACGCAAGAACGTTTCCGTCTGAAACCATGTTGGCTATTATTTATCAAACGGTTACTTTCTAAATGATATTCGATAGCATCTCTGATGATAGTTTCCATTATTTTTCCTACGATCGAAGTCAAACTAATAGGCCTATAGTTATTTGGTTTCTTTTTGTCACCTTTTTTGAATATGGGAGTAACGTTAGCTAGCTTCCATTCTCTTGGGACATCTCCGGATATGATGGATTTCTTGAAAATAATTTCTAATGGAACAACAATCTCATTTTTAATTTCCTTTAAGATTCTTGGATGCCAACCGTCAGGCCCTGGTGTTTTATTAACTTTGAGTTTGTCTATACACCTTTTAATTGTTTCTTTTGTTATATTTACCGTAGTGAGTAAGTTTACCCCAGACTTTTCACAGGTTTCAGTTTGGAATTCACTTTGAGGTGTTTCGTTTACGAATACCGAGCTAAAATAATTGTTTAAGAGATTACACATTCCTTCATTTGAATATTCAAGTTGACCGTCAGCAGATAATAGTGGACCAATGTGATTCCTAACAACCTTTTTATCTCTAATGTAACTATAGAATTCTTTGGGATTCTCTTTGGATTTCTCAGCGATGTTCATTTCGTATTGTCGTTTTCTTTTTCTTATTGTCTTTTTTAAATCTCTCTGTATTGATACATAACTTTCATAGTCATTAGATGCACCCGAGCACTTATATTTCTTATAAGCCTGTCTCTTTTTAGCAATACTTTTTTCAGTTTCTTTGTCGAGCCACTTTGGGCGAGCCTGATTTGGGGGACGTCTGTCCTTAAAAGGAATGTAAGTTTGAATCATCTTAGTGAGCGTATTTTGAAATATTTCCCACATCTGATCTACAGGCCTTTCGTTTAATTTTGCCTCCCAATCTGTAAGCTGAAGCTCCTGACGTAGTTCTATGAACTGAGCTTTACTGAAATCGGGTATTTTAGAAGCACAAGTATCTATTCTAAAATTGTTTAGGAGTTTGAATCTGACTAAGTTGTGATCGCTATTTGCAACAGATTCACCGACTTCTACATCAGTTGCCATGCTTTCGCGGCTAGTGATCAATAAATCGAGTAAGTTTCCATATCTTGTTGGGCTCTTTTACATGCTGAATTAAGTAATTGTCACACACACACACATATATATATATATATATATATATATATATATATATATATATATAAAGATAAAGTTATATTTATATTTATATATATATATATCTATATATATATATATATATATATATATATATATATATAGATATATATATAAGCAGAGAGAAAACACAACTAGAACAAGAGTTTATTATTTGTGTGATTTCCGTCTCTTACAACGTGTCAGGATATCTTTACACACACACACACACACACACACACACACACACACACACACACACATATATATATATATATATATATATATATACATATATATATTTGAATATCTGGGGAGCAGATTCTCTTGTATGCATGCATTGTTAAAATCGACAGCGTTAGTGAGGTTGTTGATCTTCTTGTGAGTATTCTCCAGTTTTCTAACCAATATTCTGCCATTTATGCCCACCCTCTAAATGGCAGAATATTGGTTAGAAAACTGGAGAATACTCACAAGAAGATCAACAACCTCACTAACGCTGTCGATTTTAACAATGCATACATATATACATATGTATATATACAGTATACATATATACATACATGTATATATATATATATATATATATATATATATATATATATACATACATATATATATATATATATATATATATATATATATATGTATGTGTGTGTGTGTGTGTGTGTGTGTGTGTGTGTGTGTGTGTGTGTGTGTGTGTGTGTGTGTGTGTGTGTGTGTGTGTGTGTGTGTGTGTGTGTGTGTATTAATTTATTCTGAGGCCCAGTGATTACAAAGTTTGGGAGTACGTCGTCTGATTTCTCGGAAGTAATTGTTGTTCATGTTTGGATATGTCTACTCAAAATAAAGAAGGCTCACATTTCGCTCAAAAATTCATAAGTGCCCACAACCATTTATTAATTGCTGTACTTGAACA
>NC_134800.1:10039299-10046799 GCF_046742065.1 Oratosquilla oratoria | reverse complement strand
CCCGTCTCTCTCTCTCTACCCCGTCTCTTTCTCTCTCTCTCTCTACCCAGTCTCTCTCTCTCTCTCTCTCTCTCTCTCTCTCTCTCTCTCTCTCTCTCTCTCTCTCTCTCTCTCTCTCTCTCTCTCTCTCTCTCTCTTTCTCTCTCTCTCTCTCTCTCTCTCTCTCTCTCTCTCTCTCTCTCTCTCTCTCTCTCTCTCTCCTCTCTCTCTCTCTCCTCTCTCTCTCTCCTCTCTCTCTCTCCTCTCTCTCTCCTCTCTCTCTCTCCTCTCTCTCTCTCTCTCTCTCTCTCTCTCTCTCTCTCTCTCTCTCTCTCTCTCTCTCTCTCTCTCCTCTCTCTCTCTCTCTCTCTCTCTCTCTCTCTCTCTCTCTCTCTCTCTCTCTCTATCTCTCTATTTACCTATCTATCCACATCTATTTATCTATCTATCCATCTCAGCCTCCATTTATCTACGTCATTACATCTGTCTCTGTTTCTATTATCTGTTTCTGCTTGTCTCTTTATCTGTCCATCTCTTACTCTGCCTCTGTTTCTATTTCTATCTCTATCTCTATCTCAGTATTTATCCCTATCTCCATCTTCATCTCCATTTCAATCTCCATTTCCCTCTCCATCTCTATCTCCATCTCCAGCTTTATCTCTAACTGTCTCCACCTCGGTCTCTATATCCCAATACATCTGCATCTCTGTACATTTATATATCTATATATTCCTATATCTCTGTATATCTGTATATGAATATCTATACATCTATATATATGTATCTTTATATCTCTATAGCTTTATATTCATATATCTATACATCTATCTCTATATCTCTGTATCTATCTCTACATCTGTTTATCTCTGTGTCTCTATTTCTCTGTATCTATATATCTTTAAAACTCTTTATCTCTATATCTCTGTATCTCTATTTCTCTATATCTCTATATCTCTATATCTCTATTTCTCTGTATCTATATATCTTTAAAACTCTTTATCTCTATATCTCTGTATCTCTATTTCTCTATATCTCTATATCTCTATATCTCTACATCTCTTTATCTCTATATCTGTGTATCTCTATTTCTCTGTATCTCTATATCTCTATTTCTCTGTATCTCTATATCTCTATTTCTCTACGTCTCTATATCTCTACATCTCTTTATCTCTACATCTGTGTATCTCTATTTCTCTGTATCTCTATATCTCTATTTCTTTATATCTCTATATCTCTACATATCTTTATCTCTATATCTCTGTATCTCTATTTCTCTGAATCTCTATATCTCTATTTCTCTGTATCTCCATATCTCTACATCTCTTTATCTCCAATTCTCTGTATCTCTATTTCTCTGTATCTCTATATCTCTATTTCTCTGTATCTCTATATCTCTAAATATCTTTATCTCCATTTCTCTGTATCTCTATCTCTCTATTTCTCTATATCTCCATATCTCTACATCTCTTTATCTCTATATCTTGTATCTCTATTTCTCTGTATCTTTATATCTCTATTTCTCTGTATCTCCATATCTCTACTCTCTACATCTCTTTATCTCTATATCTCTGTATCTCTATTTCTCTGTATCTCTATATCTCCGTATTTCTACATCTTTGCACCTCTTCATCTTTACATTTGCATATGTCTGTATCTCTGCATCACTACATCTCGACTTTTCTACATCCTTATATCTCAATTCTTTTACATCTTCATTTCCCAACATCTTTTCATCATACGTACCTACATTTCTTCATCTCTGCATCTCTGTCTTCGTCTATATCTCTATCTTTGTTTACCTTTCATTTAACCTCTTTCTCTCACTTTATCTGAGCACTACTGACAAAATATCTCCTCCCTTTCTCTCCCTCCCTGTTTTTATCTTTCCTGTACGTCTCGTCTTTCTGCCAAAAATTACGTTTCCGTAGAATAACTTTATCGTGCAACGAAAACTATCTTATGCTTTGTGGTTTTATTCTTCTCATAAAGAAAACTGACTACTAGTAACTGGTGTAATTACTCTTGTATATATACATATATATATATACATATATATATATATATATATATATATATATATATATATATATATATATATATATGCAATAAAAACACTAGGAACGTGTGTTCACAATTACATAAGTAACCACTGGGAAAAATAAACTAACAAAGCAGGGCGCTTTCGTGTAATAACATTCAGTGCTGATACAAAGAAAGTATTATGTCTATGTATAATTCCTTCTTTGTATCAGCACGGAAGATGTAATTATACGAAAGCGCTCTGATTCGTTAGTTTATTTTTCCCAGTGGTTACTTACACACACACACACACACACACACACACACACACACACACACACACACACACACACACACATATATATATATATATATATATATATGTATATATATATATATATACATACACACTGAATGGTTCCCAGTGATCAATTAGTGATACCATATTGGTTTACGTCACTGTAACTTTGTTACGGGTTAGCTGGGTTCGAATCCTCGGCTCGTCCACGTTTCAATTTCCAACGGATGCCTCCTTCGAGCGACTCTCGGTCTCGATTGCGATGGCATGGAATTAAAAGCGATTTGTGGTTGAAAAAAGATATATATATATATATATATATACATATATATATATATATATATATTTGCATTCCACAGGCATGGAGCACGGTTCTCAAAGTGTAATTTTTATTTCGAAATGCAAAAGAACTTGAGTCGATAACGTAGGATGTGTGAGAACCCCTTTCTCTTGTTTGCTTCTAGTCCAAGATAACTACGGACTCGACTAGGGTATACGAGCAATGATTTCATATCAGCTGTTTATGTAAAAACAAGATTCCGCATGACCAGATGCCCTAACGTTGTGCTTCAAGGTGTTTTGGTGACGCCAAAGGGAAAGCGACGTTGAAATGTTCGCCTGGTGACACAAGAAGAAACCCGACAGAGGGACGAACCTACGGATCGCCATGCAAACATTGATAAAGTCTTGACAGAAGACGGTAAATCACTCTGGACAGGACAATTTCCGGCATTTGGTTGCTCCGAGTCAGAGTTTGGGCAGTGGACTCAGCGTTGTTCCTATTCCGTCCGACATGACAGACTTCGATGTAGAACATGGTCGAGGCAATTGCCTTTCCAGAGCCATTTCCTCGCCTGTCGAACTCACTTCGAGGAAGATCGAGCGGCTCTCTTCGACAGAGAAATCCTTGCCGATTCCGTGGCTTCCCGCCGGAAGAGTTATCTAAATAGTGGTTCATGATTCAACAGTTCCGTGTTTTTCAGGTGAAAACACGTTTTTTTTCCTCTTTTTCTCAGACATCAAATGTGTTCTTCGGAGATGCGTACAAGACTTTTCCCAGAAGGTTCTCTAGGCAGCGTCTGTTTCGAAATGGGTCCGTTATTTTGGTTATAATAATACTTTGGAGTTCTTAGCACATGTGCACACGTCAAACGCTTAAATGGAAGTATATATGTATATATATATATATATATATATAAATATACATATATATATATATACATATACATATATATATATTTACATATACATATATATATATATATATACACATATACATATATATATAAATATATATATATATATACATATACATATATATATATATATATATATATATATATATAAGATTAGAAATAAATATATCTGTATATTTCGACCACTTTCTAATATATTGATTTCTAATCTTATTTTCCGATAGTGGGAGACGAGTCTTATTTTACTAATGTGCTACGACATTGCTCTTCTCTGATATATATATATATATATATATATATATATATATATATATATATATGTATATATATATATATATATATATATATATATACATATCCACTGTACCACTACAGACATAACCAAGCTCATAGCATTTTTGACTAAACCTTTGTGGAGCTATTTATGTGAAATAGCTTTTACTGAAGATTCCTGACCAATCCTCACCTTCAGCATTGTTTCAGAATTTAATGTACTTATCAGAATAACTTTTGGATTTCATGGTACATTTTTTCATTATTTAAAAGATCAAGAAACAATTCAGCCTATGGGATGAGAGAGCCAAAATATCGGTTTGTCATGTCCAGTGGTCCTAAATCGGGGTTTCGAGTTTACAAAATTCTCCAAGGGAAAATTGCAAGAGCAGCAACAAGCTAACCCTTTCTAGAAAAAGAAGATGGAAAAAAATAGTAAGGAGGCGAACCAAACGTATTTTCATACCATTGGAGAATTGTATTTAGACAACAGGACACTTTTTATGAAGATTAAGGAAGGTAACAAATAAATTGTGATATTTTCTAACCTTGTACAAACAGCAATCCATATTAACTAATGATAACCCTATGAGAAGGGTTCCAATTCATGACGTATGCTTAGCAAGCAAAGGAGGAAATATTATTGGCTGAAAGTTGATATCATAAAACATGTAGAGCATTACGCGATGCCCCAATCCTTGCTTATCCAAAACTTTCAAATACCGTCTGAAATTTGGGGAACATTTGTCTCATAGCTATTAAGAACTAAGTTACGGTTTGTATTGACACCAAAACTGCCAATTCCTGGCAAGTTAGTAGAATTAAAAGTAAAAGGATTCGTAGATAACGTGTTTTTTTGTCACGTATACTCGGATAGTCAGAATGAGTCACAATTCAAAAAGGCGAACATAAAGCCAACCGTAATACACATCTAAAACAATCCGTCCCATTAATACAAGCGAAGAACAATTCAAATACCTGGAAAATCACGCTGGTTTCCGTGTGGGCTGTCTGCTTGTTCCGTGGGCTTATACTTGTAAAAAGAAAATGCGTAGACCAAGTTGAAATTCGTGTTGGGATTTAAGCAGTTACATCCATCCCAAACTCGTTACCGATACTTAATAAGAGGGTCTGGCAAAGCATGACAATCCATGTCTCGTTTTCTGTGCGCGAGTTTTCCAGCCTAACTGTTGGGTCACCTGAGGGAGGGAGAGAGGGAGGGAGGGAGGGAGGGAGGGAATGTATTGGCCGGGGGAGAACTACAATAGTCTAGAAACAAGAAAAAAATTGGGGAATTTTACATTACATTTTCTCTTCCATTTACCTGAACGAATTTTCTCCCAGGTAATAGAGAAACTTGTCGTATTCAAGTTCTTTATTTTGTTGTGTTTGAAACCTAGCCGTTGGTTGATTTGAACCTGCACACACACATACACGTGGATGAATGCACGCATCCCTCTTACACAAAGACACACACACACACACACACACACACACACACACACACACACACACACACACACACACACACACACACACACACACACACACACACACACACACACACACACACACAGACCACATCACATCACATCACAAAATAATAAGGTGCTGTTAGCTTAAATTACGAAATCGCCACATATGGACCAGACATACAAAGACTGCATGACTGACCCATTCCCAATGTGGAGTGGTCTTCATCGATGAGGAAATTTTATTTTTTAATAGAAAATTCAGACCTAAGCCTTCCAAGCTTTGGTGTCGTTTTGATATTTATATCTGTAATATACATCTTAATTACTTTGATATATAATGTGTATGTAGAGGCTCGTATCCGAGTTTGTTTCTTTTGTATAGAAACAATTCCTAAATCGGTGGGGACTACCCCAAAAGTGAAACGACAACAATATCTAAAATATCAAGCGTAACTTGGTCGAAGCCGTTAATTAAGAAAACATTAACTCCTTCGGGTCTCAATACTTGCTTCTTTGACTTAGATTAATGATGGTGAAAACCCGCGCCTCCTGATAGGTTACATCAACCAGGTTAGTGTAAAAAATAACTCAGATAAAGGGCTTTGTTAAGTTGTCATTGTGGCGTAGGACTACTTAACATGTCTTCTTGGTAGTGATCTCATCTGGCGTAGTTAGTGTCCGTTGCTAAACCAACACAGTGGATGCTCGTTTCTTGAACGTTTCAGAATTCGAACAAATCGGTTCTCGAATGTCTCACAAGTCGAACAAATCGGTTTTCGAATGTCCCACAAATCGAACAAATTGGTTCTCAAAAAGAAAAGAAAAAAGAAAATCGGGAATTTTTTTTTACTCCTTTAGTTGACCAAAGTATCGCTTCTCAACCAACCTGAACTGAGCCGATGGTCAAAATTCAAAATATTGTGGAGAAACAAAACCCTAACAAAGATATATCCATCAGATCAGTAAAGGTACGTTTTGCTCGGTGGGTTATCACTCAACGATGATCGTTCATGGCTCAACGATTATCGTCAAACGATTATCTAGAGCACAGATTCTTTGTTTTTGAATGGATCTTCGAGTTGCAAAATACGAGGCTGATCATTTTAACCAAACCTTGGAACAAGTTTACCCAAATACGATGCCAAGTATGATGCACGTCACCCGCCATTGCCTGTGGCACACAGTAAAACGTTTCTTAACATTGTTTTGGTTCTCGACCAAATCGGTTCTGGAACAGTTTCCTAGATAGAAGCCTATTTGTGCAAAACTAGTCAGAAATAAGCTTGGATTTTGATTTGTGTCTTCCTCACCCACCTTTACCAACTTTTCACAATGCCTCAACATTATTTGCTAATGTACAGTCAGGAGGAAAAGTTTTGCTCCACTCTACAATTTTCACAACGTTAATATTCTTTTATCGGGAACATGATATATTTCTATTTCTAGAAAACTCTCTAACTGTAAGCTAAATCCACTCTACAATTTTCACAACGTTAATATTCTTTTATCGGGAACATGATATATTTTTTTCTCTAAAAAAGAACTCTCTAACTGTAAGCTAAATACTACTTAGGAAGATACAGACATGGCAGAAAATCCTATCAGCGTTGTAAGAAGTATAGCCCGTGGTCAACATTTTTACTTGCGAATGTACAGGTCAAGCCTGGGGATTATACTGTACGATGTTGACATCTAACCCTCGGGAATGGCATGTTCTGGTTATTAAGTGATCTTGATTAATCAAACGCTGTTTAAATATATAGAAATATACAAATTAACTTTAGTAAGAATTATTAGTTTGACTAGTTAAACACAAATAAAATGAATTATGATATAATAGTATGTGTGGGTAAATCATGTATATACCTATATATATATATATGTTTATATATATATATATATATATAATATATATATATATACACACATGTATATATATATATATATATATATATATATACATACATACACACGTACACTCACACACACACACACACACACACACACACACACACACACACACACACACACACACACACACACACACACACACAACCACACACACAACCACACACACACGCACACAAGTATATAAACACACAAACACACACACATATTTAAACCCAAAGACGCACTTTAAGTACACACATAAATTACTCACAAGACCACACATACACACACGCACAGACACGCGCGCGCGCACACACACACACACACACACACACACACACACACACACACACACACACACACACACACA
>NC_134800.1:10024299-10029299 GCF_046742065.1 Oratosquilla oratoria | reverse complement strand
AACTCCCCGCCCACGAGAGTTGGAGTAACGACTCGAAGCGCAGCGATATTGAAATTATTTCAGCCCTGGGAAGGATTCGAACCCGGACCGCCGTAGTGACAGTCGGAAACTCTACCAGCCGCTCCACCGAGACGTGTGTGTGTGTGTGTGTGTGTGTGTGTGTGTGTGTGTGTGTGTGTGTGTGTGTGTGTGTGTGTGTGTGTGTGTGTGTGTGTGTGTGTGTGTGTGTGTGTGTGTGTGTGTGAGTGTGTGAGTGTGAGTGTGAGTGTTGTATGAATGTTTGTATATAAAGCATTAGGTCTAATGCTTCATCTATTATGTCTTGTGATTCATTTGCCAATAGGAAAATTATTGAAGGTCGTATGATAAAAAAAATCTGAAGGATCCAACATTAATATATGCAATGGTATTTTTGAATTAGATAATCTAATCATTGTCAAAAGTTGTATTCACATTACATCTTTTCAAAAACAATTTGATTTATGTATTCTAATGTTTGTTACATTTTCTCAATGTCTGTACCTTTCCCAGTTTATTTTCATACTTCTTATATACCATTGTGTAACTTTTTTTCTTCTGTATTCCCCTGAAGATGTAAAATATCACGAAACCACTTGGGAATTCTAGTTTCTTTTTCAGTTTCCTTTGTGGTAATCAGAAATACATATATATATATATATATATATATATATATATATATATATATATATATATATATATATATCTATTTATATATATGTATATATTTATCTATTTATATATATATATATATATATTTATCTATTTATCTATATACATGTATATGTACATGCGTATACAGATAAACACCGGCAACATGTGTTCAGGTATGCAAGTGACCATTAGGGAAGAAAAAGTGAAGGAAGGAGTAATTATACGAAAGCTCCTTGCTGCGTTTATTTTTTCTTTCCTTGTGGACACTTTAGCATGTATATGTATATGTATATGTATATGTATATGTATATGTATATGTATATGTATGTATATGTATATGTATATGTATAAGTATAAGTATATGTATGTATATGTATATGTACATTACAAAGGATTACAAAGGCGGAGCATGGCGACAGGAGACCTTGTGGTCCATATCTAGGTCGGATGTGAAAAAGAAATCATAATAGTAATAAAATAATAAATAAAAACTATAATAATGTAAATAACAAATAAAATACATAAATAAATGCATAGTTATAGTTAAATAATAAACAAACAGGTAAATAGCAAATAATAATAAATTGACATATAACTAATAATAATGTGTAGGTGCAATATATGTATCCATATATATAGTATAACCCTTTAGCTGCTGAGAGAGCACAAGAGAACTTTGTTGAGTAACCTTGAGGCTTCCGGAGAATAAACAAACGCCCTCAACTGTACGGAAGAGTTTAGAGGTACCTAGAACCCTCGTAGACCGGTTTCGTAATTGGTGTTCATTTGACAGCATGTGGCCCCAGAAGAGAGTCTGATAGATTGTTTACTCTGGGCAAAACCAGTGCGTGCTCTAATTAAAAAGTAATTATCTGCCCTAATTAGGATGCTTGTTTTGAAATATATTGGACCGAGTATGCCCAAGCACTTCGATAGAGGAATCGTGACCGGCCGAGACAGTAGTTGCTGGGTAGGTACTATGAACAGGACAGCCCGTATTGCTAAGCTGTTCCCTCCAACGCTGCACGACGCCAAGCTGTCTTTCCCACAATGCACCGCTAATAGAACTGTGTTTTTGCAGTCGCGTCTCAGCTGTGGCTTGTCAACACGTAGTTTTAGAAATAGAAGATAATATCCTGGTGCCCACGCTGCGTTAAGTAAAAAAAAGAATAAAAATAAATAAATAAGTAAATGAAAATATAAAAAAAAACATTGTACTTTCATTTTCAGGAGCCTACCTGAGGGATCTTTCGAGACTTTATGGATCTGGAGAAGGCATATAACAGGGTTAACATAAAGGCATTATGGAATGTGTGGTAGATATTATGGAATAGAGGGAAGACTGTCGACAGCAGTCAAAAGTTTTTACAATGATAGTGGACCTTGTCTTAGCGTAGGAAGTAGAGTAAGTGATTGGTTTGAAATGAAACTATAGGTCCCCTTGAGGGTTGTGTAATGTCACCATGGTTGTTCTTTGTGTACGTGGATGGATTGTTACGAGAAGAATATGCAAGGGTGATGGGGATGGGATTTTGAAGGGAGTCAGAGAATGGAAGTATGAGGTGAGCCAGTTGTTGTTTGCGGACGACACTGCGTTTGTAGTGGTTCCGGAGAAGGGTCTAAGTCACGTGGTGGCGGATTTCGGAAGCGTATATGAGAGGAGAAATCTGAAAGTAAATATGGACAAGGAGAGATGTAGGCAGTGAGTTGGAAATAAGTCTTAAACGAGAGAGCCTAGAGAGATGGGGAAGTTTTAAGTAGATTATTTAGGGTCATATGTAACAAGAAATGAAGGCGTCGAGGTAGAGGGAAACAACAGAGTGAAGAGGCTAAGTAAATGATGAGAATACACACACACACACAAACACACACACACACACACATATATATATGTATATATATATAATATATTATGTAATGTATGTATACATATATATATATATACATATATATATATATATATATATATATATATATATATGACGTAAGTGGAGTAGGAAACATAGGAGTCTTAGTCTTGAGTTTATTCCTGACTAGTTTCGCAAAGGAATGAAAAAGCATACCTGCGAAACTAATCAGGAATAAACTCAGGACTAAGACTCCTATGTTTCCTACTCCACTTACGTCAACCTATCAGAATGTCTCAACATATACATATACATATATATATATATATATATATATATATATATGTATGTATGTATATGTGTGCGTGCTTGACAGGAATATTATAGTGTCTTATATATGCGCAGGTCTGTGGATGAGTGCCTATTACCCGTTTGAGGGTAACACTACTCTATTATTTTTCGACATTCTCCCTACGCATCAACGCCATTCAAGAGACGCATCCAGCCTTGACATTGTGCATAAATCTGCTTGCAGATGTGAGCCATCATGTCATTGGTAGACCGCAAGGTTCCCTTTAGAGAGGCGATAATCCCTACCCCCAGCGGGCTGCCAGAGAACCTTCGGAGTCTATGGGTCCCTCTGGATGACATGTTCGGAAGCGTCAATGACAGGACCACGCCAAAGGTTCCTTTAGCCAAATTGGTGACAGCGGCGACGTCGGAAAGGGATCGTGGCGTGCAACGACCGGACGCTGCTAGAATTCACAACCACGGACACCTCAAGATTATCTTTCTTGGGAGTCCGCTTCCGCACTTGATTCATATTCCCCCCATATTTTCACTGCCACTAACCTGTTTTTGTCCCATATATATATATATATATGTAATATATATATATATATATATATATATATATATATATATATATATTTATATATATATATATATATATATATATATATATATATATATCACTGTCCAGTAATGTCGTAACACATTCATAAAAAACACTAAAAACCCACGTCCCTCTCCTATGGACGTAGTCGCTCGTATATATTATACCATGTGATTTCTGTATTCCATTGAAATACCTGAGGACGGGTTCCGGACAGGAGGACCCGAAACGTCAGGAATAAATTACCTACTTCTGAGTCTGGTGTTTCTACGCTTCCACCATTATGGTTCCCGGACTCCAGCTTTTTTCGTGTGTGTGTGTGTGTGTGTGTGTGTGTGTGTGTGTGTGTGTGTGTGTGTGTGTGTGTGTGTGTGTGTGTGTGTGTGTGTGTGTGTGTGTGTGTGTGTGTGTGTGTGTGTGTGTGTGTGTGTGTGTGTGTGTGTGTGTGTGTGTGTGTGTGTGTGTGTAAAGATAGAGGAGAAACGTAAACACGAGACGAGTGTGGATTTTTTATTACCGACGTTTCGACTCTCTGGTCTTTTTCAATGTAACTATATCTAGGGGACAGATACACAGTTATATGTTACGAGGGTTGTTAGTTTCTCCCTCTTTTTCGTTTACTTCAATCGTTGATCGCTAATGTTGCTTCTGGAAAAGACCATGTAAGGAATCCGCCTCGGTTGTTATTGAATTTATTTTTATAAATTTCTGCAGCTTCTAGGGTTTTTCTTATTTTCTTGTTGAGTCCTTGGTGTTGTATTTCAATCTGGTAGGTGTCCAGTTTTGTCAATGTGTGTGATAGATGAGTAGCTAGTTCTGTGTGATCTGACGTCGGTTTTGTGTTGTTGTGTTTGGTTTGTGATCCCTTGTCCGATTTTGTTGTAGCACGATCAATCATATCCTGTGTATATAATTTTGTACAGTGCTATTTTTATTTTTATTTTTATTAAATTCTATTGTTTTACTTATTACTATTTTGCTTATTTTTCCAGTGTCTGTGATTATCTTAGTGTTGCTTTGCTCTATGTACTTTCTTATTTCTAGGATTGGTGTAGAATTTTAGGATTACTTATATGTTTATCTTATTTTATTTTTCTTTTCTTTAATATTTGTTGCTCTTTTAATTATTTCCTTTGCTTTGTTTTTCACTGTAGAATTAATCTTCCTCGGTAATTATTTTTCTAAATATTGAAACTATGTGTTTTATATCGTCTTCTACATATTCTATGTCAAAGATTATGTAAGTGCATAATAAGAATCCGATGATGAAACCTGATTTAATTCTTTAACTGTGTCGTGATAGGTAACGGGCGTAATCTTTGTTGATTTATTTTCTGTATAATTTATATTTTGCGCCAGAATCTGTTATAGAGATTTTTGTGTCTAAAAATGATAATCACCTCTTTTGTTCATCTTCAAAGTTTTTTCTTTTATGAACATTATTTAGTCATTTGAGTTTGCTTTGAATGTTTGTGGTTTTGGGCGTTAAGGCTAATATGTCGTCTACACATCTTACCCATGTAGTGTGTAAATACCTATGTTTTCATAAACTGTTTATTTCTAGTGTCTCTAAAAATAACATGCTG
>NC_134800.1:10019299-10021799 GCF_046742065.1 Oratosquilla oratoria | reverse complement strand
TGGTTTATTTTTATTTTTACCTATTTATCGTTTTATTTATTTGTTTGTTTATATATTCGTCAATTTATTTAGATTCTTTTTAATCTATTTATTTATCTATTTATTTATGTATTTGTTTATCTATTTGTTAATTCATTTATTTGAATATTTGTTATCTGTTTTGATATTTATATCTAGTGTAGGCCTTATGGTCTCTTACAGTCTCCTTCATTCTTGTGTTTCTATATATCTAATTTGTTCACTTATGCATCAATTTGATTTTTTATGATTCTTTAGAGCGTCGCTATTTGCGGTGGTGGTCGAGGTGACGAGTTGGACCAAGGGCATGGGTCGTTAAATTTTACGCTACAGGGTCCTCTGTAAGGGGCATCGTTCTTGCCTCCTGATAGGCGGGGGTTGGGGGTTGGCAACATTAAACCGAATCATATACAGTAGTAAGACTTTTTTACTCTATCATCTATAGACAAAATTGTCCATTAAGACTCGTTCACACGGGGCAAGTTGAGAGGCAAGTCAAGTGTGCAAGTTACTTGAATTGGAGTTTAAAGCAAGTACGTGTTCACAGGCCAAGTCAGAAACAAGTGACCTGTGTGAACATGTACTTGCTCGCTTTCCACTCCAGTTCAAGTAACTTGCACACTTGACTTGCCTCTCAACTTGCCTCGTGTGAACGAGGCTTTACTCTGACCAAGGGTCGAGATCTTAGCGAAGATAAGTGACGCGACGTCAGCGTCGCCGTCAGGAGACGAACATGGCGGCTCCAGTCTTTACCAGCGTTTCTATCCTCGTAGCCTCATTTAAACGAGGCAAGTTGAGAGGGAAGTCAACCATACAAGGTACTTGCTCCAAGTTAATTGCCGTGTGTAAACATGTGCTTCACAAAATGTTGAGCGACCTGCTCAATTTCTTTTGTCAACCAGATGTACATGGCAAGTAACTTGGAGCAAGTAACTTGCACGTTTGACTAACCTCTCAACTTGCCCCGTGTAAATGAGACTTTTTGGTCAACGTCTTTGTGGTTTTGAGTGCTTACGTTAAGATCTAAATTTAGATTTATTTATTTATTTATTTATTTACTTATTATTTTATTTTGTCTTGTTTCATTTTATTTACTCATTTATTTGTTTATTTATTCATTTATCTTATTTTCTTTTCTTATTCATTTATTTAATTTATTCTATTCTATTTTATTTCATTTGTTTATCTATTAATTTATTTGTTATTATTATTATTTTTTTTTTTTTCTTACAAGAATGGTGAATGGAAGTCAAATAGGTGGGAATGGCTGCGTGCCTTTGGCTACCTCCCTCAAAAGGGGGAATAATCCAATAGGCAACATTCACCAGCGCTTCTTTCCTTAAGTACAGTATCCCACCGATGGTGAGGAAGAGAGATATAGAGTGAGAGAAGAACGGAGAGACAGCAAAAGTGAATAGAAATCAATATTATTATTATTTCTTCTTTTCTTAAGTTTGGTCTCCGGTCATGAAAAAATAGTGAATTACTCGAGTCCATAGAGGTGTGACGAAAATTTCTGAAATATTCGAAACTTTCTGATATATTTGCGGGAAAAAACATGGTTTGTCATTGTAACTCGTCGTAATTTCTTTGAAAGAAATGTAATGTAATACTGTTTAATTTTTGGTATATCTGAGAAATGTGTATACATGGGTTATGGATGTTATAAATGTGATGGATTAATTACCAACAATTAGTCTTAAAATACTACCGACTCGTCTATGGAGGAACAGGGATAAGTGAGGTCAAATTATGACCTAGGTCACACTGATCCCATGTTGTCTTTCCTGTTTGTATGTACTTAAGCTTCACACACACACACACACACACACACACACACACACACACACACACACACACACACACACACACACACACACACACACACACACACACACACACAGATGTATATATATATATATATGTATATATATATATGTATATATATATATATATATATATATATATGTGTGTGTGTGTGTGTGTGTGTGTGTGTGTGTGTGTGTGTGTGTGTGTGTGTGTGTGTGTGTGTGTGTGTGTGTGTGTGTGTGTGTGTGTGTGTGTGTGTGTGTGTGTGTGTGTGTGTGTGTGTGTGTGTGTGTGTGTGTGTGTGTGTGTACGTGTGTTTATGCACACAGTTGTGTGCGTGTGTGTCTTGTGTGTGCGTATGGCTGTGTATGTATGTGTGAATATTAGTGAGTGTAGATATGTGTGTATATGTGTATATCATGTGTATGCATGCATGTGTACATATGGACATTTTTGTATGTTCATACACGTATGAAACACGTTTGATTGATCAGTATAGACAAGGGACCCTGAAAAATCCTGACCATTATCTGTCACTTGCTTCGTTTTCCCTATTCAAGAAAAGGACATTTGTTATATCGTGGGTGTCGAGAGGAGGAAGGGGGGAGGGAAGGGGGAAGGGGGAAGGGGAAGGGGGAAGAGGAAGGGAGGAGGAGGAAGAAGACCTTTTACC
>NC_134800.1:10011799-10016799 GCF_046742065.1 Oratosquilla oratoria | reverse complement strand
CACACACACAAGGAATATGGACGAGGAAGCTAAAGCGAAAGAAGAATAAGATGAGGAACCTACGCCAGGAGGCGCTGACTAGCTGCGGCCGAAGCCATCATCTTGGCCCTATTATGCACTTCAACTGTTGGGGGCATGTAACAGTCACTGCTGGAAATCGGAGAGACGTACGGGCTTCGAACCCACAACTAGCCGAATACGAGACCAGTACGCTTTTGATGGCGCCACCAGCGTCATTGAATAAAGAAAATCGTGTCGTCTTAAAGATGACAAGTCTCATAATTATGCGTTGCTGTTCCCTAAATTTGATTTTTTTTAATATTCCGTAGAGTTCTATAGGTTCTGAGGAACACTTGAGCTGGTGGCGTGAACGGAAGCGTGCTGGTCTCGTATTCACTTCGTTGTGGGTTCGAATCCTGCACTTCTCTCCAAGTAGTGGGTGTTACATGCTACAACAATCCAAACGCAAAGAACAAAGGAACGTTCTTGCTTGTTCCAGTACCACGTCTCCAAGTCTCTTACCTGGGATGAGCGCAGGCTGTTTCATCTTATCTATACTTGTGGACTTTGATTTTTCTTTCTTCTGGTAGAAAGGTTATGATTCTGTGAGGCTTGTATCATGTTGTATTCGTCTTAAGCTATTGGACATACAGGAAGTTCCTTGAACATACTGTTTATGATGATATGAAGCGATCTTTCTTATGAAATACTGACCTCTCGTATATTGGGTACAGATGTTCTTTTTTTCTCAAAGATGTTAATTATGAAGAAACTGTTATGACTATTCTTTTTTTTTTAATTCTGGCATTCGAATTAGAATAGTAATCGGTATCAGAATAAATTCGTATAAAGATTAAATGAAATATTCTAACATGTTTTTCATAAAAAGTGGAGATATTGAAGACTTAGATGCAAATCAGCAAGACTTTAAAGGGAGTTTATGTTATCCTAGATAAGGACAATTTGTCAAAGAAAAGAAACCCATCTAGAATCTTTGGTTTTACTCTAGCAAAACTTTGGTTTGATTATAGTACAGACATAAACAACTATATTAATGGAAACACAAAGGCAAAAGCCGACAAGACTGTGAGAATCGACGTTTCGCTTGTTACATCACACCATTACAAGCGAAACGTCGTACCAATAAAGGTTTCGATCTCACACGGTGTTGATTCTCACAACTATATCAATCACATAAAAAATCCCGCATAAGATGTTATCTGAAGGAGCTAACGCTTCACCACCTTCCATACATGTTGGTACTTTTTCTTATCTTTCTGCTGGCAACAGGCGATTCTATTCATGTCCATTACACACCGTCAACAGCAACCTCCTCTTCACTTGGTATGGTGAGTCCCAATTTCCCCCATTTCACGACCTACGGCTAAGCCATTCTCTTTATCACTTTAACGCAGTTACGGGTGTCACGTCTCCTCTTAATCATGCTATCCTTAGACTATTTAACCCACTGTGGCATCTATCTCAGTAACTAAAGATTATGAATCAATCTCGCTTGAACTTTTATATGCTAAGACGTCTTTCCTTATCTCCTGGTTGTCGCCAGTTTATTTTATTCGTCACAGAGGCACCTTATAGGTATTAAAAAGGGTTTCGTGATTTTCTTGTTTGGTCACTAATTCATTCATCAATGTAATAATAGGTCTGCTAAGATCCACACCATCTATCTCCATTGTAAAACTATTATAGAAAATGCGTATGGTTGAAGAAAGCTGTAGGAGTAGACGAGGAGGAGGAGGAGGAGGAGGAGGAGGAGGAGGAGGAGGAGGAGGAGGAGGAGGAGGAAACAAGGGGGGATAAAGAAGTAAATGGCATAGAAGAGTCAAGGGGGAGGAAGGGAAGAGAGACGGAGGGGGGAGGGGGGAAGAGGGAGGAGGGAGGGAGGAAGTACATACACTCGCTTTGTTTGTTCACTAAATTACACCGTCCTATTCCGGAAATTACCCCATGTGCCCGTACGTAAACGCACGCACGCGCGCGTGCAAACACACACACACACACACACACACACACACACACACACACACACACACACACACACACACACACACACACACACACGACTCGTGGCGCGGTTGGTAGAGTTCCCAGCTGCCACTACGGAGGTCCGGGTTCGAATCCCGCCCAGGGTTGAAATAATTTCAGTATCGCTGCGCTGCGAGTCGTTACTCCAACTCTTGTGGGCGGGGAGTTGGGTGTGTATGTGTGCGTGTAAGGTCACAGCATTACCCATAGATCGGTCATATGAGCCCTGAGCTCTCTTCCGGGAGGGAAATAGCTGTCGATCACGAGTCCAACACGTGATCCAAGACCATAGTGAATCACACACACACACGCTCGCGCGAGCGCAAACGTACATAGAAAAACAAACGCACATGCATTTGTGCAATGTATACATGCCCGTATAAATCACCATGCTCTTGAATCATGTGCCAAAATTGTGATTGACAGCATGAAACCTCCCGGATGAGAGGTCAAAGCCGATGGGCATAGCGTGTATGTGTGTGTGTGTGTGTGTGTATTCACTTGGTCTTTGGATCACGTGTTGGACTCGTGATCGAGAGCTATTTCCCTCCTGGAAGAGCTCAGAGCTCGTAGGTCCGATCTATGGGTAATGCTATGACCTTGCACACACACGCACACCCAACTCCCCGCCCACGAGAGTCAGAGTAACGACCCGAGGCACAGCGATACCGAAATAATTTCGGCCCTGGGCAGGATTCGAACTGGGTACTGGGAGCACTTCTACTTCCCAGTTCAGCGCTCTACCAACTATGCCACCGAGTCGGTGTGTGTGTGTGTGTGTGTGTGTGTGTGTGTGTGTGTGTGTGTGTGTGTGTGTGTGTGTGTGTATGTATGTGTGTGGATGTGCGTTTGTGTCTGTGTATGTGTGCGTGTATGTATATATATGTATCTGTCTCATTGTATTTACCTAATTGTCGTATACAGGAGAGGAACAACACTCGCGGGGTCTTATCTCTTACTCTCCAATTATTACACGTGGCCTCAAATTCATACGTGTGTGTGTGTGTGCGTATGTGTATGTGTATACATATACACGTTTGTATATGTGTAAATATGTGTATGTGTATGTGTGTGTACATGTGGATGTATATACATACATATATATATATATATATATATATATATATATATATATATATATATATATATATATATATATATATATTTGTACAACACTGAATGGGTCCTAGTGAACAGATATACATTTATATAAACCACAATGCACTTTAATTCTAAGCCATCAACATCGAGATACTCGAGGAGGCCAACATGCAGAAATTGAAACGTGGTAGAGCCAAGGACTCGAACCTGAGCTAGCACGTGACAAGTGTTAGTGACTTAATCGATTGCGCCATACATTTATATATATATATATATATATATATATATATATATATGTATATATATATATATATATATGTATATGTGTGTGTGTGTGTGTGTGTGTGTGTGTGTGTGTGTGTATATGCGTGCCAGAGGACGGTACCTTGAGAGTAGTAGACCCTAGACCATGGTAATGACGTTCTGCATGCAAAGTATCCATCATGACCCATCAAAGTTTGGCTCTCTCTCAGGAAGGGGGAGGGGGGCCAACGGGACGGAACCAAATGTGTGCCCCCCTACCCCCCTCCCCCTCTCCCTCCCCCCCATGTTCCTATTCATCATGGTTACATTCCTCTCCCTTCCCCTCACCCTCCCTCCGTAACTCACTTTTTCTCTATTTTTCTCTCTTTTTCTCTTTCTCTCTCTCTCTCTCTCTCTCTCTCTCTCTCTCTCTCTCTCTCTCTCTCTCTCTCTCTCTCTCTCTCTCTCTGTCTCTCTCTCTCTCTTTCTCTCTCTTCTCTGTCTCTGTTTCTATGTCTATCTCTATCTTTTTATCTATTTCTGTCTCTGTCTTTATCTCTATATCTTTTCTGTCTCTACCTCTGTCTATTTTTATTCTTATTTCTATCTCTATCGTTATCTCTATCTCTATACATCTATCTCTATCTCTATCAATATCTCTCTCTGTATCTCTCTCTCTCTCTCTCTCTCTCTCACTCTCTCTCTCTCTCTCTCTCTCTCTCTCTCTCTCTCTCTCTCTCTCTCTCTCTCTAACTTTATCTCTCTCTTCTCTGTCTCTGTTTCTATCTCTATCTCTGTCTTTTTATCTATTTCTGTCTCTGTCTTTATCTATATCTCTATATCTTTTCTGTCTCTACCTCTCTGTCTATTTTTATTTCTATTTCTATCTCTATCGTTATATCTATCTCTATACATCTATCTCTATCTCTATCAATATCTCTCTCTGTATCTCTCTCTCTCTCTCTCTCTCTCTCTCTCTCTCTCTCTCTCTCTCTCTCTCTCTCTCTCTCACTTTATCTCTCTCTCTCTCTTCTCTGTCTCTATTTCTGTGTCTATCTCTATCTTTTTATCTATTTCTGTCTCTGTCTTTATCTATATCACTATATCTTTTCTGTCTCTACCTCTATGTCTATTTTTATTTTTATTTCTATCTCTATCGTTAT
Source organism: Oratosquilla oratoria (assembly GCF_046742065.1). Classification (NCBI taxonomy): domain Eukaryota; kingdom Metazoa; phylum Arthropoda; class Malacostraca; order Stomatopoda; family Squillidae; genus Oratosquilla; species Oratosquilla oratoria. The sequence goes on along the minus strand of NC_134800.1, from coordinate 10,012,249 downwards.
CTCTATCTCTATACATCTCCAGCTCTCTCTCTCTCTCTCTCTCTCTCTCTCTCTCTCTCTCTCTCTCTCTCTCTCTCTCTCTCTCTCTCTCTCTCTCTCTCTCTCTCTCTCTTTCTCTCTCTCTCTCTTTCTTTCTCTCTCTTTCTCTCTCTCACTTTATCTCTCTCTCTCTTTTCTGTCTCTATTTCTGTGTCTATCTCTATCTTTTTATCTATTTCTGTCTCTGTCTTTATCTATATCTCTATATATTTTCTGTCTATCTTGATTTTTATTTCTATCTCTATCGTTATCTCTATATATATCTCTATCTCTATCTGTATCCCTATTCCTATCCCTATATCTATTTCTATCTCTATATCTTCCCTATCTCTACCTCTTCTTTGTCTCTATGTCTATGTTTATCTCTATCTCTCCGTCTCTATATCTTTATCTCTACCTCTATATCTTCTC
>NC_134800.1:9989299-9994299 GCF_046742065.1 Oratosquilla oratoria | reverse complement strand
TGCACTCCTTTATCCTTTATCCAGATTCTCCCCCCTCCCCCCTCCCCCTCCCTTCTCTTTCCTCCCCCTCCCTCCCTCCCCTCCCTCCCTCCCTCCCTCCCTCCCCTCCCTCCCCCTCCCTCCCCTCCCTCCCCCTCCCTCCCCTCCCTCCTCTTCCCTCCCCCTCCCTCCCTCCCCCTCCCTCCTCTTCCCTCCCCCTCCCTCCCCTCCCCTTCCCTTCCCCTCCCTCCTCCTCCCTCCCCCTCCCTCCCCTCCCCTTCCCTTCCCCTCCCTCCTCCTCCCTCCCCCTCCCTCCTCTTCCCTCACCCTCCCCCTCCCTCCCCCTCCCTCCTCTTCCCTCACCCTCACCCTCCGTCCCCCTCCCTCCCCCTCCCTCCCCCTCCCTCCCCCTCCCCCCCCCCCCCTCCCCCCTCTCCCCTCCCCTCCCCCTCCCCTCCCCCCACCTTCCCTTCCCCTTCCCTCCCCCTCCCTCCCCTCCCTCCCCCTCCCTCCCCTCCCCTTCCCTTCCCTCCCTCTCCCATCTCCTTCCCCCTCCTTTCCCTTCCCTTCTCCTTCCCTCCCCTCCCTTCTCCTTCCCTTCCCCTCCCTTTCCTTCCTTTCTCCTTCCTTCCCCTCACCTCCCCTCCCCTCCCTCCCTTCCCTTCCCCTCCTTTCCCTTCCCCTCCTTTCCCTTTCCTTCTCTTTCTTTCCCCCTCCCTTTCCTTTCCCTTCCCTTCCCTTCCCTTCTCCTCTCTCTCATCTCCCCCTCCCTCCCCTCCTTTCCCTTTCCTTCTCTTTCTTTCCCCCTTCCCTTCCATCCCTTCCTCTTTCCCCCCTCCCTTCCTCCTCTATCTTCCTACCCTCTCCTCCCTTTCACCTCTCCTACCCCCTTTTCCTTCTCCTCTCCTCCCCTCCCCTACCCTTCCCTCTCTTCCCCTCCCATCCCCTCTCCTTCCCTCCCTTTCCTTACCTTCCCCCATACCTCCCCTTCCCTCCCTTTCTTCCCTTTTTACCTCTCCTTACTTTCATTTCCTTTCGCTCACCCTGTTCCTCCTCGTTCCTACTCTTCCATGTAACTGTCCTCCGTTTTCTATATCACGTCTTCGTGTACCTCGCTCTCCTTTTTTTTTCCAAACCCTCACCCCCTCCCTCCCTCCCTCCCTCCCTCCCTCCTTTTCATCAACTCCCCATCACTCCCATTATTCTTTCACTAATCGCCTGCCATCTGTACTCCAGCATCTCTCCATGTCCTTCCACCCCGTATCCAACTTCCCCCCTATCAACTCAGCGATCCATTATACCCCCGTCCCATACCCCCCCGTTTTCTTTATCCTCTCCCGAATATAGATATCACTGGTTTAATGCTTCCTATAGACATCCGTCCACTACCATATTGATGTCTTTGATAATGAACAATAACATGAGCAACATAATGAATACAAGTTTACTATAGGTGGTATAAATTCATTATGAAAATCACATTGTCCTGGAATGACAAAGACACAACTCGTTCCAGAGACTGGATATGTAAATCTGACTCATTGCTGTGTTGAGTGTGATTACTAGCTCCCAAAATATTGGCAAGAATTAACAGTAAGTCACAGAGAACAGTAAGCTTATGTAATAACTCTCTCTCTCGTTCTCTATCTTTAGCTCGCTCTTTCTCTCTCTCTCTCTCTATCTATCTATCTCTATCTCTCTCTCATTATATATATATATATATATATATGTTGATATGTGTGTGTGTGTGTGTGTGTGTGTGTGTGTGTGTGTGTGTGTGTGTGTGTGTGTGTGTGTGTGTGTGTGTGTGTGTGTGTGTGTGTGTGTGTGTGTGTGTGTGTGTGTGTGTGTGTGTGTGTGTGTGTGTGTGTGTGTGTGTGTGTGTGTGTGTGTGTGTGTGTGTGTGTGTGTGTGTGTGTGTTCACCATGGTCTTGGGTCTTTTTTGATCACGTGCCGGATTCGTGATCGACAGCTATTTCCCTCCCGTATGAGAGCTCAGAGCTCGTATGACCGATCTATGGGTAATACTGTGACCTTACACGCACACACACCTCCAACTCCCCGCCCACGAGAGTTGGAGTAACACCCCGCAGTAAAGCGATACTGAAATTATTTCAGCCCTGGGCGGGAGTCGAACGCGGAACGCGGTAGTTGCAGGCAAGAACTCTCACCACAGCGCCACGAGCTATGTGTGCGTGCGTGTGTGTGTGTGTGTGTGTGTGTGTGTGTGTGTGTGTGTGTGTGTGTGTGTGTGTGTGTGTGTGTGTGTGTGTGTGTGTGTGTGTGTGTGTGTGTGTGTGTGTGTGTGTGTGTGTGTGTGTGTGTGTGTGTGTGTGTGTGTGTGTGTGTGTGTGTGTCATTGTGTGTGTGTGTGTGTGTGTGTGTGTGTGTGTGTCTGTGTGTGTGTGTGTGTGTGTATGTGTGTGTGTTTGTGTGCGTACGTGTATGCCTATATACACGCGTGTAGGTCATTTCCACGGTGCTTTCCAGGCATTCCAGCAGCCCAGGTCTTCTCTTCATGAAAATATCCTTTCCAGGCAGCCCTCGCCCCCCACCCCCCCTCAGGCTGGATGGAAGTCCTGTAGATTGTCTGGAATTTTATTTGGCGCCTCGAAGTCCTGGAAAATACCTGGAATTTCATTTTGCTGCAATACGACCTGGAAAAAGTCTTGAATTCGATTGCTCGTCCTGGAACAAGATCAGTTTTGATATAACATTTAAAAGGTCATCACGAGTTTTTTTTTTAAAGAATAATGAGAAACGGCAGATTTTTTTTTTTTTTCAAACGGAGACAAGTTGATTTATTATTATCTTATGTATTTGCTTAGTTTTCTAATTGGTGGGTATCGGCTTGGAAAAAAAACAAAAACAAGAAAGTGGTTATATTTTATTTATTTTGGAGATAAACATTCATAGGCTATCAAAAATATTTCATTAATAATACAAAGATTTACCAGCTATATTGTCAACACAAGCCTCATTAAATGACTATGGAAAAAAAACGTGATGTAGAAAAATAAGATAAAATAAGATATAATAAAAAAAAAATAATAAAAAAATAAAACTAAAAAAAAATTATAATAATGATGATAATGTTAATGATGATAATGATGATAATGATGACAGTGATGATATTGATGACAGTAATGACAGTAATGACAGTAATGACAGTAATGACAGTAATGACAGTAATGACAGTAATGACAGTAATGACAGTAATGACAGTAATGACAGTAATGACAGTAATGACAGTAATGACAATAATGACAATAATGACAATAACAATAATAATGGCAATAACAAAAACAATAATAATGATAATGATAAATAATGATAATGATTTGAATTTGAAATTGATCACAGGTTTCCCCATTTGTGTGGCCAACGGTGTATCTAAACTTGAGTCAAAATTTCACTCCCAGTCTTGTAGTACTTCTCTTAGGAACCACTCCCCCCCCCACATAGTCTCTTTCCTCTCTCCCTTCTCTCTCCCCGATCTCGTTTTCTATTTTTCATTTTATATCTCTCCCTTCTCCCTCTCCCCCTCTCTCTCTTTTATTTTCTCTCTTTCATTCTCTCTCCCTCTCTCTCTCTCTCTCTCTCTCTCTCTCTCTCTCTCTCTCTCTCTCTCTCTCTCTCTCTCTCTCTCTCTCTCTCTCTCTCTCTCTCTTTCGTTCTCTCTCTCTCTCTCCTCTCTTTCATTCTCTCTTTCCTCTCTTTCTCTCTCTCTCTCTCTCTCTCTCTCTCTCTCTCTCTCTCTCTCTCTCTCTCTCTCTCTCTCTCTCTCTCTCTCTCTCTCTCTCTCTCTCTCTCTCTCTCTCTCTCTCTCTCTCTCTCTCTCTCTCTCTCTCTCTCTCTCTCTCTCTCTCTCTCTCTCTCTCTCCTCTTTCTCTCTCTCTTTCTCTTGTTTTCTCTATTTCTTTCTCATTTTCTCACCTTTCTCTTTTTCTCTCTTTCATTCTTTCTCCCACTCTCCCACTCTTTCTCTCTTTCTCCTCTATTCCCTCCCTCACCCCCTCTCCCTCTTCCTCTGTCTCTCTCTTTTTTCTCTTTCTCTCCCCTGTTACTCTCTTTCTTTTCCTTTCTACTATCTCTCATTTCCTTCTACATCCCATTTCCATTTCTTCATTTCATTGTTTTCATTCTACTCGACCTTCATCTCCACACAATGTCTTCGGGAAGAAATCTGATTTACCGGAGGAAAGTTATTTTTCTCCAGAATATCAAACAACATTCTATGTATGTGTACAACACTGGAATGGGTCCCAGTGATTAGAGATACACTTTAACAACCACAATCCACTTTAATTCTAAGCCATCAAAGGCCAGCATGCTGAAATTGAAATGCGGTACTGCCCAGGACTCGAACCCGGCATCCTCGTGACAAGTGCGGCAGTGACTTACCAACTAGGTTATCAAGAGAGATAGCCTAGTTGGTAAGTCACTGCCGCACTTGTCATGAGGATGCCGGGTTCGAGTCCTGGGCAGTACCACATTTCAATTTCAGCATGCTGGCCTTTGATGGCTTAGGATTAAAGTGCATTGTGGTTGTTAAAATGAACATTCTATGTATGTTTGTTGAGAAAATAGAATAGTTTGTCTTAGTGATTTTACGGCAGAAAAGTTCTGGAGGTTGGAGATAGCGACGATTAGTTGGAGGTTGAAGGAAAAATAGCCCAGTGTGATAACCCCTTTCTTCCCTTTACAAGGGTTGCCAGGAACCAGAAACCTCACCCGACAGCATCTATCCCAGTCTGACAGTGACCTTAATTAACAGAAAATTCAAAATTTCCGGTCTTCAAAATTGGTCGTTTTTCATTGTTGTCATGAATGGGAATATCACAAAGAAATAGAATATGAATAAGTTTGAGGTTAATAGTTTTTGCATTTTTTTTTCTATTTTTTTTTTCGATTTTGACCCAATAACCCCCAATTTTTTTGGATCATTTGTCCACCTTTTCCTAAAATATTTATTCCAATTGATTCAGCAGTTTTGATGATTTCTTACATAACAAACAAA
>NC_134800.1:9969299-9971799 GCF_046742065.1 Oratosquilla oratoria | reverse complement strand
CCCCGATAACGTCACCCCAGAGGTGGTGATGAATGGAAATGGAAAGGCTCTGACCGAGCAAATTACACGCGAAACGGGAGTGCTAGAAAGACGAAAATGTTATGTTGGTGTCGGGGCCCGTCGCCTCTATGTGTCAACTTACTTCGACAGGGGTTTGACTTCGGAAGCCCCTCGACTTCGAAAGTCCCTCGACTTCGGAACTCCCTCGAGTTCGCAAGTTCCTCGACTTAGGAGCTCCCTCGACTTCGGAACTCCCTCGACTTCAGAACTCCCTCGAGTTCGCAAGTCCCTCGACTTCGGAAGTCCCTCGACTTCGGAAGTCCCTCGACTTCGGAACTCCCTCGACTTCGGAAGTCCCTCGACTTCGAAACTCCCTCGACTTCGCAAGTCCCTCGACTTCGCAAGTCCCTCGATTTCACAAGTCCCTCGACTTCGGAACTCCCTCGACTTCGCAAGTCCCTCGACTTCGGAACTCCCTCGACTTCGCAAGTCCCTCGACTTCGCAAGTCCCTCGACTTCATAAGTCTCTCGACTTCGGAAGTCTCTCGAGTTCGGAAATCTCTCGACTTCGCAAGTCCCTCGACTTCGGAAGTCCCTCGACTTCGGAAGTCCATCGAGTTCGGAAATCTCTCGACTTCGGAAGAACGGTGGATTTCACATCGCGGCCGCTTCGGCAGTTCGTAGGTGTCTGCAGTGCACAGACTTCGACAACACGACAACACGAGAACACCTCGACTTCGGTGACTTAATGACCCGAACCAATCTTCAGCTTGGAGACTCTTCAGCAATCTTGAAGACCCTTTGACTTCCAGGAACAGGTATTCTCTCGCGGACACCTTAAGACCAGAGACAAGACCTGACTCGAAGCTCAAGACTGGTGATAATGGTGTCGAAGTCGTGAGAACGACAGGTCCAGGAAGTGACGCAGACCCATGGTACATCGACCTTGTTTGACCTCTTCAGAAGGATGAGGATCTTTGAAGAATTCCTCTTTGGCCAACGCCAGAAGTAGAACAGAAAAATAGGAGGAGGAACTGGGTAAAATAAAACATTACTTGATCTTAACCTATCGTTGAAATCAAATCAAACGATGAGGCCAGGCAGAAAATAATTTGTCAAGAGTTCTTTCTGCTGAGGATATACCAGTTTTGAAATAAATTGTGTGATGTTACTGAACTCCCCTTTATCGTACATCCTGGATATATTTTATTCTTGTTAACATTATCATCATATCAACTAAAGACAGGACATTGGCGTGATGATCATCACATTTATCGGTTGAATAAAATCGTCTGACGACAGTCATAAAAAGGGCTAAACAATGCGGTACGGTTCAGAGAGGGATCAGGAGATCAGCGGGAGTAGGTAACCCTCGGGAGGGGGAGGTGTGGAGGGGGAGGGGGAGGGGGGGAATGACAAAGCCGAAGTTGTCCATTTGTTTCGGACCAGTTACATCTCTCGAGCAAACGTTTCTTGTGCCAACACTGTGACGAGAAACGTTGAAGGGCCCTCCAGTCGACGCGGGAGCGCGGGGGACCCAAAGGGCCTCAAATGATCAATGGGCCACTTCAGGCGTAATATCCAATGGAGGAGCGAGCAGCCTTTTGTAGCGGTTCCGTCCAGGTCCGGAAGGGGATAAAGCACGTATGACCTCATGCAGTGTGTGTGTGTGTGTGTGTGTGTGTGTGTGTGTGTGTGTGTGTGTGTGTGTGTGTGTGTGTGTGTGTGTGTGTGTGTGTGTGTGTGTGTGCGTGTGCGTGTGCGTGTGCGTGTGCGTGTGCGTTCGCGCACATATAACTTCCCGCCGAAGGAAGTAGCCCGGAATGATAGATTGCTTAGTTAGGCCACTTGTTGTTTTACGTTTACTGTAATGAGGCTCTTTTCTGACAAAAAAAGGAGACTCGGAGGGAGCCGAAGTCATAAATAACAATCACGAACTGTGGTGTCGCCAGAAAAGAATAGTTCATTTCCATCACCCACTCCAACCCCCGTGAGAAATGGTGATGATGATGATGACGTAATTCTCGAGGGTGATTGTGGGCGGGAATTATTTGTAAACAAAATGGAAAGCTCCCACGCTGACGGCTGTCACCTGCTGTTTCTCTTCTTCGTGCGGTTCCTTCCCTCACTTCGAGGACCCAAAGAGAGACTCTTCGTTGAACCTTTCCAGCACCTGACCTGACTCCCTTCTTCGTGCGGTCCCTTCCCTTACTTCGAGGACCCAAAGAGAGACTCTTCGCTAAACCTTTCCAGCACCTGACCTGACTCCTTTCTTCGTGCGGTTCCTTCCCTCACTTCGAGGACCCAAAGAGAGACTCTTCGCTAAACCTTTCCAGCACCTGACGTGACTTCCTTCTTCGTGCGGTCCCTTCCCTTACTTCGCTAAACCTTTCCAGCACCTGACCGAGCTCCTTCGTGCGGTTCCTTCCCTCACTTCGAGGACCCAAAGAGAGACTCTTCGTTGAGCATTTCCAGCACCTGACGTGACTTCCTTCTTCGT
>NC_134800.1:9924299-9929299 GCF_046742065.1 Oratosquilla oratoria | reverse complement strand
ATTATATCTACCCAGTAATATCTAACCATTGTAGCCTCCTGTATTAACCTTTCATCAAGATATAGATTACTTTTCCACGTTCTCATAAGCAATTGCAAATGAGGTTTGCCGCATTGCTTCTGGCTCGTGCAATAGGCGGAAGCTAGAAATGACCCTTCATCCACAAAGATCTAAGGCGGAAATAAATGGGTGATAGATAATGTCTGGGAGACTCTTCGGTTCTCATGAAGAACCTGAGGGACTATCCACAGAAGACATTTTCGAGTTTGGGCAGACTCTTCGGTTTTCCTGAAGAACCTGAGGGATTGTCAACAGAAGACATTTTCGAGTTCGGGCTGACTCTTCGGTTCTCTTGAAGGACCTGAGAAACTGTCCACAGAAGACATTCTCGAGTTCGGGCAGACTCTTCGGTTCTCATGAAGAACCTGAGGGACTGTCTACAGAAGACATTTACGAGTTCGGGCAGACTCTTCGGTTCTCCTGAAGAACCTAAGGAACTGTCCATAGAAGACATTCTCGAGTTCGGGCAGACTCTTCGGTTCTCCTGAAGAACCTGACGAACTGTCCACAGAAGACATTCTCGAGTTCGGGCAGACTCTTCGGTTCTCCTGAAGAACCTGAGGAACTGTCCATAGAAGACATAATGAAGATGATGAGTGAAAACACCACTCTTCCAGAATGAGTCTCAGGGTATATATTCTATCCTGCAGAAGCTCCAAACAATATTACGCAGCTGAGAAGTAAATCCAAGCCCGAGGGTTGGTCTCATCGAAAGAGACTCCATCGAAGCCATATTTTTGGGTTCTTCAGCTGAATGAAAGTGTCTGGTCTTTGCCAAAAAAAAAGGACCCATGTAATACTCTCTATCGAGGAAGAGACTTTCCTATGTATCGTATAAAGCCCTAGCCATTGTTGGCTATATATAACACAAACACAGTATACAGTAATATACGAAGATTTAGATCGACCGTCTGAGTAGATTGCCTTCAGTGCTGGAAGGTCATGCCAGAGACCTTTACAATGAAGTTCTTATGATATCCTTTATTATGTACTAAGGCTGTAGTTGCTCGACCTTAGACCCAGTGGGTGAGATGAAGGTCTTGATGCGTTCTATTCTTGCTAATGCGTTCATACAGACAATAGGGCGGCTTTTGATTGTGAAGGTTGAGATTATACCAACGCTTTCGGTGCAATGAAACTTCTTAAATTATTATTTCCGGATATCGTTTGATAATTCTCTTTCAATTTGAAGGAAGGTCACAGCAGTATGTAGGCTACCTGGAGTGGTGGATCGCGTCTCTTACCTCTAATGCCGAAGGCCCGGGTTCGGACCACAGAATGTGGTACTGGGCAATAGTTCAAGTCCAGACAAAACAAGGGATTTGAGTTAATCGTATTAAATGTATCTTGGATTTTTTTTTTTTTATCCACAGTCTCAACCATTTCCTGATTAAAACTTCCCGACTTCTGAGACAACAAAAGGCTCTTATTTAAAAAAAAAAAAAAAAAAAAAAAAAAAACGTACACTTTGTTTTGAGCTTGCTATCGTTTGTTTGTTTCTTTGATTTATTAGCGCCTGATTGATAGCCACCATTCATCGTTAGAACACTAACTGCCTCTCATTCAGTAAAAATTATATAATGGCCAGACAAACAACCAGCCACTGTTTTGAAACGATAGTAAAGTGGTCAAACTGGAGCCTTTTTATTTTATTTTGTTTTGTTATATTTTGGTTTATTTGATTTATCTTATTTTATTTTTTATTCTATAATATTTTATTTTATTTTTATATTATTTTACTTTATTTTATTTCATTTCATTTATGTATTTATCTTTATCTTATTTATTTACTTTTTGTTATGTTGTGCTTTTCTATTTTATCTTGTTTTATTTTATTGTATTCATTCTTGAATAGATTTATGCTGTTTTCTTTCTATTTTATTTTATTGTATTTTGTTTTATCTTTCTTTGTTTTATTTCATTTAAACTTGGTTTCATTCAATTTATGATTTTTCTGGATTTATTACATATCCAATGAAAATTTACATATTCTTTATTAATATTAGTAACTAAAAATACTTTCGAGTCTCTTGGTAATATATGTATATATATATATATATATAATATATATATAAATATATATATATATATATATATAAATATATATACAAATATATAATATATATATATATATATATATATAAACATATATGTATATATACATATATGTATATAAAGATATATATATATATTATATATATATATATATATATATATATATACATGTTTATATATATATATATATATATATATATATATATAAATGTATGCATGTATATAAACAAATAAACAGAACGTGAATAAATAGATAAATGGATAAATAAATGTGTAAATAAATGAATAAATAAATGAATAGGTAAATAAGTAAAAAAAAAAAAAAAGTAAATAATATCTTCTTCAGTTCAGGCAAGTCTTGCTTTCGTTGATCGCAGGTCTATGACCCCATATTGGCATTGTCGGAGAAGGTGCGAACAAATCGTTTGCCTTAAGTGGGGGAAGATTATGGGAAATCTGTTATCATCGTTCATAAACTGATAAGTCGAGAGTCATCAACTGATGATAGCATAGTAGGTTCTCCCAGTCTTCAACTTGCAAGTGAAACAAAAACGAAAAGAAAAGAAAACAAAATTATTCGTACGTTCCATACACTAGGGTCGTAGATAGTTTTGAAAGAGATTAAGTCGCAAATTTAATTTAGCAAGTTAGTGAGTTCTAGAAAATTATTCTAGAGAATGAATGATAATAGCACTAAGTTTTTCGGTTTTAGTTAAGAAATAAAAAATATCCTTTGAGTAATAATTTTTGATACCGAGACCAGAGCAGTTACGCCCTTCAACAACATGTTAACTGTCAGGCTAACACGGAACCATTACATCCAATAAACTGGTAGTCGATAATTTTTCTTTGCAATCTGATAACTAGACATTTAGAATAATGAATTGATGATGCTTTGAAGATAATGTCAACGTCGTTATGCTGGGCTTTGTATTTAATGAATGTAATGGACAATATGCAGAAGATTTATAAAGTAATATTGCCATACTCAAGCTCCGATATATATGTCTTGTGTCTTCACTTACTGACAGGATTTTTTCGAGCTCGATTTCTTGTTTTATTCACTTAAGAAGATAAAAATGGAGGAGACTCTAAAATACTTTAAGGTTCCTTACTACCTGCAATCACTATTCATAAAGTCATCTTACCTTTTCTTAAAACAATTAATTGTTTCAAAGTTCACTACATGATTACTAAGTCTATTTCGTTTGTTAAGCCCCAGTCACACCAAGCTTACGACCCGTTTCCGACCACCTTCGACCGAACATCAACCTATCGGTCGGCGACACAAAGCCTATGCAAGGAACTGAAATAGAAAGAGTTAATGTGGTTGATAAGATGAAAATCTATGTCCTGGGGAAAACTTAGCGTGTGTTGTAATATATATATCTATCGATCCATCTATCTTATTACCGACTACCAGCGACAACGGCAACGATGGCAAACCAGTTCTTGTCTATTTCTTTCTTAAACCTAAATTAGTTACTGGCGTGGTTTACATTGAGGACAATATCGTGGTTCTATGAGGGAACTATGAGTCTACTTTGCAACCAGCCCCTGAATGATCGCTTCTTCTCTTCCACTACTTTCATCACTTCATTATCCCACCACTTACTACCCTTCCTTCTATTCCCTCCCATATATATATATATATATATATATATATATATATATAAATATATATATATATAAATATATATATATATATATATATATAGGTGTGTGTTGTGTGTGGGTGTGTTTGTGGGTGTCTATGACCTTTGGGGAAAATGAAACAGTGAAGTTTTCCATTTGGTTTTATTTCGTGCTTAATATCACATTTCAGCCTCGAATTCAGACAACCAATCAGTAGCAGGCTGTAGACGAGTTGGTGAAAGGGGATGGGGAGCGGGGGGAGGGGGAAGGGGAGGGGGAGAGTGGGAAAGTCAGATCAGTGTCAGGACCAATAAGAAAATTGACCTTCACGTGGCGTCCTTAAAAGTAAGGTATGGTAGATCAAATGTCTTTCAATCTCAGTCAGTATGTTTCAGTGTTTCTTTATCTTGCGTAAATCTGAAAAACGAGAAAGCTTTAGTAGTTTTTTTTTATTAATAAATACATGAGTTTAACTTGTCCGATCCAATGATACCCTTTATACATTTCATGCAGGATAGAATGAACAGGTTCAGTGTGTCTCGATGGACAAATTTGGAACAGTAACTTTTATTTTATCTATTTGTTTATTTCATTATACTTTTATCTTATTTTATTCTAACTTTTTTGTTATTATCATTACCATTATCATTATCATTATCATTATCATTATCATTATCATTTTAGTTATCATTATCATTAACATTATCATTATCATTGTTATCATTAGTAGAAGTGGTAGTGGTAGTAGTACTATTATTACTATTATTTTTTCATAGTCAATCTTGAGCCCAAACAGTGTAATTAAGGGTGTAATACTTCAGGGATCATCTTCTCTTGACTTGAACATTGACAAGAAGTACCTATTCCATCCCTTAACTTACCACGCGTGTGTTTATCTGAGTGTGTTTGTCCAAGTGTGTTTGTCCGACTGCGTGTGTGTGTGCGCGTGCGCTTCATAATCCATTTCGTGTTTATCCAATTCATTTCGTGTTTAAACACTCATGACTTATTTTCAAGACTTTCCAAAGAGTTTTCATATCTCATGAATACAAGAGGTTCCCAAACTCGCATAAGAGTAAGAAGGACGCAAAGAAAAGCGAAATAGTAATCATACGTTGGAAGGAGAAGCAGATCACGTCGTACCAAAGCGTGAGATGGCCATCATAGTCAAAGTCACACAAGACTACGTTACGTGTAACGCAGTTTTAGCGATTGATGTAACAGATGGGTATCATTATTTAACCCCCCAC
>NC_134800.1:9921375-9923799 GCF_046742065.1 Oratosquilla oratoria | reverse complement strand
CCCCCCGAGGAATATTTTCCTCTTGCATTTTTGCATCTTTTTCACGGTACACGTTTCCTACTGATGATATATTTTAGATAAATAAATCAGTGTTCTTTATGACTTAATATGTATAAGCCGGCGTGCAATGTAAGATGGTTAATGTATGTAGACACACATATGCACACACATACGGATATACATACATACACACACACACACACACACACACACACACACACACACACACACACACACACATATATATATATATATACATATATATATATATATATATATATATATAATGGGAGGGAATAAAAGAAAGGGTAGTGAGTGGTGGGATAATGAAGTGAAGAAGGTATTAGAAGAGAAGAAGCGAGCATTTAGGGGCTGGTTGCAAAGTAGGATAAGAGAAAAATATGAGATTTATAAAGAAAATAGAAGAAAAGCAAAGCGAAATATGAAGGAGGCAAAAAGGATGAAAAATGTGGATGAATATGTCAGAAAAAATAACAATAAAAAGATGTTTTGGAAGGAAGTCAAGAGAGGATGGGGAGGTGAGTTAAGTAGGGAAGAAAAGGCGCAGGTGGACAGATCTTAACGGACGTGGGGGGTGGGGAGGGTATGGAGAAGATGGGTGGAGTATTTTAGAGAGCTGCTGAATGTGGAGGAGGACGTGGAGAGATTGATGGTAGCAGTGGAAGGCGCTAAGAAAATGGCGGTGATGGGAGAGAAAAATGGGCAAATAGCTCCGAAAATGATGAGAACAGGTAAAACACCTGGGTTAGATGGGTGTTATGCGGAGTGGTGTCTTAAGAAGGGAGATATAATGGTGGACTGGCTAGTGGGGTTGTTTAATGTGTGTCTCAGGGAGGGTAGAGTGCCGTAGGACTGGAGAAGTGCCTTTATAGTTCCGTTTTGCAAGGGAAAAGGAGAAAAATGTTAGTGTAGTAGTTTCAGAAGGATTGGTTTGCTGAATGTAGCTGGGAAGGCTCATGGGAGGCTTTTAATTGAGTGGATTAGGAGAGGAAGAGAGGGAGTAGTTGGTGAGGAACAATATGGGTTTAGGAAAGGTAGTGGTTGCGTGGATCAGATTTTTGTGGTAAGGCAGATATATGAGAAAGCTATGGGAAAGCGTAAGGGTGATTTTTGGGTCTTTATGGCTTTGGAAAAGACTTATGGCAGGGTAGACAGGAAGGCGCTTTAGGAGGTTTTGTATATATACTCGTATGGGATTGGGGGAAAGCTGTTTAGGGCAGTCAAGAGTTTTTACGAGAGCAGTAGACCCTGTGTTAGAATGAGAAACGGAGAGAGTGAGCGGTTTGAGATAAAGGTGGGACTGAGTCAGGGATGTGCCATGTCCCCATGGATGTTCTATGTGTATATGGATGCGGTGGTGCGGGGGGGTAAAGATAAATGTAATGGGCAGGGGACAAGATATTGTTAAAGAAAATGGAGGTGAGCCAGTTGTTGTTTGCTGACGACACTGCGCTTGTGGCAGGATCAGAGTGGGGGTTAAAGATGAGTTAATGATGGAGTTTGGGAAGGTAAGCTATAGGAGAAAGTTGAAGGTCAATATGGGTAAAAGTAAGGTGATGAGATGTACAAGGTAGTGAGCTGGAAGTAAATCTAAAAGGAGAGAGGCTGGAGAAAACGGCTAGCTTTAGGTATTTGGAGTCACATGTGGCAGGAGAGGGAGGAGTGGAGGTGGAGGTAGAATGTAGATTGAGAGAAGTAAGCAATTGCCTTGGGAGATAAAAAATTTGTATGAGAAATATGTATCTGGTAATGGATGCAAAGAGGTGATTGTATGAACGGGGTGGTTGTGCCGACGGCATTATGTGGGACAGAGACTTAGAATTTAAGAGAGGCAGAGAGGAAAAGTTTGAATATGTTGAAGTGTCTGAGAAGTATGGCAGGGGTTACTAGATTGGATAGAGTGAAAAACGTAAATGTGAGGAGAAGAGTGGGATTGGAAAAAGGAAATGGCGGATAGGGCTGATAAAAGACTATTGGAATGGCTTTGGCACACGGAAAGAATGTGTGATGAAAGAGTAAAAGAGGTGTGGAAGGCAGAGGTGTGGGGAGTGAATTTGAGGGGGCGACCAAGGATGAGATAGATGGAAGGATTGAAGGGGTCTTTGAGCAAGAAGGGAATGTCTGTTGAGCAAGTAAGGGAGAAGGCAGGGCATAGGGGTGAGTGGAGAATGTATATAGATGACAAATTGAAATGTGGTAACTACTAGCCAGGAACTCGAACCCCGGGTAAACCTCATGACAAGTGCGGACAGTGGACTTTCCTGTATCTCTAATCACTGGGAACCCACATTCAGTGTTGTTACAAATATTATTATATCTATATATATATATATATAATATATATATATATATATATGTGTGTGTGTGTGTGTGTGTGTGTGTGTGTGTGTGTGTGTGTGTGTG
>NC_134800.1:9911375-9913875 GCF_046742065.1 Oratosquilla oratoria | reverse complement strand
TATATATATAATTATACATATATATATATATATACATACATATATATATTCTGTTAAAAACGACAGCAAAAGAATTATCAATTAACTTTTTCCGTGAGCTGTCAAGCTTGCGAAAACTAGATTTTTTGGTAGGGGGAAAAGGAGAGCTCACAGAAAAAGTTGATCAATAATTCTTTTGCTGTCGTTTTTAACAGAATATGCCTCAGAGAGAATCTCCTGCCACGCTTCACCAGTATATATATATATATATGTGTGTGTGTGTGTGTGTGTGTGTGTGTGTGTGTGTGTGTGTGTGTGTGTGTGTGTGTGTGTGTGTGTGTGTGTGCGTGTGCGTGTGTATGTGTGTGTGTGTGTGTGTTGGGGTGGGGTCGGTTGGTGGGGCTGTATGTATACAGTCATTTACGCATATGATTATGTGTATTTCTGTGTACGTGTCTAGCAATATTGAGGTAGGTCCTGAGCGTCTTGTCTTCCTTGTATCGTCTAGCGTTTTTGGTGTCTTCTTGTAACTACAATGTGCTTTCAAACTGCTTATACTCTCAGCATGAACGACTTCCGTTTGAAGTGCATATTACTTGTCATTTGTCCTGTTTGGAAAGCTGAGGGGTTTTACAGCTTTCCTGCTATTTTCTTGGACTTAGTTTCATTTCCTCCTTCTTGTTACTGCCGCTCATTGGATGCAGTTACATTTGCAACTTCCTCCTTGGCCCCTTTACGTAGTTGTACAAAGTGACCCGAGGTTTTTCTCTTCTTGATCCCGAGGATGTTAGTTCCAGGGTTGCCAACTGGTTTGTTTATGTGTGTGTGTGTGTGTGTGTGTGTGTGTGTGTGTGTGTGTGTGTGTGTGTGTGTGTGTGTGTGTGTGTGTGTGTGTGTGTGTGTGTGTGTGTGTGTGTGTGTGTGTGTGTGTGTGTGTGTGTGTGTGTGTGTGTGTGTGTGCAGTATGTATGAATACACATGGATGTTTAAATGTGCGTATGTATACATATATGTATGAATGTATGTATACGTGTATGTATGTATAGTGTATGTACGTATGTATACATATATGTATGAATGTATATATACATGTATGTATGCATGTATGTATAGTGTATGTATGTATGTATGTATGTATGTATGTACGTATGTATGTATGTATGTATGTATGTATGTATGTATGTATGTATGTATGTATGTATGTATGTATGTATATATGTGTGTATGTATGTATGCATGTAAGACTAGATATATATCATGTAATATAGACTATAATCATTTTCCTTCGATCATTTATTTCACTTTGTCGCTTTTTTCCATAATGAAAATAACACGCGCACACTCCAAACTCCCCTCTTCTCCGCCAAAACCAATAACTCCCAGCACTCCTCTCCTCTTCACGTCACAGATCCCTAAAAGGGAGGGAGTGAACCCTAATAAAAACCCCTACGGACCCTGATCCCTAACATAATATCCTCTCCCCTGTCCCTAACTCAGGCTTAGTCCTCACCGTTTCCCTTCCGTGATGAAAATTCCTCACCTTCCTCCCTACCTCCTCCTCCTCCTCCTCCTCCTCTTCCTCCTCGCCTCCTTCCTCCCTCCCTCCCCCCTCCCACCTCTCTCCTCCCCCGTTCCCCAGCTTCCCCTTCCCTACTCCTCCTCCTCCTCCTCTTCCTCCTCCCTTCCTGCCTCCCCCCACCTCTCTCCTCCCCCCGTTCCTCAGCTTCCCACCCCTCCCCCTCCTCTCTCTTATCCTCTTCCTCTTCTTTTTTTAAATTGCTTTCCTCTCCTGCGCCTTCACATTACTTCAATTGCTCCCTCGTCGTCAAGTCTTAGATCAGGATGATGGAAATGGATTTTTTTCAAGTTTATTATCGGGATGTCTTCATCGGTCCGAGACTCGTTCGGATGGACTCTCTCCGTCTCTCTCTCTCTCTCTCTCTCTCTCTCTCTCTCTCTCTCTCTCTCTCTCTCTCTCTCTCTCTCTCTCTCTCTCTCTCTCTCTCTCTCTCTCTCTCTCTCTCTCTCTCTCCCTCTCTCACTCTCTCTCTCTCTCTCTCTCTCTCTCTCTCTCTCTCTCTCTCTCTCTCTCTCTCTCTCTCTCTCTCTCTCTCTCTCTCTCTCTCTCTCTCTCTCTCTCTCTCTCTCTCTCTCTCTCTCTCTCTCTCTCTCTCTCTCTCTCTCTCTCTCTCTCTCTCTCTCTCCCTCTCTCCCCATCTTCTCTCTTTCTCCTCCCTCTTTCTAATTAGGGATATAGGCTCGTTTCACACGTATCGTCTTTTCGCCGTGCGCCGTTCACGACACGACGTCGTGCTCTCAAATAACCATGGGAGTCTATGGACTCTCTCACGCGTCAAGACCACGACCATAATGAAAATAACACGTGATAGCGCCCATAGACACCCATGGTTGTTTGAGAGCACGACGTCGTGTCGTTGACGGCGCACGGCGAAAAGTCGATACGTGTAAAAACGAGTCTTAATGGTTTTGAAGCCATGGGACCAGATGAAGAGGAACTCTC
>NC_134800.1:9901375-9906375 GCF_046742065.1 Oratosquilla oratoria | reverse complement strand
GTGTGTGTGTGTGTGTGTGTGTGTGTGTGTGTGTGTGTGTGTGTGTGTGTGTGTGTGTGTGTGTGTGTGTGTTATGTATGTGTGTGGGGGGAGTGAGAGTTGTGTGTGTGTAGGTATGTATATGTATGTTTGTGTGTATGTACGCGCCCGCACACTCGTGTGTGTGTCTGTATGTATGCGTGTCTGTGTATGTCTGTTAGTATGTACACGCGCGCGTGTGTATGTGTGTGTGTGTATGTGTGTGTGTGTGTGTGTGTGTGTGTGTGTGTGTGTGTGTGTGTGTGTGTGTGTGTGTGTGTGTGTGTGTGTGTGTGTGTGTGTGTGTGTGTGTGTGTGTGTGTGTGTGTGTGTGTGTGTGTGTGTGTGTGTGTGTGTGTGTTCTGGTCTACTAAATTTTATTTCATAGGAAGAATATATGTGTCAATTGTATTTACAGTCCGTAACAAAGAAATACACTCGGAAAAATAACAAACTTATTAATAAACCAGTAAAGATCAGAAAAAAAATTATCACTTTTGAAAAAAAAAACAAGATTATTAAACATATCTGTTGATCTTCAGATTACGGAAAATATGTATAACGTAACCACATCTACGTGAAGACTATTCTAACGATGGCCTAGGCAAAGTCTATTCTAACCACGGCCTAGGCAAAATCTATTCTAACCATGGTCTAGGCAAAGTCTATTCTAACCATGGCCTAGGCAAAGTCTATTCTAACCATGGCCTAGGCAAAGTCTATTCTAACCATGGCCTAAGCAAAGTCTATTCTAACCATTGCCTAGGCAATTGTCGAAAAAGTGTCTATCTTCTTGTAGGTTCAACCTTTAGCCTTGTTATCACGGGATCATCTTTCTTCTTTTGGTCTGAATTCATTGTGAAAACGTTTTCAGTTCCATTGAAGAAACGTTCCGAATGATACACCTCTGGCCCGGCTCACTGCAGAGGCACAGCGCACGGGTTCCCCCACTCTCATCATCATTGCCACCGTGAGCAAGAAAAACAAAGCAGGAAATTATTTTTGTTCAAGTCACTCTTTTCGCTTTTTCGAGTCTTTTTCTTCTGTTCCTGTGGCAGCTGTTCCAGGCGCCATCATGGGAATAATAGAGGTGGAGATGGAAGTGGAGGGGGTGGTGGGGTTGGGGGGAGTCCTTCCAGCCCATAACCCGGGCAGGACATTAGCCTGCCTATCATCTGCCAGCCTGCCTACCTGGCCGCCTGCTTGTAGGTAAGCTAGGCAAGTCATTTTTTTTTTTTTTTTTTTTTTTATTCTCCTCGTCCAGGTCACAGTTCGGTTCCTCAGTTGATTGATATTGCTTAGAGTGTACTGTAGATTTAATGTAATGGGCTAACATATTGGGAGAATTTGTGTTCTCTTTATTTCCCTTCCCTTCCCTTCCCTTCCCTTCCCTTCCCTTCCCTTCCCTTCCCTTCCCTTCCCTTCCCTTCCCTTCCCTTCCCTTCCCTTCCCTTCCCTTCCCTTCCCTTCCCTTCTCTTCTCTTCTCTTCTCTTCCCTTCCCTTCCCTTCCCTTCTCCTTCTTTGTCTTTACTTCCCTATCCTTCTCTTTCCTTTCCTTCCCTTCATTTTCCTATCCATCCCCTCCTTTCTTTTCCTTCCCTTTCCTTTTCTTCTCTTTTTCTTTTCTAACCTTTTCTTTCCTTTTTTTCTCTTTCCTTATCTTTCCTTTCCTTTCCTTCCTCACTACCCTCCCTTGACATGAAGTCACTGAACAATATCTTCCTATCTTTCCTTTCCTTTCCTTTCCTTCCTTTTCCTTCCCTTTCCTCCCCTTCTCTCTCCTCTCTCCCACCTGCATCCCATACCCCTTGTTCCCCATCCTATCCCTCCAATGTCACTCATTTACGTCACTTGGTATGAATCGACGGCGGTGTCGATCTGTAATGGATTCTTGCTGAGTTCGTTTCGGTACCGGACTGGGAATCCCTCCCTTTTGTGTGTGTGTGTGTGTGTGTGTGTGTGTGTGTGTGTGTGTGTGTGTGTGTGTGTGTGTGTGTGTGTGTGTGTGTGTGTGTGTGTGTGTTTGTGTGTGTGTGTGTGTGTGTGTGTGTGTGTGTGTGTGTGTGTGTGTGTGTGTGTGTGTGTGTGTGTGTGTGTGTGTGTGTGTGTGTGTGTGCGCGCGTGTGTGTGTATACATCTGTGTGATTTGCAGGAGTCGTACCTGCCCAGCCAATCAACCCTCGGAACCGACCGAGTTTCTTCACATGAGAACAGCGATAGATGAATCCTGGGGCGGTCTAGCAGAAATTCGTCTGATGACGTTATTGCCATATCAGTGTTCACATAATTATCTCATAATGGCATAAAAGGCCTTATGATGAATAAAATCGGCCGCTTTTAGCCAGAAGGAAATTTTTAAGTATGCCAGCACTGGGACTGTTTACATACATACATACAAAAATATATCCGTGCATATATACTGGATATAATGCTAATAAGAAACATTGGTAAATTATGTTCAGTTTTTTGCACTAAAGATATAGATACACGAAAGCGCTTTGCTTCATTAAGTTTTTCTTTCCCAGTGGTCATTCTTGCATACATACGTACATATATACATACATACAAATGTACATACAGACATACATGCATACGTACATACAAACATGCATATATACATATATATGTACATACACACATACATACATGCATACGTACATACATATACGCATACGTACATACATACATGCATACATACATACATACATACATACATACATACGCACATACGTACATACATGCATACGTACACACATACATGCATATATACATACGTACATACACACATACATACATACGCACATTGATACATACATACATACATACGTACATATATACATACATGCATACGTACACACAGATGCATACATACATACACACATAAAACCATACATACATACACACATAAAACCATACATACATACATACATACATACATACATACATACATACATACATACATACATACATATATCTATCTAGACTCTATTCAACAATTTGAATGGATGCCCACCATCACACTGGGATTCGAACCTTAGATACGGATGGTCATTCAAATTGCTAAAACGGATCTTCAAGGTTATCAAGTGACATTCCTTGGATTTGATGGTGTAAGAAGATCAGGGTTCGAAACCCATCATGGACCTTCATTTGTTTACATATATGGAAAAAAGTACAACGATGAGCCACAAAACTAATTCCATAAAATATAAAAAATACATCATACGAAAATCGACTAAAACATATGAATATGTTTTCTCAAAAAAAAAAAAAAAGTAGACTCAGAGGTGACTTGATACAGGTTTTTAAGATTCTAAATGGAATTGACAACATCAAAAGTGACAGAATGTTCTCACTGAATGAGAATCCAACAAGAAACAATGGCATTACACTGTCAGGAAATGGTTTAATTTGGAAGTGGGTAGAAACAACTTCTCCAACCGTGTAGTTAATGAAAGGAATAAACTTCCTCCAGATGCAGTGCAATTTAGTTCACTTTGAAGCTTTAAGATTCATTAAGATAAATATCTAAGCAATATGCTGTACAGACTCATTTATTCTATATTATTTGTTTATTTGTTTTGTTATCATTTGTCTGCTTATTATTATTATTTGCTTGATTCACATTTATTATTAGTTATATGTCAATTTATTATTACTTCCTATTTACCTGTTTGTCAGTCATTTAACTATACCTATGCATTTATTTATTTATCCTGTTTATTATCATTTATATTATATTTTATTTGTTTATTTATTTATCTATCATTATTATTTTTCTTTCCGCATCCGACCTAGTCATGGACCAAAAGGTCTCCTGTCGGCATGCTCCACCTTTGTAATCCTTTGTGTGTAATTCACCATAGTCTTGAGACTTGAGATCGACAGTTATTTCCCTTCTGAAAGAGAGCTCAAGGCTCATAAATGACCGATCTATGGGTAATACTGTGACCACACACACACACACACACACACACACACACACACACACACACACACACACACACACACACACACACACACACACACACACACACACACACACACACACACACACACACACACACACACACCACGAGCGTAGCTCCCCTTCCCGCAAAATACAACTAGGTAAATACAACTAGGTAAATACACACACACACACACACACACACACACACACAAACTCCCCGCCCACGAAAGTTGGAGTAACGGCTCGCAGCGCAGCGATACTGAAATTATTTCAACCTTAGGCGGGATTTGAAATCTGACCTCTGATTTAGAAGTTGCGAACGCTACCACTGCGCCGTTGAGCCCCGCGCGCGCACATGTGTGTGTGTGTGTGTGTGTGTGTGTGTGTGTGTGTGTGTGTGTGTGTGTGTGTGTGTGTGTGTGTGTGTGTGTGTGTGTGTCTGTGTCTGTGTCTGTGTCTGTGGTTGTGTACGAAAGAAAATCTCTCAAAAATGACATACTGTTATGGCGGATACTTTACCCGCCAAAACCGCCATGGGCGTCGACTAAGCGTGGCGTATTGTCCTCCTATCTTGTAGCCAAATAATTAGCCAAATTGCGCTTCAGCCGGGAGACTCTTCCCCGCCGCCCCTTGTCCCTCGCAGCTGAGCACAAGGTCACACACGAAGAAGAAACGGAAGCTGATGACAAATTAGCCCATGGCATTAGGAGTCTCCCGAAGACCTCAATGCCAGTGATTCGACAACGAGCGTGACCATTTGCTTACCTCCGATCTCAGTTCGGAGGTTCTCAAGGCTCTCATTACTGACGTTCTCTTGTGATTAGCTTGATGACATGACGACGAAGACCATTGCAATTGACTTGGTACAATCTCAGTTCTTAAGGCCTCATTACAAACGCTGCCCCCGTGATTGAGTTCATGGCTTAACCACGGCAAAGCCAGGCCAGCTGGCTTTAGCGTCATTTCCGCCTGCAACAGCTGGGGCCAGCTGGTGGCAGCTGGGTGCAGCTGGGGGCAGCTTCGCGGATG
>NC_134800.1:9871375-9896375 GCF_046742065.1 Oratosquilla oratoria | reverse complement strand
ATGTAATGTACAAATGAGATCAGATTCCTTTGTCTTCGGTTTAAAACAAGTCTTTCACCGACATCTTCCCAATCCACACATTTAACACAAATATAAATCCCACCATTACTTCCACCACATCTTCCACCACCACCAACACAACACTCCCCTCTTCCAACACCACAAAGTCCATGTCTTTCCACCACTGACTCCATTTCCACCACCACTGCTCCTAAAACCACAACCTTTCCATCGACATTCTCCCCTTCCACCATATCCTATACACCATTACCCCCAACCTCTCTGCGACTTCCACCAACATCACCACAAGCTTCCTACCACCACTGCTGGTGTCAACACCACCAACAGTATCAGTAACTGGGACTTCCCTTTCCTCTTGACACCGCAACTACCGTATATTAAAACGTTCTACATTAATTTCTTTGCCGCCAAAACCACATCTCATGGCTGACATTCCCTTCCTTTCTCTTCCCTAAGAGTCAAGGGCAACATCCTTCCTTCCTTCCTCACTTCCTTCCTTCCTTCACTTCCTTCCTTCCTTCCTTACTTCCTATTTCAATTCCTTCCTTCCTTCCTTCCTTCCTTCACTTCCTTCCTTCCTTCCTTACTTCCTATTTCAATTCCTTCCTTCCTTCCTTCCTTCCTTCCTTCCTTCCTTTATCATTCCCTCACTTCTTTCTTTCCTTCCTTCCTTCCTTCCTTCCTTCATACCTTCCTTCTTTCTTTCCTTCTTTTCTCCCTTCCTTCCTTCTTTCCTTCTTTATTCCCTTCCTTCCTTCACCCCTCCTTCCCTCTTTCCTTCCTCCCTCTCTTCCTTCTTTCATTCCTTCTTTCCTCCTTCCTCCCTCCATTCATTCATTCCCTCTTTCCCTCTTTCCTTCTTTCCTTTCTTCCTTCCTCCTTCCTTCACTTCTCCATTCTTTGTATATATACATATGCATATATATATATATATATATATATATATATATATATATATATGTAATATGTATATATACAGATGTATATATATACACATACATATATATATATACATACATATGTATATATATACATATATATATACATATATATATATATTATATATATATATTTATTACATTTATATATAAATACGAGAATATACTGAAGTAAGGATGACAAATGAATGGAGAGGTAGTGAGGTAAATACAGAGAGCAGTTGAATTGTTTATTCAATAATGTTTCGTCCTTACCAGGACATCATCAGAGTACACACAATTACAGAAAACCCACAACTTAAACTTCATCCTTGCCATGTCCCACTCCACCTTTCTACTCTCATCAATCCTCTACACTTCTCTGGTGACTTAAACCACGTCACATCCCTCCTCTGTCTACCACTCTGTCTCTACCCGTCCTCTTGATCTCCTTGATGATCAAGCTATGATGACGAACCTATCCCTGTGGTTGATGTAGGGGTGGGGAGCGATGTAGTTTGCCTCTACTATTTTCCTTTTCTTTTTGCACAAGTCCTTTGTGTAGCACCTCTATCCTGTTGCGATGGTAGAGAAGGCGGAGAAGGCGCTGGCGTAAGTTTTTTTCAGGGACGGGTGTTCGAGTGATGGCGGTCGTAAGGGCGGGTGGGTTGGGTGTGTTTATCTGACGAGGGTGTTAATGCTGAGGTCATAAACATGGACACGTCATGCGTGAAATGTTCTTCTTCTTTAATATGCGTGAACAACCTATATTATTGTAATAATGATAACAGTGCACACACAACTGCTTGTGGTGGTGGTTGTCGGGTGGGTGGGTGGGGGGGGAGTTTGCTTGGCGGATACGGTGGTTGGGGGAGGGGAGGAGGCCGGTGGAGTTTGGGCGGGGGGAGGGGAGTTGTGGGGGGAGGGGGGAATGGCTGGGAGGGGTCAATTGAAGAAGGTGTTAGCGTGCCCGACCGTGCCATAGCAGTGAAACGACCACAGAAACCACAGGTGAGAAGGAAGCCCAAGTTCCTCCTGGTCCCTCCAAGAAGGCCCTCCGAAGCCAGAGGCCATAAGGACCACGTCCGCCTTCTGCCCAAAGAAGACTTTCGCCCTTATGCCCCGGTGCTCCTTGTGCCCCGCTTGCCCGGCCTCCGGGTTTGTTTTCTCGATAACAATGGTCGAATAACTTCCGATCCCATTACAAATTAGGCAGAACGAGAGAAGTCGGAATGTATAATTAAGACTCGAGAAATGATTACTCGGATGTATTATTCAGAGGTCCTGCCATTGTTCGGGAACGCCCCGGCCTTTGCGGAAACAGGGCCCCGAGATAGGAAACGGGTCTTAGTCAATGCACGTGCTCTCCGTCGTTCTCTGAGTGAACCAAAAAGCAATTAGGAGGACCACATATACTTAGGTGAGGAAGTGGAATGGTAATTGAAAATATCAAGCGTACGAAAACGAAAAAAAGGCATTGTGTATAGGGGGGGGGGCTAATATAACCCCGCTTACCCCACAAAAGGCGTGTATGTGTGTCAGGGGAGGACGGATATAACCCCCTCATACTGATCCATGTATAAAAAAAAAAGCGGTTTTGTGTCTGAATATGGCGAAGATGGGTAATTTCTTTAGGGTATTGTTACCGTGACGAGGGTATACGAGAGGGCAGTGTTGCGCACACGCCATCACGCAGCAACAACTCGATCTGAGCATCAGGAGAAGTTACTTGAAAACATGCTTCTACGAGGAAAGTAAGTGTCTCTGTACAGAACAAGAAAAGAAGAAGGTCCTCAATGAATGCAAAAGTTCCTCACGAAAGTTTACGATCTCCGATGCTACTCGAAGTGAAGCTTGAAGACCCACAAAGTGAGCAAGAATAGACTTCTGTATTCACCACAAGGAAGTAGTCGTAGAGGATGAAGAGTGAACGAAGAGTCTTGAGCCATGGACGGCCTCTTTATCGAAGAAGAAAAAGAAAAAGAAAGTAGTATCCGGTGCTCAAGTATGAACGAAGAGTCTTGAGCTATGGAAGGCCTCTTTATCGAAGAAGAAAAAGAAAAAAGAAAGTAGTATCCGGTGGTCAAGTATGAACTAAAAGTCTTAAGCCATGGAAGGCCTCTTTATCGAAGAAGAAGAAGAAAAAGAAAGTAGAATCGGGTGGTGAAGTATGAACGAAGAGTCTTGAGCCATGGAAGGCCCCTGTATCGAAGAAGAATAAGAAAAAGTCAGTAGAATCGGGTGGTGAAGTTATGAACGAAGAGTCTTGAGCCATGGAAGGCCCCTGTATCGAAGAAGAACAGGAACAAGTAAGTAGTATCGGGTGGTCAAGTAGCTCCAGCGAAGAACCAAGAACACAAGAGCCTGTTCCGGAAGACACACTCACAACACAAACACTGTAGCTTCGTGTCTTAATCAAGCTTATGTGCTGGAAATTATTACTGCACAATACTAAGGCACACTCTTAAAGATTTATTCAAACTTCCTTTGACAGTGAAGGTATCTGGAAAAAAATAGAATGAGTATAAGTACATGTATATGTATATAAGTATGTGTATGTGATATGTATATGTATATGTATATGTATATGTATATGTATATGTATATATATGTATATATATGTATGTATGTGTATGTGCATGTGCATGTATATGTATATGTATATGTATATGTATATGTATATGTATATGTATATGTATATGTATATATGTATGTATATGTATGTATGTATGTATATATGTATATATGTATATAAGTGTATATGTATATATGTGTATATGCGTGTACATGTCTGTGTATATGTATATGTATATGTATATGTATATGTATATGTATAAATATATGTATATGTATACGTATATGTATATATGTATGTATATGTATATGTATAAGCATATGTTTACATATTTGTATATGTATACGTGCTTATGGATGTGCATGTGCGTGTGATTGTACATGTGTATACGCATACGCATACACATGTGCATAGTCATACACATGCGCAAATGGAAACACAATGCATTGGCATATGCATATATACATATATATGTATGAACATATCGAGATATTAAACACCTCAACAGTAAGACACACTTCATAAACATCAAGAGGATTTAACACACAAGAGAGACAAGAACACCTTGATTGGAGCCTTGATAATTTAAAACTGAGAAAGAATGAAACAGACCTAAGAGGCGTTGTCTACTAGAGGACCCATGAAGAACGGGAACCGTATTGAGGATGCTGGGATGCACCACTGGCCCGGCAGGCACGTAAGCAAGACGCGCCAGATGGCAGGTAAGCTGTCTCGCCGTCCAAGACACATAGTGCCATGGCCGGCGCCCACGATGCGAGTCTTCCCGGCCATCTGTCTGTCTACCTGTCGCTCTGTCTGTCCGGCTGTCTCCGTCTCCAAGTGTTTTGGGCCGTTTTGCTACCCGCGATGGGTTTTTCCTTATTTGTCATAAGTTCTTGAAATTTGGTTCGGTTTTATTGTGGTTTAATTAGTTGGTTAGTTAGTTAGTTAGTGTGTGTGTGTGTGTGTGTGTGTGTGTGTGTGTGTGTGTGTGTGTGTGTGTGTGTGTGTGTGTGTGTGTGTGTGTGTGTGTGTATTCACCTTGGTCTTTGGATCACGTGTTGGACTCGTGATCGATAGCTATTTCCCTCCCGGAAGAGAGCTCAGAGCTCGTATGACCGATCTATGGGTAATGCTATGACCTTTCACACACACACACGTACCCAACTCCCCGCCCACGAGAGTCAGAGTAACAACCCGAAGCACAGCGATACCGAAATAATTTCGGCCCTGAGCAGGATTCGAACCAGGTACTGCAAGCACCACCGTACTTCCCAGTCCAGTGC
Organism: Oratosquilla oratoria; assembly: GCF_046742065.1. Lineage (NCBI taxonomy): Eukaryota > Metazoa > Arthropoda > Malacostraca > Stomatopoda > Squillidae > Oratosquilla > Oratosquilla oratoria. The sequence goes on along the minus strand of NC_134800.1, from coordinate 9,891,576 downwards.
TCTACAAACCGCGCCACACCTAAGATATCTCTCTCAATATCAACCCCTTTGGTAATCATGAATTTCGTCTTTGGCCCTCGAGTAAACCACACATTGGAGGAAGGTTCTGTGCCTCCTGAGGGCGTTCTTCGTGTCTTCGGGAGAAAAGTGTCTGCATTAAAGACCAATAAGATTTACGGTCTTTATGAGTACGTTGTCCGCGTGGTGAGGGAAAATTTTGACCAGAAGGAAAACTTTGGCTTGGGTTTCTGTAAGCGATGTTGTCCCAAGACTCCTCCAACGTCATTACTACAAGACGCTTCGCTTTTGTCGGTATTGTCACCTTTCCCCTGGATGTTAGGAGAGCCCTACCTCATGTCCAAGGTAGCACTAGACATGAAACAGTTTTTTTTTTTTTTTTTTTCCAAACATTCTGAATGTACTAAATCATTATGTTACTCGAATGACCTCCTCAGTAAATCAATTGTATCGCAACGGTAGAATCACGCAAGATGCTGTAATGCCTGTCATTTATTTGATATTATTTGTTTATTTATTTGTTATTATTTGTTTGTTTATTATCATTTCCTTGATTTTCATTGATTATTAGTTATTTGTCAATTTGTCATTATTTGCTATCTACATGTTTATCATTTAACTATACCTATGCATTTATCTATTTTATCTATTATTATTTATATCATTATGATTTTTATTTGTTTTTATTTAATTTATTTATCATTATTACAATTTTTTCCGCATCCGACCTAGTTATGGACCAATAGGTCTCCTGTCGGCATGCTCCGCCTGTTTAATCCTTTGTAACTTCCTTTGTGGCGGCAGACTTAATTCCAGTTAACTTGATAGTCTCTACAGCGTACAACTTGAAACAAATACGACTCATTCTTCTAAACGACGAAGATTCGCCTCATTTTGTGACTCCAAGACACCAAACAGCATCAGATTCACAAACAATACCTAGTACTCTCCATTCGTTTCCAATCCTCCAAAATTCTTAATACCACTCCAAACGCAATCTTCTGTAAATCCTTGCAGTATTCCAAACGCAATCTTCTGTAAATCCTTGCAGTACTCCAAACACCCTCCAAAGACTCTTCCCTTCCTCCAAAAATATTAATACCACTCCAGCTGTAATCTTCTTAACTCTTTGAAATAGAAACATCCTCCAAAGACCTTTCCCATCCTCCAAATTTCTTTACACTATTCCAACTGCAATCTTCTGCAACTCCTTGGAATTACTCCAAACACCCTCCAAAGACCTTTCCACTCCTCAAAAATTCTTAATACCGCTCCAAACGCAATCTTCTGTAAATCCGTGCACTACTCCAAGCACCCTCCAAAGACTCTTCCCATCCTCCAAAAATCTTAATACCACTCCAACTGCAATCTTCTGTAACTCCCTACAGTACTCCAAACGCCCTCCAAAAACCCCTCCCATCCTCCAAATTTCTTAACACGATTCCAACTGTAATCTTCTGCAACTCCTCACAATACTCCAAACTCCCTCCAAAGACTCCTCCTCTCCTCCACAATTCTCTCCACTTCTCCACCTCAAATCCTCCAAAAGTTCCTTCACCCCTCCACCCTTCCTTCTACTCCTCCACTTACTCCACCATCCCTCCACAGTTTCCTCCACCTCTGAGCCACTCCCTCCATTCTTCCACAGATCCATCTGCCTCTCCTCCACATTCCACACTCGTCTCCTCCTTCCCTCCTCTGCTCCACTGTCTTCTCCATCTCTTTCACACCTTTGCAATTCCGTTCTGTAAATTAGTGTGTGTGTCTGTGCGTGTATGTGTATGCGTGTGTGTGTGTGTGTGTGTGTGTGTGTGTGTGTGTGTGTGTGTGTGTGTGTGTGTGTGTGTGTGTGTGTGTGTGTGTGTGTGTATGTGTGTGATTCACCATGGTCTTGGGTCATGTGCTTGACTCGTGGTTGACAGCTACTTCCCTCCCGGAAGAGAGCTCAGAGCTAATATATGACCGATCTATTGGTAATACTGTGACCTTACACACACACATACACACACACACACACACACACACACACACACACACACACACACACACACACACACACACACACACACACACACACACAACTCCCCGCCCACGAGAGTTGGAGTAACAACCCACAGCGCAGCGATACTGAATTTATTTCAGCCTTGGGCGGGATACGAACCCGGACCGCCGTAGTGGCAGCCGGGAACTATAACCACTGCGCCATGAGGTTGTGTAGTATGTGTGTGTGTGTGTGTGTGTGTGTGTGTGTGTATGTGTGTGTGTGTGTGTGTGTGTGTGTGTGTGTGTGTGTGTGTGTGTGTGTGTGTGTGTGTGTGTGTGTGTGTGTGTGTGTGTGTGTGTGTGTGTGTGTGTGTGTGTGTGTGTGTGTGTGTGTGTGTGTGTGTGTGTGTGTGTGTGTGTGTGTGTGTGTGTGTGTTTCTCTTTTCAGTTCGTGGGATCATATCATCATCCACATTGACACTATTAACGTTTCCTTAAGTGTGTCCTTCATTTATTTATATGTTCATATATCTACTCATTTATTTATCCATTTATTCATTTATTTAATCATTTATTCATCGTTTTTTTCAATTATTTATTTATCTATTCTTTACTTATGTGTGTATCTACTTATTCGTCTATTTCTTAATTTACCTATTAACTCATCTGCTAATGTATTCGTTTATTCATTATCTATTCATTTATCAACGAATTTAATATAAGAGAGAAATTTACCCGAACAAGAAATGGTAATGGCTGAACCGGTTAGAGCGTCACCACTTGCGACGTAGGTCGAGGTGACGGCACCAGCTAGTTGGACCAAGGGCATGTTTCATCAAATTCCACGGTGCAAAGTCCTCTGTAAGAGGCACAGTCCTAGCTTCTAGATAGGAGTTCGCGACGTTAAGGAGAAATAGAAATAGAAATAGACTTTGTTTATTTCGACATCAATAAACCGCCATTCCTCTGGTATCGGAATTAAAATTCATAATCTAAATATTATCTTAAGTATTTTTCCGTATTCACTAAATTATCTAATCATTTATTTTGTTTTTATTTTTTGACGCATCCGTCCTGCAAGATATCAATAATATCAGCAAGAGAGAAAGCTACAATAAAGATAATAACAAGTGACAGCAATAACAACAGCACATACAATAATATTATCAAGAAAAACAACACCAGGAGCTGGAATAACAACCACAACATCAGTAATAGCAATAACAATAACTTCAACAACTTTAACCGCAATAACAACAACATTAGTAATAATAACACCAACACCACCAACAGCAATGATAACGGCAGTAATAACAAACACCCAGATAGCCGTAACAGAAATATTGAAAATAACATTAGCAACGGAAATTAGAACATTGATCATGCTAACACATGATGATGTCTTCAGGACAAGTACTAATAGTCGTAAGAAAAGAAGAGGAAGAAAAAGAAAAGAAAAAGAAGAAGAAGAAAAGAAGAAGAAGAAGAGGAAGAAAAAGAAAAGAAAAAGAAGAAGAAGAAGAAGAAAAGAAGAAGAAGAAGAAGAAGACGAAGAAGAAGACGAAGAAGACGAAGAAGAAGAAGAAGAAGAAGACGAAGAAGACGAAGAAGACGAAGAAGACGAAGAAGGCGAAGAAGAAGACGAAGAAGACGAAGAAGACGAAGAAGACGAAGAAGACGAAGAAGAAGGCAAAGAAGACGAAGGTGAACGAAGAAGACGAAGAAGACAAAGAAGACGAAGAAGATGAAGAAGACGAAGAAGAAGACGAAGACGAAGAAGACGAAGAAGAAGACGAAGACGAAGAAGACGAAGAAGACGAAGAAGACGAAGAAGACGAAGAAGAAGACAAAGAAGACAAAGAAGACGAAGAAGACGAAGAAGACGAAGAAAGAAGAAAGAAGAAAAAAGAAGACCCGTCATCTGGAACAAGAAGGAAACTTAAAGATGAACATTAGACGCCTTCTGGGCCATCGCCAGACTGGGCCCGGCTTCCCCTCCGCCACACCTTAATCACAAAAACTAGTCCAGTTGTAAATGTATGTGTAATTTACCACCTAAGCTCCGGCTCGTTCTCTGAAAGACTTCTGTCGTGGGAAACTATAGCTGGCGTCTCTTCATGTGACCGAGGACCCTTCTTCGAGACCAAACGAAGGTCTCAATTTATCTAAATTGGATAAATTTTTCTTTAAGAAGGAAATAGGAGAAAACTCGCTTACCGATACAGTGGTTAACGAAGGGAATAGACTTAGTAAACATGTAGCTTAGTGAGCGCTGAAACTATCGGTTGTTTTAACCCTTTAAACTCCGATGACAAGATGTCTTGTCATTTGGTCAAATAAAACAAAAAATCATAAAACACCAAAATGTTTGATCAAACACCAGAAAAATATGACGTCAGTCCTCGCGCGGTCAAGCCGCATCAGATGATATTCAGATGTACGGGCCGGCGCGAGGCCTACCATATCCGGTTTTTCGTATCTACACCACAAGCGGCTGATATGAGTTCAATGGGTTAAGATAAGATGAGATAACTTTATGGATAAGGATGAAAGAGGGCAAGGGACAAGGAAGTGCCTAGTGTGGGCCATATGGTCCCTTACAGTCTCCTCTATTCTTATGTTCTTATGATTCCATCGAATCTGTATCTTCAAGGAACTGCCTGGTGTAAGCCTTATGGTCCCTTGCAGTCTCCTTCATTGTTATCTTCTTATGATTCCATCGAATCTGTATCTTCAAGTAACTGCCTAGTGTGGGCCTTATGGTCCCTTACAGTCTCCTCCATTCTTATGTTCTTATAATTCCATCGAATCTCTATCTTCAAGGAACTGCCTAGTATGGGCCTTATGGTCCCTTGCAGTCTCCTTCATTGTTATCTTCTTATGATTCCATCGAATCTGTAACTTCAAGTAACTGCCTGGTGTAGGCCTTATGGTCCCTTGCAGTCTCCTCCATTGTTATCTTCTTATGATTCCATCGAATCTGTATCTTCAAGTAACCGCCTAGTGTGGGCCATATGGTCCCTTACAGTCTCCTCTACTCTTATGTTCTTATGATTCTATCGAATCTGTATCTTCAAGTAACTGCTTAGTGTGGGCCTTATGGTCCCTTACAGTCTTCTCCATTCTTATGTTCTTATGATTCTATCGAATCTCTATCTTCAAGGAACTGCCTGGTGTAGGCCTTATGGTCCCTTGGAGTCTCCTCCATTGTTATCTTCTTATGATTCAACAGAATCTGTAACTTCAAATGAATTATATAAATCACCTGGAGATAGACAGAGCCAAATCTCTGAAGAATATCACGTAGAAGAAAAATGGGAATCATTCTTCCTAGTGTAGGCCTTATGGCCTCTTGCAGTCTCCTTCACTCTTATGAAGTCCCCGTACAGGGCATTAAAGGTAAATTTAATTTATCGAATTAATGAAGCGGCCTTGCTGTGGATGTGCTGTGTCTTGCTGCATTGCTTCTGACCCAGGGCAGTGGACAAGATGCAGGGATGACCCGGCATCCAGGAGGAGCCAAGATAAGAGGGAGGGTAGAGGGGAGTGGAGTATGTAGGGGATGGAATGGGTGGGAGTGGTTTCTGTGCCTTGTCTTTTGGCTACCTCCCTTGTAAGGGGGAAAAAAGCCTTTGGTGTATGTATGTATGATGTAAAATTCTATGGATTTTAGTGGCATCCCTTAGGAACAAGTTATGTTTTATGGTTTGAGATTTATTCTAACTCAGAGAAGAATACTGAACTCTTGTATTGTACCATTTCTCCGTAATTTTACCTTCACAGAAACTCTCTTCGTCTCCTTGGTGTAATAGCTCAGTGAGTCAGGTCTACCCCATCACACTGGGCTATTTTTCCTTCAACAAATGGAGCAGATTTGCAGACCACAGCTTTCGGGAAGGCAGCTGATATGCCGGAGGGAAACAGTTTTCCTCCAACATATCAAATGACATTCCATGTAAATTACTGAGCAATCGAAAGTTGGAGGAAAAATAACCCAGTGTGATAGCCCCATTGGTAAGTGAATACCCCAAACTAAAAAAAAAAAAAAAAAAAAAAAATCCCCGTTAACCAATATAAATATACTCTGTAAGATGACACCTCTCACTCTTGATGACGTCACCCACTCCCGATGACGTCAATCACTCCCTAAAGGCTTCATTGATATAAAAACCGGCCCGTTGTGTAGTAAGAGGGTTTGTCTTTGTAGAATGTATTTATTGTCTGCCGGAAGAGAGAATAAGTATTTAAGGGCTAAGTCAAACCAAGCTTGCGACCTGTTTCCGACCATCAGCGACCAACTGGTCGCCGACCAGTTGCAGGTAGTCTTTGGAAGTCGCTGGCAGTCGGTAATAAGATAGATAGATAGATCGATAGATAGATATATTACAACACACACTGAATAGTCCCCAGTGCATAGATTTTCATCTTATCAACCACATTAACTTTTTCTATTTGAATTCCTTGCATAGGGTTTGTGTCGCCGACCGATCGCTTGATTTTCGGTCGAAGGTGGTCGGAAACGGGTCGCAAGCTTGGTGTGACTGGGGCTTAAGACATCGCTTTCGTATGGTTTGCTGTTGGTCATGTGAACGTTTTGGTACCTTGAAGTCTTCCTGGTTTTTATAAAATAAATAAAATCGCCCGCCGGCGCTGCAAGGGCCAACAACCCCAGAAGGCCCCATTGACTTTCTGAGGAGAAAAAAAAAATTCTTTCATATATTTCTCAGCTTATTTGTAATAGCTATTTTATTGTAAGTACAGTGAGTGGGTCACATCGCCATGGAAATATTATTTATTTATTTATTTATCTATTTATTTATTTATTTATTTATTTATTTATTTATTTATTTATTTATTTATTTATTTATTTATTTATTTATTTATTTATTTATTTATTTATTTATTTATTTATTTATTTATTTATTCATTCATTCATTTATTTATTTATTTATTTATTTATTTATTTATTTATTTATTTATTTATTTATTTATTTATTTATTTATTTATTTATTTATTCATCTATTTATTCATTTCTTTAGTTATTTATTTGTTTGTTTGTTTGTTTGTTTAATTTTGTAGAGATCGACGGAAAGGGTCTAGGGAGCTGCGAGTGTTCAGTCACCGAAACTTTGGATGGTGTTAGTGAAGAACAGTTAAAAATCTTCCCCACCCCTAGTCTTTATGTTAACATCAAATTTACAAAGGAAGAGCATACAGACAGGAAACCTTTTGGTTCATAATTATGTCGGATGCAAAGAATAGATGGTTAAACGAAGAAATGAATAAACAAGCAGAGTTATCCATTGGTTGGCATTAACAGCATATTGATTAGATGTTTTTTCTAAATGAATCTGAAATCTTCGAGCATTACTACATTGCACTGCCTCTGCAAGAAATTTATTCCGTTCAATGACTACACGGTTGGCGAAGTTGTTTCTACCCACTTCCGAATTAAATCTACGTCCTGACGGCTTGAGACCGTTGTTCCTCGTCTGATTTGTACTAAAGTATTGCCCTATATGATGTTTATCTAAATGAATCTTAAAGCTTCGAGCATTGCTACATTGCACTGCCTCTGCAAGAAGTTTACTCCATTCACTGACTACACGGTTGGCGAAGTTGTTTCTACCCACTTCCGAATTAAATCTACGTCCTGACGGCTTGAGATCGTTGTTTCTCGTCTGATTTGTACTAAAAATATTGCCCTACATTATGTTTATCTAAATGAATCTTAAATCTTCGAGCATTACTACATTGCACTGCCTCTGCAAGAAGTTTATTCCATTCACTGACTACACGGTTGGCGAAGTTGTTTCTACCCACTTCCGAATTAAATCTACGTCCTGATGGCTTGACACCGTTGTTTCTTGTCAGATTTGTAATAAAAATATTGCCCTACATTATGTTTATCTAAATGAATCTTAAATCTTCGAGCATTAATACATTGCACTGCCTCTGCAAGAAGTTTATTTCATTCACTGACTACACGGGTGGCAAAGCTGTTTCTACACACTTCCGAATTAAATCTACGTCCTGACGTCTTGAGACCGTTGTTCCTCGTCTGATTTGTACTAAAGATATTGTCCTACATGATGTTTATCTACATTGCACTGCCTCTACTAGAAGTTCATTCCATTAATTGACTACACGGTTGGCGAAGCTGTTTCTACCCACTTCCGAATTAAATCTACGTCCTGACGGCTTGAGACCGTTGTTTCTCGTCTGATTTGTACTAAAAATATTGTCCTACATGATACCATAACTCTTGTACAGTCTGCCTCATCAACCACGATCCTCGTAATCAATACTCTGTCTTTGTTGTCAGCTATTACCATTAATACCCAGTCCGATTACTCAGCCCTTATTATTATTACCCTCCCTCCAGTGGCGTAATTACCCCTGGTCAGCCTGCCTCCTCCTCTTCCTCTTCTTCCTCCTACTCTTCCTCCTCCTCCTCCTTCTCCTGCCTTCGTCATCGTGATCGATCATCAAGAGAACAAGGAGTCACTTCATCATAATCATTAACCAATCAGTCAAAGTTTAGATGTAGGAAAAATCTAACGCCAACCACGCAGGCTGAGTATAAGAACATTCTACCAACACTACTTGCATAACACAATCCTATTTACGGTACTTTTCATAAGCATATTATGATAGAGAGTAGGGTTTGAAGAAGTTTAAAGGAATTGGATCGTGTTTATAAACGTCGAGGTAGCTATGTGAGGATTCAATGGTGTTTGATGAAATGGAATTTAAAAACAATTAGCTAATTTGATACAAGTCGAACGAAACACTTACTTTGTAGGATACAACAGACGATATTATTTCCTTCGACGTTTGCTAAATTGATGATGTTTAAACTGAAGAACGCTTTTGCAAACTTTGTTCATTTAAACACTACCGCAAGGCAAGAGATTTACAACGGAGATTACAAGTCGAATTGCATAACAAGTAGAACGAAAAGGCGATTTCTATCAAGCGGACAAGATGATGATACCTTTCATAAAAAAGATTACATGGAATTCTATGAGATAGTAAATTGTACAAGGATATCCCGAGAGGAAAAATAAGAATTGAAAATACGAGAAAAAAAAATCTTTGATTAAGTTACATTTCTAGCGAAATAAATATCAGACAAAAATATCCTGTCCAAAGAAAATTTATTTTCATATTATGCTTTATTATTGTTACTTATTTCACTCGGATATTTTCATTTTGTTATATTTTATTCCTATGCAACTTGGAAGTAAACTGTTAGAAGAAATTGCTCATGTATATGGCATAATAAACTGAAATTAAATTACCACAGACAAGAAAATTTTCCTTCGAATATTTTTCAGTTTATTTGTAATAATCATCATATTGTAAGCAAACTATCATCATAAATAAAAAGAAAATCCCACCAAAATTACTTGACGTTACAAAACATAGTCATACATCTATTTCCGCATTTCTTAGAAAACTACCTCATTAGATAACCCGATCAAACCTAAACTAATTCTAACTAACTTCACAAAACTTGATTTAACCTAATTCGGCTTAACCCCGTCTAACCAAATCTAATTTGAATTATTTTTAAGCCATTTTTTATCAACACACTAGCAAACAAACTCCCCCATTTCCGGTTTCTTTGTCCACATTCTCCCCTTCCCCCTTCCCCCCTCCCCCCTCCCCCCTTCTCCCCTTCCCTTTCCTCCCTTCCCCTTTCTTCATTTTATATTTTTCTTCCTCCGTTTTCCTTTCCCTTTTCCCTTTCCTTTTTCTCCCTTTCCTTCCCCCCTCCCCTTCCCCATTCTCCTTTCCTCTCTCCTCCCTTCCCCCTTCCTCTCTCCTCCCTTCCCCCTTCCTCCTCCCTTCCCCTTCTCCTTCCGACCCCCCTTTCCCATTTCCCCTTCGCATTTTCTTCCTTCTCTTCCTCCTCCCTTTCCTCTTTCCTCTTCCCTTCCTCCTTCTCCTCTTCCCCTCATTTTATTTCATCTTCTTTCTTTATCCCCTATCATTTTCCTTTCCTTTCCTTCCCTTCTTCCACTCTTACCCCTTCCTTTCTTCCTTCCTTCTTTCTCTCTTTCTCGTTACCCTCATTCTCCCTCTCTCTCCATTTTTTCCTCTCTTCCCTTCCCTCCTTCCCCTCTTACCCTCCTTCCTTCCTTCCTTCCTTCCTTCCTTCCTTCCTTCCTTCCTTCCTTCCCTCTTCTCCACTTCTCCAGTTCTCAATCCACCATCCATTTCCTCATCTTCAGAACACAATTGGTTGGCCCCTCACAGCCATTGCCCCATTACCTAATTGTCCCCCAAAATAATCGGGAGTAGACAAACCCCCTCAACCCCTCAACCCCTCAACCCCTCAACCCCTCAACCCCCTCAACTCCCTCAACCCCCTCAAATCCCTCAAATCCCTCAACCCCTCAACCCTATCAACCCCATCAACCCCTCAACCCCATCAACTCCTCAACCCATCAAGCCCCTCAACCCATCAAACCCCTCAACCCCATCAACTCCCTCAACCCATCAACCCCTCAACTCCCTCAACTCCTCAACTCCTCAACCCCCTCAACCCCTCAACTCCCTCAACCCCTCAAGCCCCTCAACCCATCAACCCCCTCAACCCACTCAACCCATCAACCCCTCAATCCCTCAACCCCCTCAACTCCCTCAACCCACTCAACCCATCAACCCCTCAATCCCTCAACCCCCTCAACTCCCTCAACCCCTCAACACATCAACCCCCTCAACTCCCTCAACCCCGTCAACCCATCAACCCCCTAAACCCCCTTAACCCCTCAACCCCCTGAACCCATCAACCCCCTCAACCCATCAACCCACTCAACCCATCAACCCCCTCAACCCCCTAAACCTCCTCAACTCCCTCAATCCCCTATAGTCTCATGGGGCCCATTATTCTTGAATATGACTGTACAATATGCCAACAAGTTGCTCTTCGATATTCTTTAGTGTTATTGTTTTTCACTCCTCTCCCTCCTCTTCCTCCTCCTTATCACCTTCCTCCTTTTCCTCTTTTTCTTCCTCCTCTTCCTCCTCTGCATCCTCTTACTCCTCTTCCTCCTCTTCCTCTTCTTCCTCCTTTTCCTCCTCTTCCTCTTCTTCCTCCTTTTCCTCTTCTTCCTCCTTCCTCCTCTTCCTCCTTTGCATCCTCTTCCTCCTCTTCCTCCTCTTCCTCCTCTCCATCCTCTTGTTCCTCTTCATCCTCTTCCTCCTCTTCCTTTTACTCCTTCCCCTCCAACTCTTCTTCCTCCTTTTCCTCTTCTTCCTCCTTTTCCTCTTCCTCCTTTGCATCCTCTTCCTCCTCTTCCTCCTCTTCCTCCTCTCCATCCTCTTGTTCCTCTTCATCCTCTTCCTCCTCTTCCTTTTACTCCTTCCCCTCCAACTCTTCTTCCTCCTCCTCCACCTTTTACTCTTTTCCTCCCCCTCCTCCTCCAACTCTCCTTTCAACTTTTCCTCTTCCTCTCCTCTTCCTCCTTCCTCCTCCTCCTCTTCCTTCTCTTCCTACTCCTCTTCCAACTCCTTTTTCACCTCCTAATCCACTTCTTCTCCTCTTCCTCCTCCTCTTTTTCCTCCTCCTATTCTTCTTTTCCTTCTTACTCCTCTTCTTCCTCCTCTTTATTTTTCTTTGCTCTCCTCCTCTTCATTTTCCTCTTCCCTTTCCTTTCCTCTTTTTCTTCCTTATCCGCCTCTTCCTTCTTTTTATCTTCCTCTTCCTCCTTGTCTTCCCTCTCCTCATTTACCTTCTACATCTCCTTTTCTTCCTCTTGTTTCTCCTCCTCTTTTTCTTCTTCCTCTTGCTTCTCCTCTTCTTCCTTTTCCTATTTTTATCCTCTTTTTCTTTTCTCCCTCCTCCTCCTCCTCCTCCTCCTCCTTCTCCTCCTCCTCCTCCTCCTCCTCCTCCTCCTACTACTACTACTACTACTACTACTACTACTACTACTACTACTACTACTACTACTACTACTACTACTACTACTACTCCTTCTCCTCCTCCTCCTCCTCCTCCTCCTCCTCTTTCCAACTGCCCGTCGCCTGCCGATTTCATTCAGTCAAAGAATAAACCTTTGACGACGATGACGACGACGACGACGACGAAGATGACGAAGACGACGACATCAAACCTCTGCTAATAGTTTCTCAACGACCCCGTTATCGAGGGTCAATGGTTGGTGGCAGACGAAGAAAAGGAGGAGGAGGAGGAGGAGGAGGGAGGAGGAGGAGGAGGGAGGAGGAGGAGGAGGGAGGGAGGAGGAGGAGGGAGGAGGAGGAGGAGGGAGGAGGAGGAGGAGGGAGGAGGGAGGAGGGAGGCGGCGTTGTCCGGCTTGAAGTCTCACACAAAACGGACCCACACATCCTAATCGGAGGCAATTTGGTCTCGAACACAGAAGTCCTGACCGAGCGACCTCCTGCCGGGTTTGGTCTTGGGGGTCTCTTTCATTACGAAGGTCCGATTTTTCCTCGTTTTAGGGCGTCCATATGTGATGCAGACTGACCCCTACAGAGCCCGTGGACGGGGGTGGGAGGGAGGGAGATGACAGACTAATTGGGACAAATATATATATATATATATATAGAAGTCCGCTCTCTTTTTCTTTTTTTGACATATGTGGTACCCATGCAGATGTAAATGAATGGAAATGTGGGTTTGTTTGCATATAAACAGGTTTGTGTTCTTGCACCCCCAAACTTTTTTTTTTTTTCTAAAAGAATAGTATTTTTTTTTTTTTTTGTGAAGAGAGCGTGGCCTTCGCGATTTATATGAGAATCTTGGTGAGCTATATTGACAGTATTTAGGAACAGTGTCAGGTAGGAGATCTGACAAGAACGTCATCTAGAAGGACGACAAAACAAGAATAGAATGTAGATAGAGGACTGCTCCAAAAACAATATAGTATAGAAAGTATAGGGAACTGCTTTGTATCATACATATACATAGATGTATATATATGTAAATATATATATATATATATATATATATACATATATATACATATATATATATATATATATATATATATATATATATATATATATATATACACACACAGTTGGACAAAAAGAGTTGAGTAAGCGAATTCATATATTTCGATTACTAACTAGCGTGTTAGTTGTGATATATATATATATATATATATATATATATATATATATATATATATATAATATATATATATATATATATATATATATATATATATATATATATATATATATATATATATATATATATATATATATATATATATATATATGTATGTATATATACAAGAAAAAGACAGAACGTGTCTGAAAGTCTCTAGTGAAGTTACATCTAGTAGAAGGGCATCATCGAAAGCGTGCTGGTCTCACATTTACTAAATCATGGGTTCGAATCCCACACTCCTCTCCGGTTTCCAGCAATGACAGTCACCTGCCCCAACAGAGCACATAGGGCAAAGATGAATTCTTCAGCTGCAGCTATGGGTGCAATGGTGTACATGAAACATTGTATATTTGCTACTGTTTACTGTACATATGTTGTTAGAACCAAGTGTTCTGCTCGCTGGCTTGAGAGTTTTCCCGCTGTAAGTTTCTGGCGTCCCCAAGCGCTCAGTTTTCTGTCACGCCTTCCAAGCGTGCGAACGTTTTTATCTGTTGTGCTAATTAGTATGTACAATTTGATCTTATTTCGTTAGTCACCCTTATACATGGGCCTCCTGAAGTATGTTCCTCAACTTCTTTCTCCTGAAGAAGAGAACCAGAGATAAGGAGTCTTAAACTTCGGCTAACTGGAAGAAGGTGAAGACCACGAAGAAGATAAAAATCAAAATCAAAATCAAAATCAAAATCACTCGATAAAGATCTTTAGACACCATCGGCCCCAAGAACGATAAATGAAGAATTCTGTTCCAGAGATTCAACCAAAGTTAGACACATGTTCGCCACATGTACGTTTATGTTCGATTTTTTGGTCTGACTAAGGACGAAAAAAGGGCATAAAGGTAAAACAGTTGGTAAAAAACAAAATACAACAAATGAAAATACGGTTCCATCGGTACATGGTGGTCATTATAAAATCATTCTCATTACGTCAAAGTTGTTTTATTCAAATATATATGTGCCCTTAAGAACTAAATAAGTGAATCATAAGCTATTCAACAAATATGCAAACCCCATCACGATTTTCAAAATGCATCATTTAAAAATGAAAAACTAAAAAAAAATTTCCTTTCACCACACATTCTAGAATATACTAAAATGAACATATATTCCATAGTACATAGAAAGTACTTTAACGATACACTACGTCATGTTATATTTGTTATATGTCACATCGCGTCACTATTAGAGAGACCTTACATGACATATGCATTGCTTCATACACTGTGGGTAACACCATGTTACCTCATGCAAGACACGGCGCGTGACATATATCTGTCATTACCAGAGAGAGAGAGAGAGAGAGAAGCAAAGAGCGTGGAAAAGGATGAGAGTGAGACAGAGTGTGAGAAGAAAGAGTAAAAGAGTTATATATATATATATATAATATATATATATATATATATATATATGTATATATATATATATATATATATATTATATATATTGTGTATATATATATATATATATATATATATATATATATATATATATATATATATATGTATGTATGTATGTATATACAGAGAGAGAGAGAGAAATTGAAAGGAAGAATGTGTGAGTGATAAATATATATATATATATATATATATATATAGAGAGAGAGAGAGAGAGAGAGAGAGAGAGAGAGAGAGAGAGAGAGAGTGAGTGGGGGGAAGCATGACTGAAAGAGAATGGGAGCAATTATGATAGACAGGTAGATAGATAAATAGAGGGAGAATGAGAGAGAGAGAGAGAGAGAGAGAGAGAGAGAGAGAGAGAGAGAGAGTAAACAAGAACGAAGAAAAAAAAATGAGAATGCAAATGAGAACGAAAGTTCATGCTGTAGATCCACCACCACCACCAGCAGCAGCAGTAGTAGGCGAGACACACTCTGTCCAGTGAAATAAGCTCGCCTGTAGAAATCAATAGAGTGACCGACCGACCGCTTTCTCGTAGCCGGAAAAATGCCCCGTCAAAAACGGTCGCAGCAATGCCCGGCGTCGGTCCGTGCCCCGGTAAAAGGTCGAGCCGGAATGAAAGGCGGAGAAATCAATTGGTACGACAAAGCAACGCCGGGCTGCTGCATCCGGGCCGCGCGGCCAGCGACGGGTCCCCATACTTTACAAACCAATTTTACTTGTTTATTTTTTTCATTTGTCTACTTGTTTATTTGTGTATTTATTTATTCGTTTGTTTGTTTATTTGTTTATCTATTTTATTCTATCTGTTTACTTATTTATTCATCTATTTAATGATTTATTTTGTTTATTTATTTATTCATTTATCTATTTATTCATTTATTTATCTATTTATTTATCTATTTATCTATTTATTCTATTCTATTTGTTTACTTATTTACTTATCTATTTAATGATTTATTTCTTTATTTATGTATTTATTTATTTATTTATTTATTTATTTACTTAATTATTCATCTATTTAGTAATTTGTTTATGTACCTATTTATTTATTTAGTCACTTATTTATTGGCTTGTTTGTTTTGTGTATTTTCCTGTCCTTCCAAATCCTTCACTGTATGTAAATATATTCGGCTTATCATTGTAATTACACCCCTGAATGATATACTATAGGATATGAAGCATTTAGTTTATGCTGTAATTCAACTACAACTGACTTCACATAACATCTGCCAAGGAATTAAGCTGCGCTATTACATTCATTGAACTCCGAGCAGAATAATATCCTTTGTAAGATAAACAGTTTGGTAAAATGCATGAGGAATGTTGAAGCGGCCAGAATATTCATAAGTGCATATGTACACACAATAGTTATATCAATATGCATATATATGTATGTATATATACATATACATACATACATATGTATATGTTTATATATACATGTATGTATAAACATACACATATATATATACATATATATATATATATATAGATATATATATATACATATATGTATATATATTGCTTAGTTACTCGTATGTAACCGTTCTCTGTCTCATGATGCAGTCACGTGTGTGCATTCATACTGTCCCCACTCAAGCGTGGATCCCCTTCAATTAACAAGACCCTTGTCTACCTTTTGCATATGTTTATAACAACCCCTCGTTACAACTCATGCACGTTTTCATTCTACATTTCCAGTTTTTTCTCTACAGTTTATCACATTTACTTCTCTTTCTCACACTCTTTTGTTATTCTCTACTCATTCTTTTCATAGGTCCGATCTCAACATTCTTTTGTTTACCAAAAACTCTTCCCGTCCCCGCTCTCTGCCTCACCTCTACATATCTCACTCTATCCATCCTCTGAACACTTTCCAGACCTTTCAGATAGTTCGTCTTAAATACGTTTAGGGTCCCCCTGTGTCCTTCAGTTTCCAAGTCTTCTCACCAAAAAGTGGTGCGGGCACAATCGTCCCCGTATACAACCTGTTCTTTATTTTAATTTCAGTATACTTCTCATAATACATGTGTGTGTGTGCGTGTGTATGTGAGTGTGTGTGTGCGTGTGTGTATGTGTGTATGCGTGTGCATGTTTGTGTATGTGTGTGTGTTTGTGTGTGTGTGTGTGTGTGTGTGTGTGTGTGTGTGTGTGTGTGTGTGTGTGTGTGTGTGTGTGTTTGAGTGTGTGTGTGTGTGTGTGTGTGTGTGTGTGTGTGTGTGTGTGTGTGTGTGTGTGTGTGTGTGTGTGTGTGTGTGTGTGTGTGTGTGTGTGTGTGTGTGTGTGGTGTGTGTGTTTGAGTGTGTGTGTGTGTGTGTGTTTGTGTGTGTGTGTGTGTGTGTGTGTGTGTGTGTGTGTGTGTGTGTGTGTGTGTGTGTGTGTGTGTGTGTGTGTGTGTGTGTGTGTGTGTGTGTGTGTGTAAGTGCGCGTGTAAGTGTGTGTATGTGCTTCATTTCTCAACTTATAGTTTAGCGGCTTCCTCTTCATATACCTATTTCCAATATTTTTATTTTTATTAATTCTAATTTACGTCCACATTTTGTTCTCTTCAATTAGTCTGTCTAGATCTTCAGATAACAATTCCCAACTATCCTTATCTCTCTCTCTTCATAATCTCGGAATCACCAACAAATACGGAACTGCCTAGTGTAGGCCTTATGGTATCTTGCAGTATTCTTTATTATTAAGTTCTTACGTTCTTAAATACTGTAGATTGGTGTAACTCTTTGTTTAGTTCATCATATTAACGGAGATGAGGAACATTACTGAAACCAACACTAAGCCCTGTGGTACTCCACTATTGATCTCCATTTTGACATCCTTTCCTTCACAATAGTCCTTAATAGTTTCTTTTTGAAGTATTCCTTTATACGTTCCAGTAGACTTATCTTATGTAATGAAATTTCCATATTAATCTTATCTAGATAATTTATCAAGATATCACTCCAGATACAGGTAAACATACTCCACCAACCATTTTTTTTTTTCAATTCGATCGTTCTTGAGTAAATAATAAGCAAATCTGAGACGCATGACCCTCTTTTTCTGAAACTTAAGTGGTTATCTGCCAAAAAAAATTCTCTCCTCTAAATATCTTATCAATTTGTCTTACACTTTTTATTATATAGATTTCAGTTATCATACTTATCAAGGACATGTTTCCTTTTTTCTTTTTCTTTTTGGAAATTGAGACACAGTGACCTTTTTGAATCTAATTGGCCTTTTCCCTCTTCTAATGAACACACAGTAAGCTCATGATTTTTATCCATCAGTTGTCCGTGTCCATTATGTTCCTCTTTTTTTTTGGGGGGGGGGGGAGGCGGGTGTCTTGCAATCTTTGTACTTTCCATACTTCTGTTTGTTTTTTTATAACATTTAACACTGTTTCTAGACATTTCTTCCTCCACTTCTTCAAAAATGCATATTCTTCATTTTTCGATGAACACTTAGATTCTTTTCTAACAGATATTTCGTCCTTTCGTATAATCGTAAAATAAAATCAGAAAACTAGTTCAACAGAACTGTAAGACTTTTATAACCACCTTGCTACAGTAATAGCAGCCTTAGAATATACAATTAGTACAATCGGCCAAATCAGAATCTCATAATAATGAAATATCATCCTAGATATTCAAGTCTTAGATCTTCGTTGTAGTGCAGTAGCATGCTTATAAACCACTTAACAGTTGTAATCAACTCATGTATTCAAATTATTCAGTTTATATTTCTTTATCAGATTATTGCATTAAAGAAATTACTAACCTACCCATCTCCTCGGCTACCGAGATCATTCACAGCGCCGGAAAAAAAAATGATAATAAAAAAAAAATACAAAGAACATCTAAATGCGCTGCCAGAACCTATGAGAAACATCAATCTAATGCATGGAGTAAGCAGACATGCAGGTTGAGATCTCTAATACCGGATCTTCTGCTTGTTACAAGAACAACACCGTCTTCTCCACCTTCGCGCGGGAGCCGCTAATCCTCTGTTTCATCCGTCAATGATCAGAGTATACAAAGCGGGCGAATCTGTGACAGTACATCAAGAGGCTGCTGGCACTTGTGTCATTCGGTCATCTGTTCCCGTTGTCTTCTTAATCAAGTGGCGTAACAAAAGACACCACCCACCCGGCTACCGCCGCCGCCGCCACCGACGCCAGAGGGAGATCCGAGCAAGGTTCTGCCCCAGGTTGGGCCGGAGACGCGCGCTTTCTCACGATATGTTTCTGCAATCCACCCGGAGGAAAAAGAAAACAAAAAGAAGTCTTCTCTTTTGCCTGACGTTCTCATGCACGACAGGTTCTGGATTTGGGCATGGAACGGGGGGAAAATAATGATGATTATAATAACAATAATAATAGTAATGGCAACTCCATGATAATAGTAATATTAATGAATAAGAAGAATTGGCGGAAGAGAAAGATATTAATATAGATAATAATACTCTTTATTCCAGTGGGTGGGTCATCTACATATATAACACATTCAAAACATGGCACTAGATTTATAAGAAAACGAGTAAAACTCGAATAATGATAAAGTAAGTTTAACATAAATATAAGAAAATTATGTGTATATTTTACTTGTGTATATTCAACAGGAAGGATGCAATGGAATTACTTATCAGGATATTTTAGGCCCAGAAGAGTTTTGTTGAAAATAGAAGAGGATTATGAGGAGAAGAAAATAAAACAAAAGGAAATAAAAAGAGGAGAAGGAGGAGAAGAAGAACGAGTAGAGAAATAGAAAAGAAAATAAGACAAAGAATATGAAGACAAAGAGAAGAAGAAGAAGAAGAAGAAGAAGAAGAAGGAGAGGAAAAAGGAAAATAATAAGACAAAAACGAATACAAAGAGGAGAAGGAAGAGGACGAGGAGGAGACTGAAAATGAAAATAATAACACAAAGATGAATACAAAGAGGAGGAGAACAAAGAAAAGGAAAAAGAATATAAGACAAAGTCAAATATGAAGAGGAGGAGGAGATAAAAAATAAGAATAAGACAACGACGAGTACGAAGAGAAAGATGAAGAGGAGAAGGAAAATAAGAATAATAAGACAAAAATGAATACGCACGAGGGGAACTAATAAGAGAAGAAAAATGAAAATAAGACAAAAACAAAAACAAAGGAGGAGGAGGAGAAAGGAAAGGGAAATAAGACAAAGACGAATACGAAGAGGATGAGGAGGAGAAGGAGGAGGAGAAGGAGGAGTTAGGAGGGGAGAGAGGAAATTAGTAAGACAAAGACGAATGTGAAGAAGAGGAGAAGGAAAATGAAAATAGTAAGACATAAACAACAAGACTTCTTGGGGGAATGATTGGGATATTGACCCTCTTGGCCTTCGTGTGTAATAATTATTTATTTGTTATTAACATTATTATATTTTTTATTTATCAATTTATTATTATGATTTTTTTCCACATCCGACCTAGATATGGACCAAAAGGTCTCTTGTCGGCATGCTCCGCCTTTGTAATCCTTTGTAAGATAATCAGGGCTTTGGGCTTCTAGGAGCTCTAGATGACAAAATGACTTTAAAGATTCCCCTCTATCAAGAGAAAGTACTTTCTTTAGTCAAGGTTTGTTTTTCACAATTACACCGGTATACACGAGTGCAAGCACGCTTACAAACACACACACACACACACACA